>NW_003852450.1:6978657-6986819 GCF_000181295.1 Otolemur garnettii
AAAAAAAAAAAAAAAAATTAATACAATTCCTCATGTTGTGGTGACCCCAAACATAAAATTATTTTTGCAATGATAGATGCTACAGCATTCTACCCAGGGCAACAGCTTGAGATTGTCTCAAAACAAAACAAAAAAACCCCAACAAAAATGATATCTCAAATATCTTCGAGGTAGATCGGAAACATGCAAAATGACAGTAATAGTATAGATAGTCCCGCAGTCCAAACAAAACAACTCGGTATGTTGTATTTGGTCTTGTGGCCAACATTTTGCAACTTCTGTTTTAGATTTTCTGTGTGTCCTTTGTTTGACACCGTCGCCTTTTGGAGTGCATCAGCATCATGGTACATTTCATGAGTATTTGTTAAAGCCCTGAGAGAGAATTATTATCCTAGACTTAGTTTCTCTTTTAGAACCATAGAGTATGGTGTGTTAAGTGTGATGTGTTAATTCAAGTCATCTGATTCTCTTAACTTTTTCCTTTCTTTTTCTCTTCCTTAAGAGATATTAGGTGGGGCCAATACACCTTATGAAAAAGGTGTTTTCAACCTGGAAGTTATCATTCCTGAGAGGTTAGTATAATTTAGATTCTCAAGGTATAGGGTAAAATCCAGTTATTATTACAGAAGACAGAGAAATGCAAAGATAGAGCATTACATGTAGTAGTTAAAGGACCTGGTGTCACAGCTCATAGCAACCTCTAGCTCTGGGGCTTAGGTGATTCTCTTGCCTCAGCCTCCTGAGTAGCTGAGACTATAGGCACCCGCCACAAGGCCCAGCTATTTTTTTGTTGCAGTTCGGCCGGGACTGGGTTCAAACCTGCCACATTTGGCATATGGGGTTGGTGCCCTATTCACTGAGCCACAGGTGCCGCCTAGGGGAATTATTTTTAAAAAATTTTTAAGTATATTAGTATTACCGTTGTATTAGGAGAATGTCCTTATTCTTAGGGGATAAATGCTGAAGCATTCAGAAGGGGAAGTGATTTGACTCCAATTGGTGGGTGCATGGGTGTTTTTAATACTACTATTTAAGCTTTTCTGATTGTTTATAATTTTCATAATAAAAATACAGGAAGAAAGAATATTTGCTTCCCAAAGGCAGTCTTCTTGATATTTGTATAATACCAACATATTTTTTTATATATTAGCGACCAGAAAACTTTTAAAAATGTATTAAGAAGCAATAATATGTGGCCGGAAACAGTGGTTCACACCTGTAATACTAGCACTCTGGGAGGCTGAGATGGCAGATTGCTTGAGCTCAGGAGTAAGAGCGAGACCCCCATCACTAAAAATAGCCAGGTGTTGTGTCAGGCGCCTGTAGTCCCAGCTATTTGGGAAGCTGAGACCAGCAAATCTCTTGAGCCCAGGAGTTTGAGGTTGCTGTGAGCTGTGACGCACTCTACAGAGGGCAACATCATGAGACTTTGTCTCCAAAAAAAAAGCAATAATACAACGTTATAATGAAAATTCTCTGTCCTGTGTATTCATAGGTATCCATTTGAACCTCCTCAGATCCGATTTCTCACTCCAATTTATCATCCAAACATTGATTCTGCTGGAAGGATTTGTCTAGATGTTCTCAAATTGCCACCAAAAGTAAGTGTGAATAAAGGATTGATTCTGCCATTCTGTTTCTTTCATTTATAAAACTTGAATTAGAGTATCACATTATAATATATGAACAACTATTTATCTGTCTATATAAAGGGTGCCTGGAGACCATCCCTTAACATTGCAACTGTGTTGACCTCTATTCAGCTGCTTATGTCAGAACCCAACCCTGATGACCCACTCATGGCTGATATAGTTAAGTATCCTCATTTCCTCTGCAACACATATTCTGCTTTCTCTATATCTTCAGTGTTCCATGTAAATCACTTTTTCCACATTAACTCTTTTTTGTTTCATCTTAGTCTTCAGAATTTAAATATAATAAGCCAGTCTTCCTCCAGAATGCCAGGCAGTGGACAGAGAAGCATGCAAGACAGAAACACAGGGTATGATGTTTGCTATTTATTGTCAGTTCATTAACATATGTATTTATATCTGTGTAAATAATGTTTATTAGGTTGCCACATTTATACTTTGCTCTCGAATGACTAATTTATCTTTTCTCATATTATAACCTTCTAAAATAATTATTCAAGCTGGATGCCTATAGCTCAGTGGTCAGGGAACCGGCCACATGCTCTGGGGCTGGTGAGGTTTTTTATGGTTAAACAAACTAAAAAAAAACAAAAGCCAGGCATTGTGGCAGACACCCATAGTCCCAGCTACTAGGGAGGCTGAGGCAAGAAAATCGCTTGAGCCCCAAGGGTTTGAGGTTTTCTGCTCAGTTTACCAAGGGCAACAAAGTGAGACTCTGTCTCAATAAAAAATAAAATAAATAAAATAAGTATTCAGCAAAATAGCCTAGTAGTTCAATCAACATAGATTTTTCCTAATATTGCCATTCGTTGGCAACACTAGAGGGCAGACAGCATCATACTTGGGGGTAGCAGGGATAGAGAAGGTGACTCAGACTCTTTTTCTCCAAGTTGTCTTTTTAACACTGTAAAGGAACTATGTTTGCATGGGCTAGTTACAGAAATAGGGAGAGGGAAACTTATGTCTCATGGGACCATTCATGGAAAAAGAAGAGAAGGAAAAACTTGCCCAGTTTAAGTTGATAGAATTTCCTCATTTAACAAAATACAAATTGCAGGAACTTGGGGATTAACGCATCCTGGTTCTTGCTGAATTACAACATTCAGGTTCTTTTTTTTTTTTTTTTTTTTGAGACAGAGTCTCACTTTGTCACCCTTGGTAGAGTGCTATGGCGTCATAGCTCACAGCAACCTCAAACTCTTGGGGTTAAGTGAGTCTCTTGCTTCAGCCTCCCAAATAGCTGGGACTACCAGCACCCACAACAACCTCTATTTTTTAGAGACAGGGTCTTGCTCTTACTCAGGCTGGTCTCAACATGTGAGCTCAGGCAATCCACCTGTCTTGGCCTCCCAGGTGCTGGGATTACAAGCATGGGCCATCGTACCCAGCCTAACATTCAGGTTCTGATAAAGTAGCAATTGTGTTACTTATAAAAAGAAAGGCACAGTAGCTCACACCTATAATCCTACCACTCTGGGAGGCCAAGGCAGGTAGATTGCCTGAGCTCAGGAATTAGAGACCAACCTGAACAAGAGTGAGACACCCATCTCTAAAAAAAATTAGCCAGGTGTTGTAGCAGGTGCCTGTAGTCCCAGCTACTCAGGAGGCTGAGGCAAAATAATCGCTTGAGCCCAAGTCATCATAGCATTCTACTAAGGGCCACAAAGTGAAACTGTCTCAGGAAAAAGAAAAATTAAAACACAGAAGATGTTTTTAGGCTCGGTGCCTGTGGCTCAAGTGGCTAAGGCGCCAGCCACATACACCTAAGGTGGTGGGTTCGAATCCAGCCCGGGCCTGCCAAGCAACAATGATGGCTGCAACCAAAAAATAACCAGGCGTTGTGGCGGGTGCCTGTGGTCCCAGCTACTTGGGAGGCTGAGGCAGGAGACTCGCTTGAGCCCGGGAGTTGGAGGTTGCTGTGAGCTGTGAGGCCATGGCACTCTACCCAAGACGACAGCTTAAGGCTCTGTCTCCAAAAAAAAAGATGTTTTTAGAGGGACTATTATATGCACGATATAATATGTGTACATATAAATCTTGCAACAGATAAGTACCTGGAAATATCATAGGGCTTCATTTTTCTTCATCTTGGCATTTGTGTGAACTTCATTGTGTTTCTCTCTATTTCCTCCACCTTATTTTAGGCCGATAAAGAAGAGATGCTTGATAATCTACCAAAGGCTGATGCTGATTCTGAAGTACACAACTCAACACAGAAAAGGAAAGCCAGGCAGCTAGGAGGCATAGAAAAGAAATTTTGTCCTGATGTTTAAGGATTTGTCCTGGTCCATCTTGTTAATACATCCTTTGCCAAGGTGGTCTAATTTTCTTGCCTTCCTTGAATGTTTTTCTTTGTATTTGATGACATAATTTTTGTGTCCTATAAAAGACCCTGTATATTTACGTATTCTGCTCTACAGTGATTCTCAGTGTAGTTTGTTTTATTTATCTTGTACATATGTATTTTGAAACCTTTTAAACCTGAAAAATAAATAATCATTTAATGTTGAGTATGTTTATCCTGAATGTGGTTCTGGGAGTGAACTGGCTAGAGAGCTATATAATCAGAATGTTGAAATATTTGGAATTGTCCTTTATCTTTTAACTTAACCATCACTAGTGACACTGAATGTTTGACAGAGATGTAAAATAGCTATTAGGAACAATTCAGTTACCCCCAGGCTTTCAGGGATTCTAGCTTTGTAAAGGTCTTAAAATAATGTGGGTAGAAGGTAATATGCCCTTTTGTTAATTTTTTGTTTGTTTTTTTTTGTTTTGCAGCTTATACTTTCTTGTGGTTTACATAGCTGGTCAGAATTACTGTGGTATAACTTTGATTTGTTCAAATATTTATTGAACACCTGCTGCAGGCCAAGTTTGTACTAGTGTTTGAGAATGTAATGGTGAGAAGTCAGACATGGGATTAACCAAATCAGCAAACAAATTTTTTTTTTAATTTTTTTTTTTTTTTTTGCAGTTTTTGGCCGGGGCTGGGTTTGAACCCGCCACCTCCAACATATGGGGCCGGCGCCCTACCACTTGAGCCACAGGTGCCGCCCCAGCAAACAAATTTAAGTAGGGACGGTTATAATCCCTTCCTCTCCCTAGCTTCATTTTATGGCAGGTACTACTCTGAACAATTAGAGCCAAACTGGAATAACTACTCATTTTATAATTTTATAATATACTTGATTAGTCCTTATAATTCTGTTTAAGTGACAGACATAATAGATTTGAGCAAAAACTGATATTGGAAGAGGTTACCTGGGCCACATGAAAGACTTTGAGGAATGTAGGTATTATATTTGCTCCGGTAGAGAAATCTGAGTGTAATATCACTCTTCATATCCCAGCATAGCAATGATGATTTTATAGGCCAGGCACGTGCCCATAAAATGCATCTGAGTAGGCAGTTTCCATTTATCCATCTATGAATTACCTTGTACCCTTTATGCTGCAGCAGCCTGCCATATAGCAAATCTAGTATCTGGACTTATGCAAAGAAGATAAGGAGTATGAATATATATAATCCATTAATGACAGATGAAAACATAAGCTGAAAATACGAATTTCTAACTTCTATGGAATTCTTGAATCTACTTATCAAAATTAGTGTTCTCTTTTTAAATTCCAGGAATTTTTATTCCAGACTTATCATCTATAGTCAAGCATACTTAGGTCAGGTTTGGGGTTCCTAAATACCATTTAGTACAGCAGTTCTCAACCTGTGGGTCATGGCCCCCTTTTTTTTCTTAGAGACAGAGTCTCGCTTTATCACCCTCAGTAGAGTGCTGTAGCATCACAACTCACAGCAACCTCCAACTCCTGGGCTTAGGTGACTCTTACGCCTCAGCCTTCCTAGTAGCTGGGACTACAGGCACCCACCACAATACCTGGCTATTTTTTGTTGCAGTTTGGCCGGGGCCAAGTTCAAACCCGCTACCTTCGGTATATGGGGCCAGCACCCTACCCACTGAGCCACAGGTGCCACCTGTGGCTGCTTTTTAACAATGAAAATACATTTTGGTATTAGGAAGATTGAGAACTACTGATTTTGTGTATCAATTAGGTTGTTTTTTAGTTGTGAGTGAAATCCAGCTCAGACTGGCAATAATAAAGGAAGTGCATTTGCTTACAAAAAGTCCAGGGATAGGGTGAACATCAGGATTGGTGGATTTAGAGGCTCAACAGTGTCATCAAAGGTCTTGGTCTCTTTCCATCTGCCATTCACAGCTTTCTCTTAGGCTGTTTCTAAGTTTCTTTTCCTCCTAGGTTGACTACCAGCAGCAAGCATGGCTTCATGCTTTCTTATTCACACCTAGCAGGACAGAGGGCTCTATTTCCCATGGAACAAAAGTTCCTGTGATGAGACTACCCTGAAAACAATCACTATGGCCAAGGAAATGCCATGTGCTGATTGGTCTGGGTTAAACCCAGATATGAAAGGAAAGATGGATTTAGAAGGGGGTAGTTTTAGACAAAGAGTACCTCCTACAGGACAAAAAAACTTCTACACATCTAACCTCTTACCAAGTGTGGTCAGCTCTGTCAGCTACTTCTCCCTGCCTCCAGCTCTAAAACCAGTTCGGTGATTTTCAACCCATGTGCCTCGGCACACTGGTGTACTGTGAGAAGATGCTGCAAATTTTTTTCAAATCATTAATTAAATTATTTTTGAAAGAAGTTCAAAGCACAGTAAGTATATTCTTTTTTTAATTCTTTTTAGGGATCACATTAAGTGTCCAACAGAAGTTTAACTACAGGCTCAAGTGTGCCATGAGATTAAAAAAAAAAGGGTTGTAAAACACTGCTCTAGTTCAATCTGCCATCATCTCAGCACTATAGCTACAGCCTCCTATCTTGTTTCAGACCTTGACCCTCAATGGCCCCATGTTCCTCACAGCAGCAAGAAATAACCTTTAGACATGTGGTTCTCAACCTTCCTAATGCTGCAACCCTTTAATATGGTTCTGTGGGTTGCGACCCGCTGCTTTAGACAATGTAACTCAGATTTGGCTTCACTCTTTAAAACCCACCAGGTGGCTTCCTTTTGCAGTTAGAAGGAAAATCCAGTCTCCTCCCCTGGCCTGTAAGACCCTGCATCATCTGGTTCCTTCTTGCTATGTCTATCCATCTTCATTGCATACCCTCTACCCCTCATACACCATACTCCAGCCACCCTGACTTACTTTCAATCTCTTAGACACCTACCTCATTCCTACTTCAGGACTTTTACACTTGCTAGTTCCTCTGCTCCTACATTTCCCCATGATGGTCTCAGCTCAAATGTAGCTGTTTCAGAATCCCATCTGGGGAAGCCTATAAAATTATTAATTTTCTTTGTAGCACTTGTACCTATCTGAAAATGCATTTATCTGTTTATGTGTATGTTATGTGACTCAAAGTGCCAGGGATATAAGTGGCTACAGGGACTCTTTCCTCTAATCCAGTGGTTCTCAACCTTCCTAAAGCCATAGCCCTTTAATACAGTTCCTGGGGGTCGTGATCCTCAGGTTAGGAACTACTGCTCTAACCACAAGAAATATCACAGCCATAAGTTATTAAAAGTCATCCATCCATCTCTGGCTTAACAAATACAGAGGACTTGGACTAGAGAACAGAAGTGACATGCTTAAAGAGTAGAAAAGCCCAAGTTCCCACTTCCTGCCCAGGGAAGGATTAGAAGGGTTAAAACATGGTCTTTGGTCAAGAAGACCTGGTTCCTGCCCTGGCAGTATTACTTACCCATTGTGTGACCTTAGTGCTGTACGCAATCTTTATTTGGGGAGAGGGACCAGAGAGGATTGCCTCTGTAAAATGAGAATAATGATGGTACTTAGAAAATTTGAATGCAATGATGCATGTAAAGCACCCAGTACAGGGCCTGGCATGGTGCTGACATTTATTGAGTGCTTAGCAGAGGGATGAAGACAGCAATCTACCCATAGGTGGGCCTTAAGGAGATGCTCTGCCCCCTGCCTACTTGCCAATCTGCTGTGTTCCTGGGATAAGCAAGCTGAGCAAAGTTTCTCAACTCCAAACGCCTAATTAAAGAGAGATGACATCCATGACTGATCATGTAAACATTGCAGATTCCAAGTTCCCCTCTTCTGCTGCCCCCAATTTCCCTCTCCACCTCTCTCCAAAAGCAATTTAAATAAGAACAGATTTTACCACCCACCTTGTGGGCAGACTCGAGCTGAGGCTGGAACGAGCTATTTATCCTCTGGCTGCTGCGGGAATTCAACACATACAAATAAAGCTTCTTTTCCAGCCAAGTGTGTATTTTTCCATCAGTGTGTGGCCCCCCTGCCCAGGTTGTCTTGTTTAGGTTGGGGCAGCCTGAGGGAGGGAAGGACAGGAGAGGGTGTGGGGCTGTGGTTTCAGAACCTGCTCCCCAGGATGACTGGCTGCAAGGCATCTTGCAGTTCTGGACTACACCAGGCTGCCAGTGAAGCCTGGGAGAGGCTGGGGTGATGGCTATGCACAGAAACAACACATTCCATTTGG
>NW_003852450.1:6986860-6997633 GCF_000181295.1 Otolemur garnettii
CCGCCTTCTGCTATGGTCCCCAGAGAGCATCCATCCCTCTCTCCAACTCTCAGTTTACATCAGGGATGACAAGTTATCCAAAGTGTCTCCCTTCCACCCCTACTACAGGGTTTCTCCTCTTTGTGTGCTTTTTTTTCTTTAGTCATCTTTTCCCTGGACCCACATCCCACTAAACTGTGTTCCCTTCCTTCCATTGCCTTCCTTATCAGGACCCTGAAACTGAGATTCAAAAAATGACCTGCTCTGGCGGGTTCCTTCCCTCAAACTCCCATCAGAAGCAACTTTCTCTAGGGGGTGAGTTCTTGGTCTCTAGGTCAGTAATTTCCAACTGGTGTGCCATAGCAAACTCGTGTGCTGTGAAAGGATCTTAGGTGTGTTGCAAAAAATTTTAAAGATCATTAATTGTTTGCGAAAGAAGTTCAAAGCATAGTAAATATATATATTTTTTTCTCTCTTTTTTTGATCAATATAACTTAAGTGTGCCGCGGAAGTTTCACTACAGGTTCAAGTGTGACATGAGATAAAAAAGTTTGAGGAGCACGGCCATTTGGAAATCTATGCTGTAAGCTCCCAGCCGATAAATAAAGCCCTTCCTCTTATTAAAAAAAAAAAAGTTTGAAAAACACTGTTCTAGGTTCTCTCTGGACCTGGAAGTTATTTTCAGGCACTAAGCTAAAGTCTTTACATGAAAAGCCTTTTAGAATCTTTTAAATATAGCCAGACATTGTGGTGGGTGCCTGTAGTCCCAGCTACTTGGGAGGCTGAGGCAAGAGAATTGCTTAAGCCCAAGAGTTAGAGGTTGCTGTGAGCTGTGAGGCTACAGCACTCTGCCAAGGGCGACACAGCGAGACTCTGTCTCAAAAAAAAAAAAAAAAATCAGGCGGTGCCTGTGGCTCAAAGGAGTAGGGCCTGGTGGGTTCAAACCCAGCCCCAGCCAAAAAAAAAACTGCAAAAAGGAAAAAAAATCTTTTAAATAACCTACAGAGCTTAGGTACTATTATTATACTCATTCCCAGACAGTTTGAGTCAAACCTAAGAAGAACTGGCTGTTAATGGTAAGTCCGGGATTTAAACTGAGGCTTGACTCCAGAATCAATTGTATGGATTCTGTTCTAACAGTGGTAACCAGTGAAGGTTTAGGGAGTGAACAAATAGGAGAAAGGAGAGGAGGGAGAAAACACATGTTATTTGAACCATGTGAATGTATTACTTAATCAAAAATTAAATTTATAAAAAGATTTCTTTTCCTTTTTTTTTTTTAAATGGAGACAGAGTCTTACTTTGTCACCCTGGGTAGAGTTCTATGGTGTTGTAGCTCACAGGAACCTCAAACTCTTGGGTTCAAACAATCCTCTTGCCTCAGCCTCCTGAGTAGCTGGGACCACAGGCACCTACCACAACACTTTGCTCTTTTTAGACACAGGTGTCTTGCTCTTGCTCAGGCTGGTGTCCAACTCATGACCTCAAGCAATCCACCCACCTCGGCCTCCTAGAGTGCTAGGATTACAGGTGTAAACCACAGTGCCTGGCCTATAAAAAGCTTTTTAAACAAAAGGAGGTGGGTTAGGAGCAGTTGATTGTGGTTGGGAAACAGGTAGATCCAACAAGCCTCCAGAGAGTGGCTGAACCTGCTAATGTGGGCACCAGAGGGATTTTTTTTTTTTTTTTTTCCGTTTTCTCTTTCCAGCCAGCACCAGAGGGATTAATCATAGATCCCAACTGGTCAGAACTCTGAAAACTGCCTCAGATCCAAAATGACCCTCTGGCTGCAGATAGCACAAATCCAGCCTCACTGCTGCTCCTAGTCTTGGATTTGCTGAGATTATGTCTCCCTTATTGTTCCACAGGTATCCTCTCAAGAAAAATACATTTACACACTTACTTGAGTTAGCCCCTGGGTTTCTTCCTCTTAATCCAGTCTAACAGAACAGCTGAGGAAATGGCCTTCCCTGGAGTTGGGCCAGAAGGGTAGAGGGAAAAAAAATGCTCTTTTTTTCAAGAAGAGTGGAGGACAGGTGTCCATGAGAGCATCATTTATCCTCTTGAAAGGGAGTCAGGCACTAGGCCAGGAAGGACTTGATACCAGTTTGGGGTTTGGAGTTAGCATCTTGTTCCCATGACTGCAGGTTTTCATTGAACTCAATTTCTTTCCCTTACCTTGAGAAGGGGCTGCTTGGTTCTGTTAGGGGCATCATCCCATTCTGAAGCAAGGCTTGAGGGAGAAGATTCCCTAGGCAGAGAGTGGGTAGGAAGTTCACTCAAGGAGAAGAAAGCAAGCTGATCCTTTGGGATTCACAGTATCAGGAACCCCCACTGGTAGGCTTGGGTCTGAGAGGGTATTTGGGGTCTGAGTAATGGAAAGCTCAACCTGCTCACTGCTTTCTTTAGACTATTCCATGTCTAACCCAGAGTGAAGCACACAAAAGATATGTCATTATAGGTGAATGGAATTAATGGCGAATACTCCAAACTTTACCTCAGATGTCCCAGAACTCAGAAAACAGGCTAAAGAAGAGTCTTGATACTCTGATCACTCCTCTCTCAAAGCAGTCCCCACCCATATCACTCCCAGAACAGCAAAAAGGAGCTAAGGGACATGTGTGGTACTTCATTGGTGCTTTATTATACAGAAGAATCCAAATATTTACATCTTAACAATTCTTACATTTCATACACCTAGAGAGGGCATGGGACTGAAATTAGAAGTGGTTAGGGGTGGGGAGTGATAGGTGGAAGAACTCATTAAAACAGAGCAGAGGTAGTTAGAAGAGGTGGTGCCAGATAGGATCAGGGTTCTAGCTCTCCCATGATCCTCACTTACTCAGACCTACTAACTGTCGGCAGCTCTTCATTCTTCCCCTCCCTTACTCTTTAAACGTTTTATTCCTGGAAAGAGAAACTAGAAGGAGGTTGGGAGCTAGAGGAGGGGAGAGGAAAGCAAGAGGAAGGCCCAGCCAGAGGTTCTGTTAATACATAGTCTTCAAATCTCAATTCTGATATTTTTCATCTTTTTTTTTTTTTGAGACTGAGCCTCACTTTGTTGCCCTCTGTAGAGTGCTATGGTGTCATAGCTCACAGCAACCTCAAACTCTTGGGCTCAAGCGGTTTTCTTGCCTCAGCCTCCCAAGTAGCTGGGACTATAGGCGCCTGCCACAGTGCCTGGCTATTTTCAGAGATGGGGATCTCGCTCTTGCTCAGGCAGGTCTCAAACTCCTGAGCTCAGGCAATCCACCCTCCTCAGCCTCCCAGAGTGCTAGGATTATAGGCATGAGCTACCATGCCCAGCCCTGAGCTCTGATACTTTTGGACTTTCCTCTTAGGGTGTTCAGAGGTACATGTAAAAACCATGGTCTACCCTAAGAAGTTCTGCACAAATCTGAGAGGAGATTGTGGTTGGCACCAGTTG
The DNA here is from genome assembly GCF_000181295.1 of Otolemur garnettii. Lineage (NCBI taxonomy): Eukaryota > Metazoa > Chordata > Mammalia > Primates > Galagidae > Otolemur > Otolemur garnettii. The sequence continues at coordinate 6,990,267 of NW_003852450.1, forward strand.
CCAAGGCATAGCACATAGAACCCAAGACAGTACATAGTAGCAGTTCTCAATAGTTCTACCTCCACAGTCCCCTTGGGTAGAATTCTCCCCAGGGACACCATGTTGGAAGATTTTGCCAATCAAATAAAATGCATTTACATGCACTGAATATTTGGTGTTTGGTTTCAAGATCAAAGACATACACAATCTTCATAATCTACTAATCATACTGGAGATAACCAAAGGAGTAACATACTGATTTGCTAGAATTTCAGTCAAAAACAAAGAAACTTTACTGGGCAGCCTTATTTTAGGTAAATGTATAAGATAAACTAGATTTTTTTTGAATAATGAAAATTATTCATGACAAATACCTCCACTCCCTATCCCCACTCTTCTTTGACCAGAAAGCCAGCAGATGCTACTCTGATCAGCAGATCCTCGGACTTTTAGAAGCAGGTAATAAGTGCTACACTAGAGCTTTTTATTGAAGCATTGACCCCTTTTTATTAAAGAGGCTACCTGTAATCTACAATACATGGCCAATGTGTTCCACATCAATGCTGGTTCCCCTAACTCCCACGACAACAGTGATCACATAGCAGGTGGGGGAGTGAGGAAGGATCTGGGGTGACTTTTTAGAAGTCAGGGTTTCCCCAAATCATAACTATTTTGTCATCCCTGAGGCATCTCAGAGAACTTTCTGTGATAAGAGTCACCAAGTCTCAGTACCCAAAGTATAGCAAACCCTTTCCATCACGGGCTCTTGATTAGCCCCGGAGAAATTGGGAGATCAGGAGCTTTCAAAGAAAAAATCAATAAATAAATCCACCATCATTTAGGGAATGACCACTCTGAAACTGACCCCATGCTAGGACCCTAAGTTTCAGGGATTATAAACTAGCATATTCAGCTTCAGAGTCTAGTAGACTCCAACTCAACTACTCAGACAAGATTTAGAAATGTGTCAAGTTCCATCCATGGTCTCTGCCTCATCCCTCTATTCAAGATATGTTGACCTATGTCTGAATTTCCACTAAGAATTGGGGCAGCAGGGAGATAGTGGAGAAGCCAAGCTGCAGAAACTGGAACTAGGAAACCAGAAGGACTTTCTTGGGGGAAGTTTTAATGGTGGAGCCCCTTGGGGTAGGGCTGGCTAAAGACCATGCCAGAATTCAGAAGGAGGACTGTGTTCCATTTGGGTTTGGGAGTCTAGACTCCTGTCCTCCTGATGGGGCTGATTTTAGGGTGCTCTGGAACAAGTCTTGCCCTTTCCTGCATCTTGGATTCTCTTTTTACATCTGAAAGAGTCACGTTATATGTCTGCAAGGTAACTACCCCAGCTCTTACCTCCTTACCCAGACATTGAATGTGTATGTCTGTGTGTATTTGGGGCTGGGCAAGGGACAGGGTGCTCTGGAAACACTCAGGGGCATTTGGTAAACCATAAGGTAGAAAGATCATGAGGAGAGAGGCAAAAGGATCAGTTTGTTGACCTGGGCAGAGTCCTATGGTGGTACTCAGGGGTCCCAGATACCTCCAATGTTTCCTAAATGCAATACCTACAATTAAAAATATCCCTCCTCTTTCTGGCTAAGGTCTCCCTGTCCCACAGAGTAGGCAGGACCTGAGATGGGAAGGCAAGACCTAGCTTATGGCAAGAGGTAGAAGGGGGCATCTGATGGTGAACCATAGGGAGGCAACTCAGTGCCAGAGGGAACCCAGATGGCCACAGACTTCCCTGTATGCATCCTTCCAGGATCCAGGAACCACACCCTCATCCTTTCTAGGTAGGAGAAGATGGCTAGAGTGTTGAGAGTCTTTCCTGGTTGATGGAATTATTAGTTGCCTCTGGCACTAGCTTGAACTCCTAGAATCAAGGCTTTCAGGAAATGGTGGCATCTTGGGATGTCACTGGGTGGCACAGAGATGAGCTCTCTGGGACGGAACAGAGCTAAGTGCTGTGACATTAGTAGTTAGTTCATGAAAACCACATAAGCAAACAAAAACCTGCCATCAAATAATTTGGGGAACTAGGTAAACCAAGGTTCAATATATTTTATTACTGAAGGAATTCTCAAGATCTTTACTATGCTAAAACATACTGCGAGTCTTGGCTTGGTGCCTGTAGCTCAGCAGCTAGGGTCCTAGCCACATGCACCGGAGGTGGTGGGTTCAAACCCCGCCCCAAGCCTGCCAAACAACAATGACAACTACAACAACAAAACAGCCAGGCGTTATGGTGGGTACCTGTAGTCCCAGCTACTTGAGAGGCTGAGCTAACTCTTAAGCTAAAGAGTTTGAGGTTGCTGTGAGCTGGGATGCCACAGCTCTCTACGGAGGGTGACATAGTGAGACTCTGTCTCAAGAGAAAAAAAAAATACTATGAGTCTCTAAGAAAGGGACACAAAGTATAATCTCTTCCAAAGTATAATCTCCAACTTATTTTAATAGAAGTCTTTTTGCATGGTGTATATCAAGATTAATGGGACAAAACACATTGTATATCCTATCCATGAGTCAAAGGAGAGATGCCTAAATGCCTTTGGTAGTCCCCTTCCAAGCCTTTCTCTGTGAGGTCTCCCTGTCCACTGTGCCCTGATCCTGGGCCTGCTCAGCCCCCAAACCTTGCACTGTCTTTAACTTCCCTCACTTCCCTTAAGCAGACAAATTTCCAGGTCTCTGGTCCACAGCTTCAGATATACCAGGGAAAAGGCCCAGCACGAAGGTGAAGCTGAGGAAGGTCAAAGGGAAACAAAGCTAAGAAGCACTCACTGGTCATGGTCACAGGAGAGAGAAGACCAGTGGAACCAGAGATCGGACCACCTTACTACAGATCACACTACTGAGTTTTGGTTGTATTTATTTTATAAGCAGCCATCATTCATGGGGGGAGGGGAAGGAAGAGATGGAAAGAGAAGAATGGGGAGGAATTATAAGTGTGGGGCAAAGGCTGAACCAGAAGGCCGCAAGCTCCCACCCACTGATGAGGCTCCAGCTGCTGATGAAGCTCCCTCTGCCCTTAGCCACAGTTCTCCATCCATGGAGGGTTGTGGGTTCCCAAAGAGGGTCCCCTCTCGCTCTACACAATGGCTGTCCTCTGGCCTGGGGGTCCCTGGCTGCTGACAGATGAGGGTCACTGAGGGGAAGCCATAGGTCTCCAGCCCAGGGGGCTGTCCAGCTTCAGAAGCTTCCAGAATGATATCCACATCAGAGAATGCCACCAGGGCCTGGGTGGAATCGCAGGAACTCTTCTCCAGCTCACTGGCTGCAGCATAATCTAGGGGCCCTGGGGCCCCTGTGTGCGGCCAGAGCCGCCGAAGGTCATCCCGGAAGTGGGGGTTGAAGAGTAAGTAGAGCAGTGGGTTGAGGCAGGCAGGCAGGGGCAGCACCACAAGCAGGACAGACTTGACAGCCTCGGGCGTGACAGGGAAGAGGCCCAGCATGGAGGCAAAGCTGAGGAAGGCCACGGGGCAGTAGAGGAGCCCGTCTGCGAAGATGAGCCAGGCCACATGCCTCACCATGGCGCAGTCCCACACGGCCTCAAAGTCGCCCCTTGGCAGGTCACAGTAGAGTTTGATGTAGGCACCGGCTACTACCAGGAAGCAGAAGGAGTTCATCATCACTAAGGCCACGGCGAAGCCTAGGGCTGCTGGCTGTCCCTCAGGTGGAGCATAGGGCAGGCAGAGTGGGGAGGCCCCATATTCTCCCACTGAGGCAAGGGGCAGGGCTGCAGCCAGCCCTGCCAGCATCAGGCAGCCCAGGGCCCCTGCTCGAACACTGCCCAGGGAGGGGGCCTTCCCATAGGCCCGGACGCAGGAGACAGAGACACTGCACTGCACTGCAGCCAAGGTAAGCAGCAGCACGGAGGCCTCGGACCCGAGTACTGCCAGGAAGCCAGTAGCCCGGCAGCCCAGCCCCATCTCCCAGCGGGCTCCATACTCGGCAAACTGGCCAAAGGTCAAAGCATCAACTGAGGCTAGAAGGCCGCAGGAAATTCCAGTCAAAGTGTTGGCACCTGCAATTGCACCTACCACAAACTTGACTGGGGGTAGGGTGACAGGCCCACCGGCAAACACGGTCAGGAGCACCAGCCCATTACAGAGCACGGAGAGCAACACGATGGCCCACACTGCCAGGCGGATGCCCCAGCTTTCAAAGAGGTGCTCACAGGGCTTGAAGGGGCCTGTAGGAGAGAGGATCAGACATTATCCCTGGACTAGAGGCTGCTGATACTGGGCCAGCCTCTGTACTCAGAGACCTTGCAATCAAAAGATGAACATAGTCTACCCTCAGAGAACTCTTGGCCTGAGGGAGGCTGACCTGTTCTCTCATCTCAGAGAATGCCCAGTTGGGGGTGGGGTGGGGAGAACAATGGGCTATACACAGCTCTTCTTCCAATGAGCTGCAAATGGAATAAACACTGACCATCACCCCAATATACATAGCAAACAGAAACACATATACAAAATTAAATAAATAAAAAAAGAAATACATATAAACATACACACAGCACAAATCAATATAGTGCAAACCCAGGCAGTGAGAAAATGTTGAAGCAGTTTCTCCAAAGAAGTAACAGTTAGAAGAAAGGAAAAGACAGGATGGCATAAGGAGTAGAGTTAGGGATACAGGATGGAGGGCTGAGGCACTGCTGCGGACCACTGCCCGAGGCTCTGTTTCTCCCACCCACTACCCAGGGATACACTATGGATTCCACTATGGATGCGCCCTGGCCAGATATCACACCAGGATGGCTCTCCCTTGCTCTGTGAGAGGGATGCAGACCGCATTTTTTTTTCAGATTACATTTAATATTCATCAGTCAATCAGTATTTGGGAGGCAAAGCATACCAAGTCAAGTCCAGTAATCAAAATACAGATGACTTTGGGGTTTTCCAACTTGGGTCCACACTAGATAGGGAAGATCCCGGTGTTTTCCATCTCTCTACCCAAAGTCTGTTGTGAAATCACCTTGTAACTGTGGATACATTCATTTTCATCTCGTTGGCCTTCAACCCTTCGATGTATTGTACGATCTTTAATGTATTACAAAGTAGCTTGGGAATTCAAGAGGCTTTTGTGGAAGCCATTTTTAAAGCTCCCCTCCATTACCAAATAATAGATGATAATTGTAGAAAATTTGAAAATATCACATGGTAAAATTAAAACTGCTTATGACCTCTCTGTCAGTGAAACCTCATTATTTTGGTATGTTTTCTTTCAGTTTTTAATATATATATATATATATATCTTTAAACGAAATGGGGATTTCGTTGTCACTACAGTTTGGATGCAGCATGTCCCCACCGACATGCATGTTGAAATTAGATCCCCTAGGTGGCACTGTTGGAAGGTGAGGCCTAATGGTAGCCTTTGGGTCATGGGGGTGGATCCCTCAGGAATAGATTAATGCCACCTCTCCGTGGGTGAGTTCTAGATTGAGGGAATGGGTTAGTTCTCTGGGAGAGAGTTGTTATGGAGGTTTTCTCTCTTGCTTCCTCTCTTACCAGGCGATCTGCTTGCCCACACTTACACCCCGTTCACTTTCTGCCATGATTTGAAGCCCCCTGAGGCCCTCACCAGATGCAGCGGATCAGTCTTTAGCCTTCCAGCCTATAGAATTATGAGCTAAAGAAATCTCTTTTCTTCATAAATTATCTCCTTCCTAAAGAAACCTCCTTTCTTTATAAATTACCCAGGTCTCAGGTGTTCTGTTACAGCAACACAAAACAGACTGACAAATGCATAAAGCTTTTCCATTCTTTTTAAGTTAAATTTTTTTTAAGTTAAATTTTTATTATGCAGATTTTCCCATGTCCTAAGATTCCTCAAAACCATATTTTCAACGGCTGTATAATGACTACTCTACCACCTGGATGTACCGTAATTATTTGACCATTTTGTATGAGCTATTTTAGAAGCAAGCTCAAGTTGGACTTGTGTTTTACCTCGGTTGGAACTTCCTCTTTTCCTTCACCACTGTTGATTACTGGTTTTCAGAGGTGACGTTTCTGTGGCAGTGTGAGTGAAGCATGTGGGTTTTCAACTCAAAAAACAACTCAAAACCTGCTTCCTCCAGGTTGGGCTAGGGCTCTGGCCTCAGGCTGGCACTAGGGGGCGTGATGTTGCTGCTAAGTGTTGAGAGCTGGTGCCAGGCAAGATTGGGCAAACACTGTGCAGGCTTTAGAGGGGGTATGGGGAGAGGGCCAAGGAGTCCACGCCAAAGAAAGATGGGAAGTGGAAAATGGAGGTGAGAGTCAATAGAAGAAGCAAACTGTTTATCCCTTTCTGTTCTTCTCAACAGTTCCTCTCTGGGCATAAGTAGCACACTGCTGCCTTCTGGGTGGCCTGTTAGCATTTTATACGCAAGGGAAGGAACTTCACTCTAAACATCTTTGGCTGAATTGCACCAAGGAGAAGGAGAATTTTCTCTTTTTTCTTTTTTTTTTCTCCAGCAAGATGGATTTAGGTTAGACCCTAAAGGAGGTTTCCTCAGCTGCCTGGGGTAGATAGTACTATACAAAGTTCCCTGGGGATATGGTGGAGTTTTTTGAGCCTGGAGAGTTTTAAGAAAGAGAGACTGTAATCTTCCTGGGTTAGAGAAGATGACCTTTTAGAGTTCCACCTGGCATGAGGATTCTGTGGTATGAATTAGGGAGTACTCAAAAGTAGTCCCATATACCACCCTGAGCAGTGGGGTGAAAGCATTCTTTCCTGCTTCTCCTAAATACGTAACTACTAATTGACTAATTTGTAAAGACTGCTGGACTTGTCCCCATCCACGCTGTGCTACTCCCTCCAAGCAGCCACCCAAGGGAAAGAATTCCAGCTCTTTCCCCAGGAATTACAAAGAGAGGACTCTCCTGTAGCAGGTTGGGTGTTAGGCAAATGAAGCATCGAGAGCACGGCAACAGGCATGCCAGGCCTAACTGGCATCTCCTCTAGATGACTGGGTGCCCCTTCTCCATGCCTCCCTTCCTCAGTTCCCCAGGCACCCATCTCACCTGGAATAGGGCTACACTGGACACTGGGGTGTCCTCCATCCTCCAGTTGGAGCTCGTCCAGGTCCAGATCATCTGAGAGGAGAGACAAGAAAGTGGCCCTGGGCCCTGGGTCTTGGTGTCAGCCAGGACTCACCTTTCTCCAAACACCCACCCCATTGAGCAATTGTCCCTGACTAACTGCTCAATACTGGTCCAGCAGCCCTGCAGCCCCGCATCCATTTCTACCCTGAGAGGTAAACATTTGGTCAGTTATTATCCACATGTGGATTGTGTGTATTGCTGGTTCTTTATAAGAAATGTTTAATCGGCTCGGCGCCTATAGCTCAACCGGCTAAGGCGCCAGCCACGTACACCTAAGGTGGCGGGTTCGAGTCCCCAGCC
>NW_003852450.1:6997987-7001881 GCF_000181295.1 Otolemur garnettii
TCCCAAGTAGCTGGGACCACAGGTGCCCGCCACAATGCCTGGCTATTTTTTGGTTGCAGTCATCCTTGTTGTTTGGCAGGCCCGGGCTGGATTTGAACCCGCCACCTTAGGTGTATGTGGCTGGTGCCTTAGCCGCTTGAGCCACAGGTGCGGAGCCTCTACTTAGTACTTTTATGCTCTCTCCTATTGGCCTTAGTCTGTAAGTGTTACTGATAGTTGGGGTGGAGGCTGCCCTAATTTCAGGCACTAGTGATCACAGGTTCTCCACTCTGGCCAGACTATCACAGTAATTTTGTATCCAGTTGTGAACACTACACATTAAGAAGGACACTGGTGGGCTGTGGTGTGTTCAGAGGTGAACCATGAATGGTGAATGAGCAGAAGCCATTTGCATGATAAACAGTCATAGCAACAAGGGTGTGTGTGTGTGTGTTTAACTTGGAGGAGGCAAGAGTAAACAGAAATATAATGGCTATCTTCAAAGGGCTGAAAGCCTGTTAAGCATAAAGGAATTAGACTTCTGCATGCTGTTTTGTCCAGAGGGTAGGACCAGGATCAATGGATGAAATGTAGATTAAAATGGAGAAATTCTAGTTCTTCCTAAGAGTAAATTCTCACAATTAGAGTATAATTCAACAGGTGCACAATAGGTCCACGTGTACTGAATGTGGTGCAGGTACAGGACGAATGCAGAGGAATTCAGGGACAAATGAGAGATGGCTCTGCTCTCAAGAAGCTTATGGAAACTAATGTGGAAACAAATTGTCATGACACAATGTGCTGCATCAAGTAATAAATTTACTACCTAGGAGGGAATAATTCAACTGTTTCTAGCATAAAGGAAAGGTCAATATTTAAGGTGATAGATATCCAAATTACCCTGACTTGATCTTTACACATTATATGAATGTATTGCATTCTCACACATAAGCCGGGAATGGTGGCTCATGCCTATAATCCCAGCACTCTGGGAAGGCCGAGGCAGGTGGATTGCTTGAGCTCAGGAGTTCCAGATTAGCCTGAGCAAGAGCAAGACCCCCATCTCTAAAAACAATGTGGCAATGTGGCAGATTTCTGTAGTCCTAGCTACTCAGGAGGCTGAGGCAAGATCACTTGAGCCCAAACGTTTAAGGTTGCTGTGAGCTATGATGCCACTGCACTCTACTGAGGGCAACAAAGTAAGACTCTGTCTCAAAATAAATAAACGACTTACTTTTAATTAATTAATTAATTAATTAATCTTCACTCATTCCCTAAAAATACGTACATCTATTATGTATCAATAAAATGTTCTTTAAATTAAAAGATTTGAGGGGTTAACAAATCTTAATCTTAATGTTAACAGAGTTGACATTTCTTGACTTCTTACTCCATGCCAGATACTGTGCCCAATGAGTCCTCATCTTCATGGTCTTGCTAACTTTCAAAACAGTCAGATGAGGCAGGTGACAGATAAGAAGACTGAGGTTAAGTACCTTACCCCAGGTCTCACAGCAACAGACCAGAATCCAAACTCAGGTGTGTTTCACTACAGAGCCCAGATGTTTAACCATTAATTCTTTCCCAGGCAAGGTATAGGTTTTTTTTTGGTGGGAGAGAAGGGGCTTAAAGGGTGGGAAAGATGGGGAGAGCTTTATGGATAGATAAACTGGGCATAATTTGTCATTAGATATATTGAAGCAGAAAGTCCCCAAGGTGAGAGAAATTATCGCTGTACTGAGTCCGAGGTTGAACTAGATAATTTTTAATATTCCTTCCAATTCTAAGTCTAGGCTGTAGAAATCAAAATGCACGAATGGAATACAAGGGTTGAAAAATTGTCTAGGTTGTAGACAATTTTTTTTCTTATTCACTATTGCAGTACTTCTTTTTGAGGGGAGCAGAATCTCAAGCTGTTGCCCTGGGTAGAGTGCCATGGCGTCACAGCTCACAGCAACCTCAAACTCTTGGGCTCAAGTAATCCTCTTGCCTCAGTTTCTCTATTTTTAGTAGAGATGAGGGTCTCATTTTTGCTCAGACTGGTCTTGAACTCATGAGCTCAAGCAATCCACCTGCCTCAGCCTCCCAGGGTGCCAGGATTATAGGTGTGAGCCACCGCATCTGGCCTGCATACTTCTTAAACTAAGGGGTTTTGGACATCTGGGGTGTCCATAAATTCTATAAGCATCTTGAAATGATAATCTAAAACATTTAATAACCAATAAAGACAAAACTTTCTCTTGCAGTGATAATCTGTCATTGAAAGACTATTTAAAGACTAAGACTCAAGTTTCTCAAGTCAGACTGGAAAATGTGTCTGAGAACCTAAGTGATAGGAGAGAGTCTTGTCTTTAAAAGGTGCTTGTGTGTTACTCAGGTGTAAAAGATGGCACCTTGTGGGCTCTTCTTCCATCATACCAGTCAGTGGATAGGTGACTCTGTTGCACTTATCTCCGTCTTTAACTCACCGGGTCTCTTTCCTGTGTAGATCCTTCCTCCCACTTTAAAGGGTAAACACCTTCAGTTGGGAGCTTACCCAGGAGGCAGGAAGAATGTGGGGCTGCCCCTGGCCCAGACACCGTGAAGGTGGGTAGGAGGCTGAGGTGTGCCCACAGAGTCCTGGCATTTCCTTCCCTCTCTACCTTTCATTCCAACCCACCTCTGCTCTCCAGAATAGAGCTCAGCAATTCTTTGAAATCAAAATGCATGAATGGAATACAAGGGTTGAAACCTGTGGACTCTGAGGCCGGGAAAGTCACAGCCAAGGTGTTAAGTAACCACTCTTCAAACGAGGAGGAAATCAAATCTGGCTGGAGCAGCAGCTCCTGGCTTTCCTTCTAGAGGCTCATTAGCTCCCACAGGAAGTGGGGGGCCCTGCCCTAGCTCCCGTTACAGGCGGCAGGCAGCCCACGATCTTGACGCCCTGTGGTTCTCCAAGACCTAAGCCCGGTGGAAAGTTTCACCTTGATGAAGGGAAGTTTCCATGCCTCCTTCCAGCCCCCTGAGGGAGTGTACAGCAGACATCCGGGAATGTCCCCTGGGGACAGCCGTCTGCCGGCCCAGAGCCAGCCAGGCTGCTGGGCTCCTCCTCATTGGGTCCTCATACCCTCCCGGGAGAGGTGCTTTAGTACACTGGGACAGACCCTTTGGAGAACCCCAGATTGCCTGCCCAACATTTGGCCTCCATAATCTGTGTCCTGACTATACAACCACATTCTCCCTGCACGTTTACACCAGAAGGCACCAGTCCCAGTAGGAGCAGTAGGAGTGCACAGGCATAAATTCTCTCTGTGGAATCTTTTATTCTTCCCTAACAGCCTATGAGACATGTGCTATCTTTCTCACTTAAAAGTAAGGAAACTGAGGCTCCGGAAGGTTAAATGGCTTGTCCAAGGCAACCCAGGTGGTGAATCTTGCACTGGGTTTGGACTCTGGTTCTGTCTACAATATAAGATATTTTTCTTACATATTTCAATTCGGTTTTTTTGTTGTTTAAATTCCCCATTAAGATATTGTAGAGAGGGAGTTAGAAATGGAAAAAGAAACCCCCAAAGTAATTTGTCTAATGACAAATTATGCTTCCTCCTAATCCTGCTTGTGTTCTATGACATAGGACAGGGGAGACAGAAGCCCTTCTCTCTGCCCTTTATGTGAGATACCCCTTTGTAACTGATTCCTCAGAATCTCTTTGGCCACCTTCCTCCACTCTCTGCCTTTTACTCCTCTCCCAGAAAAAGATAGATTTTGCCCAAGACCAGCCTGCACTGTCATGGCCCTCCTTAGCAAGGAGCTCTTGCACCTAGTGGCCACTGGAGTGTCACCATCAAACTCATGGGGCAGACCCGGCTGGACCTGGGCGGTAATAATCCCTACACTGTTCCTTTTGGTTCTAGGACATATTTTTTTTTTTTTTTT
>NW_003852450.1:7001930-7016399 GCF_000181295.1 Otolemur garnettii
CTCACAGCAACCTCCAACTCCTGGGCTCAAGCGAGTCTCCTGCCTCAGCCTCCCAAGTAGCTGGGACTACAGGCGCCTGCCACAGCGCCCGGCCATTTTTTGGTTGCAGCCATCATTGTTATTTGGCGGGCCCGGGCTGGGGATTCGAACCTGCCACCTTAGGTGTATGTGGCTGGCACCTTAGCCGCTTGAGCCATAGGCGCCGAGCCAGGTTCTAGGACATATTATGAAAGGATTTTTTTCTTTTTTCTGGAAGCGGTTTTAATTCAGTTAATTTAACTCAATCCTAGTTGGCTCAGATTGATGAAATAATGGGCCTGTCTCCTTTGAGAATGCCCTAAGTTTAAAGAAGAACATGGGAACTTCAAGGGCAGAGATACTAAGTGAGATGGTGCATGTGTGTGAGGAGCTTTCTGAACTGCAAAGGGGCCAGCCAATGCTGAGACATCACTTGTGCCATTGTTACCATCGTCACATTCTCCCAGGTACCTCTGAGTATAGCCTTGGAGAGACAAGGTGCAAACAGGTGGAGATTGCTCCGAGATCACAAGCAGCTCCTCTGCCTCCTCAGTTCCATCAGGTCCCCTCACTCAGCCCCGCAAGCCTCACCTCTAACTTCCTCCCCACAGCCCCCACCCTGCCCAGTCCAGAGCCCCTGTCACTCACAGTGGTTCTCTGCTTGTCCAGCAAGGAGGCCCAGGGGCCTCTTTGGAGTCTCCTCCTCATCAAGGTGAAAGTCTTCGGCCTCCCACTGCCCAGAGGCTTTGAAGAAGCTGGCACACAGGCCGTAGGCACAGCACTGGTAGGCATAGGGCACCTCTAGGATCCTGGGGGAGAGGGGAAGGGGGCTGCCTCAGTATGTTTGGGGCCTAAGACTTCAGTTTGAGATAAGAGATCCCCAGCCTGGGGAGCCAGACATTCAATACCTGCCCTTCAACCTCCAAGTGCCCCGATCCCTGTGCCAGCAGCCTCCTGGGCTTACTTTGTAAGGGTCTTGCAGCCTGACTCCTGACCTCCACGTGCCCTGATCACTGTGCCAGCAGCCTCCTGGGCTTACTTTGTACAGGTCTTGGAGCCTGACTCCTGGCTCTGAAGAGTACTGGACATATTCCAGTTTTTTCCTCGTTCATCTTAAGAACTGAGATGGGGAAAGAAACTTTCTGCCTGTTGTTTAAGGAGTCCCTTAGCGGGCGCAGAGAAAGGAACAGCTTCCCCAACGTCACACAGGCAGCAATTCATTTATATTTAAGGAGATAGGAATTCTCTTACTGGTTCTTTATCCTGACTCTCAGTGAGAGACCCACACGCTGTCCCTCCCTACGTTTGTGGGCATATCAGAGCTAGTTCAGTGCCCTCTGAGGGTGAGGGCAAATGCCTCAGGGCAACTCATTAGTTTGCAGCAGACAAGGCTTGGGCCACACAGGCTGTGCTGCTGCTGCTGCTGTGTGGAAGAGGCCTGGATGTCATTAGCACCAGGGACTGGCTGTGCAGCTTGTTTTCCACTCGTCAGTGCCCTGGGCTCTGCCCTGATCCCAGGGGCCCAGATGCTGCCCAAGTGAGGATGTGGGTGTATAGAACCTGCTGAGCAGCAGCAAGGCCTGGGGACTGTCGTATCCTCTTATTTTTGTCCCCACAGGTCCCAGTGTGCCCTAGGGTTGGTACTTGGGACAGGGGGAAATGCTGCAAAGAAGAGGAGGAAGGGGAGGCATGTACCAGACCCCGTGTAGGCTGGTGGGAGATTGAAAGAGCCAAACCCTAAGCCAGTAGGCTCTTCTCAGTATGAGGCCCTGTGGTTTTCTCCATGTCCCTCATAGCCTCCAGCTGCCCCAGGGCAAACCTGCCTAGGTGTGGGGGAAAGCCAGGCCCTCACCTCAGTCTGGGGAAACTGTCCTTGGAGAAGGCCTGAGATAGAGCCAGGTTCCCTTTGAGCTTCAGATGTATCAGGCCCCCGAGTCCGGCCAGGGGCAGTGTGGTCAGCTGGTTGTTTGTCAGATCCCTAGGACAGTGGATGGTCAGGGTTATTGGCAGTCAGTGGGATTGCTGAAGGGGCGGGGCTGTGCTGAGGGTGTGGCCAGTGCGCCTGGGATGGAAGCAAGAGGAGAGGAGCAAAGGACAGAAGATCAGCTTAGAAGAAAGCATTGTGTCCTGGGGAGGGAGGGCAGCCCAGAGTTGCCACAGGCACCATTTACAGGTGTTCACTCATTCATTCAACAAACACTGGGTACCAACTATGTATCAGGGACTGTTCTAACTGAATGCCAAGCTGTCCCATTTTGTAGGTAACAGAGCTCCCCCAACCACTGCTCCTGTGCCCAGCTCTGAATACCATCCAGGAATCCCTGCCCAGTCCCCTGGGGGACCTTTGAATTGTTATTTCCCCCAAACCCCCTGCCCTTCCTCTCACTTTTCTGATGATACAAGAGACCAGAGTCTGGGATTGGACAGAGCTGGCCATCAGGTCACAAACAGGGATTGGGTCATCCATTCCATCTTGCTGTGCCTGCTGTGCAGCCAGAGGTGAGGACATACACGGTCTTCTACCGGAGACACGTTAGAGGAAGCCAGGGCTCCAAACCAAACACCACGACCACAGACTGTGCGTCGTGGAAACAGCCCTGGACTGGAAGGCAGGAAACCTGGCGCTGTCACCAGCTCACTGTGTAACCAAGGGGAGTCACAAATCTGCCTGAATTTCAATGTCCTCATCTTTCAAAGGGATAAAAATATCTACCCTACCTATCTGGCAGGAATAGTGCAAACGGGAGAGGGAAGGCAGGGGTGAGAGTTTTGCAGCGACACAGCCCAGAGCCCAGAGAGCCTCGGCCTGTGGAGGAATTATGTGTTTCTGGGAGCCCCATGTTCTGGCTCTTGGCTTTGAACAAGCTTCTCCTTCTAGGCCTGTGGTTCTCAACCTTCCTATTGCCATGGCCTTTTAATACAGTTCCTGTGGGTCGTGACCCACACAGTTTGAGAACCACTGCTCTAGACCTTGGAAGCCTCACCTGTGAAGTGAGGGGTGCAGGACTAGATGAGCTCTGAGATTGGGGTTCAAGCTAACCCAAAGAAGTGATTGTGTTAACCAGAAAAGGGCCTCATGTGGGTAGACATGCCTTTAGGATTCGTAGCTTGGCAAGCAGGCAGCACGATGTCAGCTTCCCCTTGGCCGGGAGTCTTGGTGCAGTGAATGACCTGCTGCACATACAGTATGTGGCCCCTATCAGAGGCCCCTTCAGGCCCTGACATACATGCAGCCAGCACTGCTTGTTCCCTGTTTATATCCTATGTAATTTAAAGGACCTGAGGTCCCTTCCTGCTCCACAGAATGGGACCCCTCCAGAGTAATGCTCACGGAGAGGACTCCAAGCTCTCTGAGACCAGGCTCCCACATCTGCTGCCACCCATCTGTGTGTGAAGGAGTGAAGAAGTTCCAGGCCTATCTGTCCCCTTTATCAGTACACACTGCGGGCGGGCGGGAGAGCATGAGGGAGGGCCGAGGCTGCCAAAGTGTTACAGAACATTAGCAGAGGATGTTCCACAGTGTGCAAGAGACGGGCTCTGTTTATCAGGCCCCACAGTCTCTAAAACGGACTGTCAGAATGATTGATTAGGCTGAGGCCTATCTCCTAGGGATGTGCAGTCATTTATGCATGTCCATGTTCTAGGGTGTTCTGGGGTGGCCCTCCTGGTCCCCCAGCCAGCCCATAGTCCCAGCTGGTCCCCCACGTCCTGAAGGAGAGCTCAGTGGCCACTTACAGCTTGACCAGGGAGCGCAGGGTTGAGAAGGCCTCAGGGTGAATGGACCGGATGGCATTCCAGCTAAGGTCCCTGCAAGCAGAGAGAGTATGACAGGAGGGGACAGAGACATGTAGCAGACTCCTTGTTCCCATTGTGGGCTCTCCCTCCCACACTCCCATCTGACCTGCCCCCAGGAGCGGTTGCCTTAGCCTTTTGGGGAAGTTACCAACTGCTGCCCACCTCCTGACCGGCCATGACCATAGGAACAGGGGACATGGTAGCCTGGCTGCAGAACCTCATGGCCCCCTGCTTGAACTGTACATGTGCACCATGGATATAAGCGTGCCTGGCAGAGGGATAGTGGCTCCTCCCCACCCACCCCTGGTTGCTGTGGGTACTCACAGGGATTGCAGTGAGCTCAGCTGGCTGAAGGTGTCTGCTCCGATTTCCCAAATGCAGTTGTGTTGGAGGCCACTAGGGCAGTAAGAGAGGCTGGATGAGACAGCATGCTTAGGCCTTGGCTCTGCTCCATGCCCCCCGAGCACTGGGAGGAATAAAGGAGAGCCCCCCACTTCTCCTGGCACAGGAAGAAAGGGCCCAGCCCGAGGAAGTCACCAGAATTAAAGGGAAAACAAGGGGATCCGGTTGCCTTGGGTAAGTGGGTCAGGAGACAAAGCCACAAAACCATCCCTGTGGCCCAAAAGGGAGTCGGCTTCCAGTGTTCCCACTGGGCCTGGCTCCCAGCCCAGAGGAACTGCCCCCCACACCTCCCTATTGCCGTGGGTCCTCTCGACCCTAGCCTAGCAGCAGAATGCTGCCCAACCCTTGGACAGCCCAAGTGACCGGCCAGAGCTGAGAAGCAGAGCTCAGAAGACCGGCTGTCTAAATGGGAGACAGACCCTGGGCCTTGGCCACATCCAAGACCTTCCTTCTTTGTTACCTAGACAAACAGAAAAGAACCTCATACCTCTACCTTGCCCTGGCCCCAAAAGGCATCACCCTGTCCTGAAGCAGGAGACAGGCACAGGGAGACTCAGGAGGCCATGCTAGCTTGAGGAAGCAGGAGCTGGGTAAACAGAGCTCAGAGAACTTTAAAGTGATTTGTCTTCGTGAAATCTGAATCCCACATTTGTTCTTCCACATATGATTGTGTATGTCTGTGTATATGTGAACACATATATACGTGTGTGTTTATGGGGTGTGGAAAACAAGAGAACAAGCTCCGTAGTACAGGGTGCGTCCAGCTCCTTAAAGCCTTCCCCTGTCCAACCCCGTCCTGTTCCAACACTGGCCCTAGTCAGCACTGACTCATAGGAATCACCTTGAGACTCCTTTCAGTCACTGGCTCTTGGGTCTGTCATCTGTGAGCCCTATAGGTCTTGTTTAGTCCTCTGCCAAGCTCCCAGCCCTAAACCCTAGTGGGTTCAACAAATCAGAGAAGGAGGGAATGCCAGGGTGCACTTGGCCATGGCTGACTCCCTCCCCTTCAACCTGCCCAGAGGCTGGCTTGCATGCCTCTGTCTCCCTGTACCCCTAGACTCACATTTCCTCCAGCTTCTGACACCTGTGAAGGCTGGGAAGCTCCTCAATTTGATTATGAGACAGTTCCCTGGAGAAAAGAGAAAGGCCAGGTCTGGGGTGAAGCAGGGGTTATGTGAGGGCTGGGGGACTCTGGTCAGGCTATGTTTTCCTGTCAAGTAGCAGAGGGCCATGGGGACCTCACAGGGACATGGCTATTAACACACCTTACCCCAGGATACCAGTTTTCCCAATTAGCTCTCTCTGTACTTCTCCCTCCTGAGTCCCATCCCTCTCTGGGTCTAGATGGGGTGGATTTGGCATTTTCCAGTGGGGCTACCTTATCACTTGATGGCCTGAAGGACCCTGGGAGGACCCTGGGGAAAGGGGAACAGACAATAAGAGGGGTGTGGTGAGGAGGAAAGAGGCAGAGTGGGGCACAGGGGCGCTAACACAGACAGCAAAGAGCACATCAGGCCCTACTGAGTAAACAGGGCAATGCCGATTCAAGCACCTGTGACCACCATTTTTGGAGTTGGCAGAGATGAGCAGAGCTGGAGGATCCATAGGGACCATCTAGCCAACTCCTTAACTTAACAGACAAGGAACCTGAGGCCCAGAGACGGGACAGGACTTCCCAAGGCCACTGTGCCAACCAGTGACAAAGCCGCGTCTAGAGCCCACTTCTCCAGACCCCAACTCCAGAGCTCTCACCATACACCATGTGTTGGCCCACCCAGTAATGGGGTTATGGCCCCTGGTCAGGAGCATTATATTCAAGCTGGAGTCAAAGGAAAGAGCCCCTTGACCTTGGAGGCCTCTTGAGTACCTCCGTGGACCCAGAAGTGATCAATTTTCTTTTATAGAGTAATAATGCTGTTTGTTGGCATTATGCATAGGTGCTGTCTGTATAATTTTTTCCAACCTTCACAAATTTATACACATTTTATAGACGAGGAAACTGAAGCTCAGAGATGTTAAAAAATGAGTCCAAACTAATAGTAAGTGGCAGAGCTGGGCCCTGTCTAACTTCAAAGACCATTGTCTTTTCATTTTGAATAAGAGAAGACAGCCCCTTCCCTCTGGGGCAGGTCCTCAGCAGGAGCCTAAGCTGTCCCACTCTCCAGGAAGAGATGTGACCAAGTGGGACAGGAGAAGAGGCCTTTTGGGGGCAGGGGCACTGTGCCAAGACTGTAGAATGCTGTGAGCCACTTACAGAACTCGGAGCTTGGGCAGCTGTTGGCACATCCCGGATGGGAGCAGCTGGATGCCTGCACGGGTCAGGGTCCTGCAGGGAGAACAGAGACAGAGCTGGCACCAGGCCCAGGGCCCTGCCATTCCCAGCCACCATCTCCAGCTCCTAATACAGTCATGGGATGACAGGGCTAACAAAAGAGAGATGTGGAAGGAGAGAGAGAGAGCAGGGGGTGGGGCTCCTAGGATGGACAGGAGCAAGCCCTGGCATCTGAGCACCAAGCTTCCCTGGGCCTAGAGAAGCTGGGTGGTGGGGGAGAGGAGAAAGAGGGCCATAGCACAGGGCATCTGCATGACAGGCAGTCCCTGCACCCCCAAACCCACCCCACCTACCTCCAGCCCATCCCCACCCCATGTCTCATAAGGGTCTCCAACAGCACTGGGTCTGTAGGAAAGGGGAAAAAAATCTTCTCTGCTCCAAGGACCTTAAGAGTGATAGCCATTGGCAGGGGGTAGACAGGAAAAAAAAAAAAACACACCTAGTCAAACCATGGGAACCAAGCACAGAGTTTGCTTTCTGTGTCTTGCAGGAGGGGAAAAGAGATGGAAAAGAGGAGAAGAACCAGGAGCTAGGGGAGAGAGGGTTGTGGGGTAGGTTGGGGAGCAGGCTGGGCTTAGGGACAGGGTGTCCTAGAAAGGACCCAAGGCCAAGGTCATCTTTCATGAACTATGACTTCCGTCATGGAAACTTTTCCACAAGCCAGCAGATCTAGAGGGAAGACAATAGAGGCAAAGAGGAGAGTTCCCATCCCAGCAATGCCATGAATGAGCTTTGTGCTAATGAGCTTTGTGGTGTGGGGCAGGGCAGCTGACCTCTCACACACTTACTCTGGGTGTTGGCTTGTTTCATTCATTCACTTAAATGTACTGAGGGCCTACTATGCTTTGTCACTCCCTCCCTCCACTCCACAGGATATAATAGTAGAAAATGCAAGAACATCTTGGTTGGAATCGAGCTTCAGAAAGGCAAAGGAGATGGGTTTGCCCTGGCCTCCTCCCATCCCAGGTCCTCAGTGTTCCCACGACTTGGGGGCCTGAGGTCATACCGAAGAAATCCAAGTGTGGTGATGAGGGGAAGAGCAGCTTGCTCACCCCATCCCACTAGCCACATTGGGAGGTGGCTGTGGGTTCCTGGGGCTCAGCAAGCAGTCAAGGCAGGCCAGGTAAGGGGGAAGCAAGGATTCTGTACAGCCTTCCTGGGAAGGGTGAATATGGAGGGGGTGAGATAAGGAGGAGAGAGAGAAAATCCACTCACAGAATCTCCAGGCTGGTGGTGCCTTTGAGATCTGGGAACTCCTGGATGTCAGTGGCACCATTCAGGGATCTGGAAACAGAGACAATAAGCTCTGAGGGGTGGTGGGGTGGGGTCTGCAGACCTTAGCATCCCAGCTCTCAACCCTCAGCCTTCTCTCCCCACAGGGACTCCACCTTCTGGGGAAATGTTATTCTTCCCTGCAACCTCCCTCAAATCAGCCACCCAGGCCCTGGTAGAGGCTCAGCACAGCCCAGCCCAGGCTAAGCCAGGCAAACCTCAGGCCTCAGCTTGCAAAGAAAACAAAGGCCAGTGACAGAAATCTCTGACTTAGCTTGGGTGATTCTGAAAGAGACCTTGGCTACTGGGCTTTGCTTATGAGAGCCCGAGATAGGGCCTCCTCTAATTTATCATCTGCTCTGTCATTTCTCTTAAATGCTATAAACTGATGGCGCCACACCATCAGCAGGTCCCGTGTGATGCACCCACACGGGACCTGCTAATAGCAGGAGCACAAAAGAACGAGTGTTGTCTAAAGGAGTCCGGCAATGATCCCAGAATCTAAAGTCAAAGGTTCTGGGTTCATGCCTGAGCAGGACCCAAGCACCTCATAGTCCATCTGTAAAATGGTCCAACAACACCTGCCTCACAGAGATGAAGATGAAAATCAGTAATGAACGTAAAGGTGAAGCATGTGCTTTGAAGATGTTAGCTATGTGACTGTGATGCTACAGTGTGCTTGTTAGGAGAGGTGGGACTTGGGCTGGGAATTAAAAAAACAAGAGAGGAAACAAAGGAGCACCTTCAGGCCAAAGGTGACAGAGATGGCACAGCAAGGGGCCCAAGGATCTTGCTCTAAGGCCACTGGAAGACCAGCCTTGAGAATATACAGTATTCAGAACCTCATCCCAGTCCTTTAAAGAAAAGCTGCCATGCACAGGATAAAACCAAAGAGACCAGATAAAACTCCTTGGCTAAGGAGAAGGGCCCTGGTCATCCATCTGAGACCTGGGGAGAAGCCACAGGTCAGGGAGCGGGAGGGAGGCTGTTAAGTCCAGACAGATCTGGGAATAGGTCTCAACAAAGCAGAGGCCTGCAGCCTTGATGATCCCGCCTTCTAGGGGTTGTGCCTTGCAGGCCAGAGGTCTGTAGGAAAAAGGCAGGAGACAGCAAGAAGGAGAGAAGAAAGGGGGCGTCCAGGCTGTGGCAGCCATCAGGTGCCAACTTACAGCGTGTGCAGTTTTGGCAGGTACTGGAATGCTGACCTTCCCACAAACTGGATGGGGTTATCATAAAAGTGTCTGGAAGAAAAAGGTCCAAACGCTGAATTCAGTTTTTCAGTCCTTTCCACTGGGACTATGGCAGCCCCTCCCACACCCCTGCCTCCTCGGTGCTTCCAAGGGAAGTCTCTCTGGCCTCTCCAACCTCTGTCCCTTTTCCCTAAACACTGTTCAGTATCAAGAGACTAAAAAAGTAGTACTCACATTGTCTGTAGCAGAGGGTTCCCCATAAAGGCCTTTTCTGGGATGGCCTTGATGTTGTTGTTATGGAAACCCCTGGAAGACAAGACCAAGGAGGTGATCCAGACTTGGAGGAAAGTGTGGAGAGGGGGACACAGGGGGCTTTTGGAAGTCCAACTATGTCTACGGCCATACCACCCTGAATGCGCCCAATCTTGTCTGGATGTCCAACTAGATAGGCCCTAAGACAAAAGAGACGGCAGCCTGGAGAGTCCAGGTTCAAATCTTTTTCTTCTTTGTTCAATCCACACCTATTCTTTCCCTAACAAGTGTGGAGATACTGTGGGATGGAGTTTTGACTGCAGGCCTCAGGAAGCCTGTGGGAGCAGCTCAAGAGCAAGAGGCTGAGTGCAGGTCCCAAGAGGGGCACCCTCTCCTTAGTCACTTGTGGGACCCCAGTGGGTCCCAAGAAGAAGCCAAGAGTATTTAAGAGAAGGAGGATGCAGAAAAAACAGAGCTTCCAGGGGATCCTAGGGTGAGCGATGTTCCTCAAATGGAGGCTGGCTTGACCTCAAGGCCCCGACATGAGGCAACACAGAAGTGTCAAGAGCCGTAGCAGTGGGAGGGACAAGGTGCAGAATCTGATGTCGAATGACTGTAGATGGCATGAGGGGGAGATGAGGAACATGGCCCCAGTGGAGCATTTGGGATCTGGAAACCAGAAATCATGTGTTTGGTTGGTTGAGAAGAACATTTCAAAATAACTAACTTGTTGGACTGAAAAGTACATCATCCGTGCTGAACTGGATCTCTTCTGACATCCTCTTTTTCCTTGCAAGTTTCTGGTTTCTCTTTGTGTACTGGCCTCGGCTCACCTCTCTCTTCCTCCTGCTGCCCCATCATTATTTCCATCTTCATGTTATCTCACTCACAGATTCACCCTCAAACACCTCTGGCCAATGCCACCCACCCAGCCCTGTTTGTTCTTCCATTCCTTCCATTTGCTCATTATATTTTTTTGAACGCCCCTCTCCTTTGCATCTAGTGCCAGGCCAAGTTCTGAGGGATTTAGAAGTTTATAAGATACAGGTCCTATCCTCAACCATTTTTCTCTGAAGAGATGATGGATGGATGGGTGGACAGATGAATGGATGGACACATACTTCTCTATACCTGTATTTGTTTTCCCCTGCTAACTTAGGTCTCTGCTCTCTCTTCCCTGGTGCTTTCTTCTTTCCTGTCTCAATGCCTTTACATACCCTGTTCCCTCCATGCCCTCTTGATTGATCAAATCTCATCTTTCTCTTGTGATCCAGCTCAAAGGAAAAAAATTCAGACCTTGATGACCCTTTGGCAGTGGAGGACTTCTAGTCATTTCTCATTCAGACATTTCTTCTGACTGCTCCAGCTTAGCTGTGACCTCCTTATCTGCTACCTAAATCTGGCATGCGTACCTTCAAACTTCTAGATGAGGTGAGTGGCATGGGGCTAGCACTAAAAGTTTTAGCTGGCAGGAGCTAGAAAGAGGTGATGCTGCCTGAGAGTTTGGGTCTGTTCATGAACCTCCAAGGCCCCTTTAATCTAGTCCCTGTAGCTGTACAGTAGAGCTCTTACCGTTTCCTGAGGGCTCCCCTCCAGCAAGGCTGCTCCCCCTCCTGGGGTCATCCCTCAGCTAGCCTCTGCCAACTCAGCTTCCTATCTGGGTCTTTACTTACATAGTTCCTTCCTTTGAAATGCCTCCCCTTATCCACCACTGCCACATAAATCTCATTCATCCTTTAAGGCTAATCAAAGGATTAGTCCACAGTGATCTTTCTAGGTTACTCTGAACTCCCATCCATCATTTTAGCTAATACTACATAATTAATGGTCAGAATTATACACTGTTTAGTCCTGTTTTACATATGTTACTTTATCTCCTCAATGAGGATGAAGCCTCCTCAGAGAGGGCCATGTTACTCTGACCCCTCATTCTTGTTCACCACCAAGCACCAGGCTGGGTACACGGGGTGCTCAGTAAATATGGAAACAAAATGATAAATGGTAGCTATGGGGAACCAGAGCCAACTTCTCAGTCCCCCTGGGGACAAGGTACTTAGGAGTGACCCTGTAAGCCAGTGCCCAGTTCCTCTCCCCATTCTTCTCTGGATACATCCCAACAAAGGCAGGGACAGTGCCACCGCAGGCTACCAGGAGGTGGCTTATGCCATGTGTTTTCCCAGGCTGGAAGGGCCCAGGGCCATTTCTGCTGATGACACCCCCCTTCCCCCGGAAACACTCAAAGCCAAGTTAATGAGGCCTGGGACTACTTAGAGCTGCAGTGGGGGCTGGGGAGGGCAGGCAGCTACATCTTTTACAAGGACCATGGCAGATGGGGAGGTGAGGGCACGAGGGAGGCCCAGGCTGGCTTCAGCCCCTGCGCCTGGGAGAAGAGGACACCCACAGAAACCAACAGAGGCACTTACAGTTCCTGCAGTCTGCCCAGGGTCCGGATGGCCACGGGGAACTCCTGCAGCTCGTTATAATTCAGGTCTCTGGAATAGAAAGCAGAGTAGTCATTAGAGTAAAGGCTTAATGGGGCACGTCAGGGTCCCCGAGACATGGAAACTTGGCTCTGGGTTGGCCAGGGAGATGGGTTTTCCAATCTGTTGGATCCAGCTGCCAATGTCTAGAAATACATTTTTGGAATGTTTGTGCTCCATTCCTGCTCCACAAATCCTTAGGCTTGGAACCTTCCTGGCAGCAGAACTGTTTTTTTTTGGGGGGGGCACATATTTCAGGGGTGTGGATCACTGGAATCGCTTCCCTCAAAATAGTCCCCACCAGCTTAAGAAAGTTTCTCAAGCCTTTGGAGACATCGGGGGAGGGAGCCCAGAGAAAAACTGCATGATCTTTAATACCTTATCAGCAGCACTATGGATTCTGGAAGGTTCCTCAGGTGACTACCTTAGCTATCTGGGTTTTGCCATCCTTTTCTGTAAAAATGGACAGCAATGTTTCTTCTCTTTGGTGATGATGATATGATAGCTAGTATTTATTTTCTCTTACCTTTTTATTCATTTTTCAGTTTTTTTTTACAATGAACATATAACACATGTATCAAAAAACGATGAAGTCATTTTTTTTTTTTTTTCAGTTTTTGGCTGGGACTGGGTTTGAACCCATCACCTCTGGCATATGGGGCTGGCACCCTACTCCTTTGAGCCACAGGTGCTGCCCTTTTTTTTGAGACAGAGTCTCACTATGTTATCCTGGATAGAGTGCTATGGAGTCACAGCTCACAGCAACCTCAGTCTCTAGGGCTTAAGTGATTCTCTTGACTCAGCCTCCCAAGTAGCTGGACTATAGGTGCCCACCACAATGCCCAGCTATTTTTAGTGGTAGTTGTCGTTGTTTGGGGGACCCAGGCTGGATTCAAACCCACCAGCTCTGGTGTGTGTGGCTGGCGCCCTAGCCGCTTGAGCTACAGGTGCTCAGCCTGAAGTCAATTTTTTTTTTTGAAGTCAATTTTTAAAAGGAGGTAGTAACTCAGGTTAACAAGGAGATGGGGAAATGAGCATTCTGATAAACTATTAGTGGGACCCTATTAAAGGTGTCCAAGGTTTTAGAAACTAACTGACAATATCTTTTCAAATTTAAAGATTCATACCCAAGTACTCCAAGTCTCGGAATTCATCCTTCAGAAAAAGCCTAGCCCAGTGCTCAGAACAGCACCGCATGGCCACCAGGAGCACAATATCCACCCGCAAGTGATCACAACTGCTCCCTCTTTTAAGGGGCCTTCTGTGTTTGGGTCCTTTGTGCGGATAACGGGGAAAAGGGAAGGAGGGGAAATGGGAGAGGCTGGGAACAAATTCAGTTTTTCTCAGCAAAGATTTAGAATGCTTGTGACAAACAGAAAAGAACCCCAGAGGCACAGGAACTCCAGTGACCGAGGCAGGTGCTTGGATTTTGAGGGGGACAGATAGCAAAGAGTGACTGGGAAGTAGAGCCTGAGAGCTACTGAGGACTTTTAGAAAGTTTTCCTCCATGTTATATGATGCAATTCCCTCTGCCATGGTTACAAGAGACTTCAGAAGAGATATTAATTTTCAAATTTTAAAGTTGGTTTATGTTTTCTTTAGTGGTCAATGAGTTAGCCCCATGGACTGAATTTTTGCGGGGAGGAGGTGCTGTCCTGATGCCTCTAAAGTCCTGTTGCTTGGGTGTATGCTCCCAGGTCTTGTCAACGGGGCACGGGGCAGGAGGACTCAGTTACAACATCCATCTGGAGCCTCCCAAGGTGACCCTAGCCCAGCTCCTCGGCTGCTTAAAGCCACCCTTGCCCTGACAACTTTCGCAGCTGTCCAGTGTCAGAGCAGAGGGGACCACGTGGAAGCCCTTTAATTACAGAGTGATTTGGCAGGGGTTTGTGGATAAATACCATGTTAACACAGAGATAATGACAGGCTCCTCTGCATGACAGGGTCATTACACTTAATAGTCCACAGGTAGAGCCAGGAACCCAACCCAAAGGCCAGAGGAGAAGTGACAGGCGTCTGGCAGCCAGTGAGCTGGGTAATTGTTCCACACTACACACACACACACACACACACACACACACACACTCTAATTACCTGATTACCCTCAGACTGCCCTGGTGATCTTGGGTAATTACAGTATGAAACCCCCTCTGCTCCATCCTTAGTGAGTCAGACACCTTTGCCTCTCATGCGTCAAACCTTGGTCACTCACAGAGAGGTCCCCAGGGGCTGTGTGAAGGATGTGGTCAAGCTGAGGCCAGGATGTGTGCAGAGCACTTTAACTGAAACCAGAGGAATTTTCAAACTGTGGACATCCTGGAGCTCTACCAGGGGCTATAGAAGATGCCTTGAAAATCAGGTTGATGTGAGGATAGAGGCAGCAAAGTAGATGTCTTCTTTTTGATCTTAAATTGCATAAATGATTCATCTTTACATCTCAGTGTTTCAAAATCAGGTGCTCCCCTTATAAGTTGGCTCAGCTCACCTGGGAATTTTGCACTGTTGCCCAAGGAGAACTAAATTTCTCACAAGTGACTTGGAAGTCTCTTCTATTGAAAAGCCCTAGTATTGGCTCAGTGCCTGTGGTCAAGTGGCTAAGGTGCCAGCTATATACACCTAAGGTGGCAGTTTCGAATCCAGCCCGGGCCCGCCAAACAACAATGATGGCTGCAACCAAAAAATAGCCAGGCATTGTGGCAGGCGCCTGTGGTCCCAGCTACTTGGGAGG
>NW_003852450.1:7017315-7037040 GCF_000181295.1 Otolemur garnettii
CCCAGGAGCTGGAGATTGCTGTGAGCTGTGATGCCACAGCACTCTACCCAGGGGGACAGCTTGAGGCTCTGTCTCAAAAAAAAAAAAAAAAAAAAAGAGGTGGCAACTACCTCTCGAGATTGGGATGACCCTGTGACTGGCATTGGTAGAATGTGATGGAAGTGATTGTGGCTGTGGCATGACTTGGTACTAAATCAAAAGAGGTCTCCCAGCCTCTGCCTTTGCTCTCTTGGAATGTTCCCACCACCATGTACGAATGTTCTCCACATGGCTAGACATGAGAAGAGAAAGGGAGAGAAAGGGCAAGCCAACAGCCAGCACCAAAGCCTCAGTCATGTGAATGAGGCATCTTAGCCCTCTAGCCCTAGTTGAGCTCCAGATGACTGCAACCTCACAAGCGAGCCCAGACAAGAGCTCCAGAAGCAGAATCACCCAGATGAGCACAGCCAAGCCACAGATTCAGGAGAAATAATAAAGGGTTGTTTTACGCCACTAAGTTTAGCACTGATATGTTATATGGTGATAGATAATGAGATACCCTCCTTGCTTTCTCTTCGTAGAGTTTGTTGCCACCTGACATATTTTTGTCTATTTTCTTCTCACCCAACTAGAATGAAAGGTCCTTGAAAATAGAAACTTTATCTTCTTCATACTCTAAATACCAGAATAATTCTGGCATGCAGTTGGAGCTCAAAACATATTTATTTGTTGAATAAATAAATGAAAAGTTCTAAAATAAATTGATGAATTAATGGACTCTTAAGAGAATCTAGGGTATTTGGGGGAACATACTTAAGATTTTGAGTTTCAGGGCAGCGCCTGTGGCTCAAGGAGTAGGGTACTGGCCCCCTGTACTGGAGGTGGTGGGTTTGAACCCAGCCCTGGCCAAAAACTACAAAAAAAAGATTTTGAGTTTCATGTCAGAAAGGCACAAGATAGTCCTGAGTGGCATAGGTAGGCTTGCTCAGGGGACAGAGACCATGGGATAGGTTCTCTGTGCCTTCACTATCATCGAACCCTTATACAGTTCATTAGGCACATGTCCAGGCAGCCAAATTGAGTGGTTCCGGCTCCTTGGAAGTTTCTGGTCAAGAATTTTTCTAGAAGTAGCCTAACAGACAGTAAGAAGGACATGTGGTAAAAGGCTTGTGAACTAGAAGGCTATTTTTGTAGAGAAATGTGGGAGAATAAAAATTGTGCAAATGTCAAAGAGAATTCTGCAAACTCCATGCCAGTGAGGTGGCCTGAATTTTCCCATTTGGATGTCTACACAGATTTAATGACCTGGGTAATTGCCAAAGTCCTGGTTCATTCAGTGCTGTCTAGATGTAATCTCTGGCTCTAATTGTCAAGGGAATGTGTCTTTGCAACTCTGTCTGCTCCTCATGAATTCAATTCAGTGCAGAGACCTTTGTTGCCTGCCCAAAATATACAAAGAATCCTTCTGGGTAAAGTGGAAGGTAGAGAGGTGGGCAAAAATTCACTCCTCCCGAGACAAATGCACAAGACAACTAGATGAGCACCCTTGCCACCATCCTGGAGAGAACACAAAGTGTCAGGCCCTCCACAGACCGCGGTGGTTGCACATAGCTGGGAAGACCAGGAGGGCTTCATGGGAGTGTGACATTTGAACCAGGTCTTAATGGCAATTCAGAATTTCAATAGAAAGGGATGGGCGGATCAAGGGGAGAAAGCCTGATTTAGAGAAAGTGAGTGCTGTGGAGTCATATTTGGAGAAGAGCAAGTGATACGGCCTATAGCAAAGGGCAATATTTGGAGGTAAGCCCGGAGGGCACTTTTCCCTGGACACTTGTATATTTCCTATCTGGTGTCCTCACCTCCAGGCCACCCTGTGTGCCAGCCACTAAGTGCTTTGCCTGAATAATCTCTTAATCATCATAACAGCCTGAAAATACTATACCTCAACTATACTCTTAACCATATGTTTAAGATATTATCATACCCATTTACAATTGAGGTAAATGAGACACAGAGATTAAATTAATTGCTCAGTCACCTGTAACAGATGGTTGTAGCAGACACTCTGTTCATTAGTCAAAATCTGTTCTCTCCTTTCTTTATAGCTGCACTGTCTAATACCACAGCCACTAGCCACATGTGGCTATTGAAATTAATTACGAGCAAGTAAAATAAAAAATTCAGCTCTTAGTTTCACTAGTCACATTTCAAGGGCTCAGTAGCAACATGCGGTTAGCAACTATCATATGGGAAGCACGGATTTGGAACATTTCCTTCATCACAGAAAGTTCTATCATCACTGTCATTTTTTTTTTTTTTTTTTTAGGGTAGTCAAGTGAAGCAGAGGGAGTGGATAAGGAACAAAAAATCTGGTTGTGGATTGTGATCACTTATTTGCAAGGCCGATGCTATCTTATCATAATAAGGGGAATCGTCAGGAATGGCGCTACAGTGTATTTCCCAGACTCCTTTGCAGTAGGTGTGGCCACATGACTAGAATCTCACACAGACAGTGGACAGAGATGATGCATACCACTTCTAGTCCAAGATCTACAAAATAGCCAACCTTTTCCTCTATGGTCTGACTACTCTGCCACCAGCTGAATGTCAAAAACAATGAGGCCCTGGGGATGGCAAGATCCCAAGAAACCAGGTCCTGAGTCATTCCATGAAGGAGGGCCACCTGCCAAGAACAAACACCCTGCTTGGACTGATACATGATCCAGAAATAAACTTCTATTGTGTTCATACCATTGTACATGTTTTGGTCTATTTGTTACAGCAATGTAGCCTACCTAAGTGTCACAGCCAGGATTTGAACCTTTTGAGTCTGGAGCCCATACACTCTTAGCTATTGTACATCCGCCAGAAAGATCTTTTTATAATGCAAAACCAGTGGATTCTCACAGCTGTAATCCCAACACTTTCAGAGGCCGAGGCAAGGAAATCACTTGAGGCCAGGAGTTCTAGGCCACCCTGGACAATAGAGAGACCTCATTTTGACAAAAAATAAAAATATCAGCCAAGCATGGTGGTGTGCACCTATAATCCTAGCTACTTGATATACGGAGTTAGAAGGATCATTTGAGCCCAGGAGTTTTAGCCTGCAGTGAGATATGATGGCACCACTGGACTCCAGACTGGGCAACAAAGCAAGACTCTGTCTGAAGGAAGGAAGGAAGGAAGGAAGGAAGGAAGGAAGGAAGGAAAAAAGGAAGGGAGGGAAAAGAAAGCAAGAAGGCAGGCAAAACTGACTGTCACTCTGCTATTGAAAGAGATGAGGCCCTTAACTAATCCTTCAGTTTCATCTGCCATTTCAGCTCTCAGGGGGTTGTGTCATTTCACACCCTTATGGAGCTATTTATGCCCCTCACATCCTCAGCCTGGAATGCCCTTTTCCCACAACTTCAGCCACTGAAATCCTAATCTTCCTTTGAAGTATGGCTCAAATATACCTTTCTCCCTGAATCTAACCCCATCCCAGCAGACAGAATAATTCACTCCCTCTCTCAGCACTTTTCTGGTATTTTCTTCCTTTACATGCATAGCATTAGACCGGTAATGATGGTGGAGGTAATAATAGTCATTACTACGTAACAGTTATGGTTCTAGGTGATTTACATATATGAATTCATTTCATTTCCATGCCAACCCTTTGAAGTAAGTACCATAATGACCTCCACTTTGTAGATGAGAAACTGAGGCATGGAGGGAGGTCGTCACTTGACCACAGTCCCACAACTAGTGATGGAAGAGCCAGGCTTGAGTTCAGAGTTGGGTCATTGGCGTATATTGTCTCTCCCATGAGACAGGCAGCTTGTCAAAGTCAGGAAGTCTATGGGTTCACTTTTAAATTTCCTGCAGCCCAGGCACAGGGCCACAACATTGCTAGATGATCATTTGAACTTGCTGTGCAAGGTCTCAAGATGAGGGCTCCTTTTGGTAGCTGGCTGCTTCAGGGCACTGTTTTTTTTTTTCAGGATTAGATTTTTTTTTTTTTTTTTTTGAGACGGAGCCTCAAGCTGTCCCCCTGGGTAGAGTGCTGTGGCATCATGCTCACAGCAACTTCCAACTCCTGGGCTCAAGCGAGTCTTCTGCCTCAGCCTCCCAAGTAGCTGGGACTACAAGCACCCGCCACAACGCCTGGCCATTTTTTGGTTGCAGCCATCATTGTTGTTTGGCGGGCCCGGGCTGGGGATTCGAACCCGCCACCTTAGGTGTACGTGGCTGGTGCCTTAGCCACTTGACCCACAGGCACCAAGCCTCAGGATTAGATTTTAACATGTAGATTCTTCGTGACTGCAGGGAAGGCACCCCCTGGCACCAGGCTTGGCTTGAATCTTTCATTGAAGAAAGGCTTGTGATACCTAAACTTCAGCTGGAAAATTCATCCATGGCTTTATAGTCTATTATCTTTACTATCCCAGAATCAGCTAGGATCCCAGGAAAGAGTTTGTTGTTCTGTCTCTTGCCCCTAGGAGCTGGAAGCAGATGGGGAAGGGCTGAGGTTAAAGGAAAATCATTCCCAGCTCTAGCCAGAGCCCAGCCTGGTGCTGCAGCTGTCCATAGTAATCTGCCCCTTCATCTGCTTAGCCATTTCTAGCCAAATCTAATCAAAACTGATGGCAAACCCATGCAATCTGTAAAACTCGCAGAGAAGAAAGCCCATCCCTGAGCAGCTCAAGAATCCACATCTCCAATTCTCTCCTTTCTACTAGGTAGAAATGGTCAATTTCTGGGATCTCAAGGGGTTCACTGTAGATATAGAGGAAAGAGCTGACAGGATTTTAGTCATCCCATCCAGTCCCTTCCTTTTATTGATGAGGAAACTGGGACTTGGAGAGAGAAGGTAAATTGCTGCAAGTCCCAGAGCCAGGACTACAAACTCAGGCTTCTTGGCTCCTGGTTAAAACCACTTTCCTATGTGCTACATAGAATTGGATCCTGGCTAGGCTCCAAATAGCAGGGCTAAGAGAAAAGTTTTGGGGACAGAGGATAAATGCTGGAGGAGGATCTGGCTTCTGCCAGAGTTTCTTCAGGTGCTTATAAGCATTATCAAAGCCAAATGATTATGATTTGGCAGTTAGATGTGTTTTTGTGTTTCTGTGTTAGAGCAGAAGGAGCTCTTGCCTTCTGTGTACCAACAGGATCACCTTGAACAAGTCACTTAATCTTCCCAGCTTGTTTCTTCGTCAGGGTGCTCTGTTCACCTGGTCCAGAGATTGGCACAGAGTAGATGTTCAAATAATGCCAATTCCTTTCACCGCTTCCTTTTACTCGACATCAGACACTAGAACAGACACTTCCATTCTTTACACACTACAACTGTCAGTACACAAGTTGGTCTACCCACTTTTTACAGCAATTAAGAAAGATGAATATCATTAATTGGCCTCACTTACATTTTTATTCTCAAGGCTAATATTTGTGTTTATTACCAGATCATAGATAAGGGCACATGGGAGAATATGAGTGAGCCCAGCTTCCCCGTGTGAAACACAAGACAAAGAAATTTCTGATAGATTGTAAACTCTGAGCCACTTTTATCTCCCAAAGGCCTAGAACAAAGACAAGCCAGCACAACGAAAGCATGTCTTAATTGCTTTTCCCACACTGCAGACAGAGCCTCTGTCTTAAATTGGACTCCACGTGCTTGGAGCGGATGACTTGGTGAGCCAGGAACCAACAAAAACTCTATGACTAACAGTATTGTTTTCCTTTCTAAACAGCCTACATAAACGGCCACCCATTAATAAATGCAGCAATTAGTGAAATTGTCATCAGTTTCTATTGAGACACACAGACACACCCTCCTTTCCACCTGCATTCCCTTCCTTGCCAGAGAGAAAATTCAGAATCTACCTGAAGCAGCAGCGGTGCTAATTTTAATGGAAGCTGCTGATCTCTGTTACCGAGATTACTTGTTGCCCTACCCTAATGAAGCACCTGGCATCATACAAGCTTAGAGTGGTAAAAGGTAACAGTCTAACCTGCCCCCACAGCAGGAATCCTCTCCAAGATTCCAGTCAGATGGGGATCTAGTTTCTTCTAGGACTACCTAAATGGCAGGGCCCCCACTGACTATGCTGGGCGTTTAGTACCACTCTGCAGATTAAGCAATCCTTCCTCATCCTGAGCTAGAGTGCCACCTCCACTTCCTCCCTTGGCCCTTATCCCACCAGCTGGAAAACCATAAAACATATGTATTGTGTCCTCCAAAGACGATAATCACACTCCACCCAAGGCTTCTCCCCAGTTCTTTGAATTGCATTTTGTAGATATTTCATACCTTACCACCTCCCCAGGAAAGTGCTGGTCCCTCGTAACATGTGATGCCCACAACAGGGTCCAGGCCTCTGGATGTAATCAGATCCCTGTGTTTAAACCCTTCTCACCTGGATGCCAGGGGCTCACTAATGCAGGGAACCTGAAGGCCTAGAAGTGCTCCTGGCCACAGCAGAATGTGGCCTGAAGATCATTGCTAGTGACCTCAACTCATTGGTCAAAAACTTGGGTCCTGCAATTCTGAACAACTCAAAACTTATGGGAAGGTGACAGTGTCCCAAGGCAGGGCTGAGAGACCATCCTTGTGGGTTCAGGACACATGTAGGACACTTTTCCAAGTTGGAACACATGGGACATGTGTGCCAGCTCCTAGGCAATGACAGGACCAACTAGCAAATATTTAAGTCTAGTGGGAGAGATTAAGTCAGGGGAGAGATCTGAGCTAGAGACTGCAGAGCTGGAAAGAACATTAGACATTAGATAGGCCAATGCCCTTCTAGTACAGATGGGGAAGCTGAAGCCCAGAGAGGAACCGAGGTTTGCTGTCATAAACATAATTTGTTCAACAAATACTTATTGAGTACCCTCCCTGTGCCAGGCACCTGGGTCAGGTACTGCAAATACAAAAGTGGAAAAAACCCATAGAGAAGTAGGAGACAGGCAGCTAAGGAAGTAAACAAGTAAATAAATTAGGATATCAGATTGCATTAGGCACTATGGAAAAAACTTAGTAGCAGATGGAGAATGCTAGGAATGGATGTTGCTAAGTTGTGATTGGGAGGATCTCAATAAAAAGATGACATTTCAGCAAAATCTTGAAGGAACTGAGGAAGTGAATCATATGAATAATGGTGGGAAGAACATTCCAGACAAAGGGACCAGCCAGTGCCAAGGCAAATCCGATTGTATTCAAGGAGACCATTGTGCCTGGAGTAGATTGAGGAAGGGATGAGACCAGAGAGGCACAGGGGCCGTGCAACTGAGGCTTTGTGGGCCAGGCTAGCATTTTGGGTTTTTTTTTTTTTTTAGAGTATGATGGGAAACTACTGGAGAGTTTTGAACAGAAGAGCAACATAATCTGATTTGTATTTGTAAAGAGTCACTCTGGCTGTTATGTTGAAATCATTGTAGAGTGACAGGAATGAAGACAGAATGAACAGATAAGAGGTCATTGCAATAACCTAGGTGTGAGAATGATGGTGGCTTGGACTGGTATGGTAGCAGTGGAAGGTTGAGAAGTATTCTAATTCTTTTTTTTTTTTCTTTCTTTTTTTGAGAGATGAGGTCTCACTGTGTTTCCCAGACAGGGCAGTGTTGTATGATCATAGATACTACAACCGTCAGTAATCCTGACTCCTGGGCTCAAGTGATCCTCCTGCCTTGGCTTCCCATGGACTAAGACTATAAGTACACCTATACCTGGCTAATATTTTTTTATTATATGTACAGACAGGGTCTTGCTATGTTTCCCAGGCTGGTCTTAAGCAATCCTCCCAAGTTGGCCTCCCAAAATGCTGGGATTACAGGTATGAGCCACTCACTAGGGCCAGATTTTTAATAAATTTTACTGATGGAGCCAGTGGAGTTGGTTGACAGCTTGATATATAGAATTTGAGAGAAAAAGAGTTGTTTTTTGTTTTCGTTTTTGAGACAGAATCTCATTGTTGTCCTGGGTAGAGTGCTGTGGTATCATTATAACTCACAGCAACCTCAGTCTCTTGGGTTCAAGAGATCCTCTTGCTTCAGCCTTCCCAGTAGCTGGGACTACAGACACCTGCCACAATGCCAGTTTTTCCATTTTTAGTAGAGACTGGGTCTCACTTTTCCTCAAACTGGTCTTGAACTCCTGAGCTCAAGCAATCCATCCTTCTTGGCCTCTAAGAGTGCCAGGATTACTGGTGTGAGCCACCGTGCCGAGCCAAAAGAGTTGTTCTAAATGACTCCAAAGTTTGGACCTTCGTAAGTACAAGAATAAAGCTGCCATCACTGAGCTGGGGAATTCTTTTAGTGGGATGGATTCAGGTTCAATTTGAATATCTGTCAAATATCCATCTGAACACATTAAAGCAGGCCTTTAGGTATGTAAGTCTGGAGTTCAGGAGATAGGTCCAGGCTTGCGTCATCAGCAAATATATAGTATTGAAAGCCATGAGGCTAAATGAGAACACAGAGGGAAAGAGTATAAATAGAAGTTGAGCCTTGGGAAGGCTGGGCATGGTGGGTCACACTTGTAATCCTAACATTCTGAGAGGCCAAGGCAGAAGGACTCCTTGAGCTGAGGAGTTCGAGATCAGTCTCAGCAAGAAAAATAGAAAAACTCCACTAAAAATAGAAAAACTAGTCAGACATTGTGGTAGGTGCCTGTAGTCCTAGCCACTAGAGAGGCTGAGGCAAAAAGATCACTTAAGCCAGATTTTGAGGTTGCTATAAGCTATGACGATGCCACGGCACTCTACTGAGGACAACAAAATGAGAATCTATCTCAAAAAAAAAAAAAAAAAGAAAGAAAATGTTGAGACTTGGGGCATGTCAAAGTTAAGGGGTTAGGGTGATGAGGTCAGAAATGACCTGGGGACAGCACATTAGTGATAAAGTTGAAAGAACTCAGGACTTCTGGTCTAGAACCCTTTCTTTTTCTTTTATTTATTTTTATTTTTTTGAGACAGAGTCTCATTTTGTCACCTGGGGTAGAGTGCCATGGCGTCACACCACTCACAGAAACCTCCAATTCCGCTTAGGTGATTCTCTTGCCTCAGCCTCCCAAGTAGCTGGGACTACAGGCACCCACTACAGTGCCTGGCTGTTTTTAGAGACGGGGTCTCGCTCTGGCTCAGGCTGGTCTTGAACTCCTGAGCTCAGGCAATCCACCTGCCTCAGCCTCCCAGAGTGCTAGGATTACAGGCATGAGCCACGGTGCCCGGCCTTTTAGAATAGCAGGGGCTACCCTTTTGTTGTTTATAAATGTTTTCCCAGTACCTACAATGACGGCTTGGCACATGGTAGAAACTCAGTAAATATTTACAGAATGAACAGATCTAAAGAAATGGAGAAGAAGAGAGTGGTAATCATTAATTCTTACCAGTTCCCCCTTCCCACATATGGGAGGGCCAGACCTAAACCAAATTTCTGTCCACAGCATCTATTAAGGAACCTGCCAACCTCCCCATTCTCCCTTGCCTCCCTTCCTTCTCTGTCCTAGAGCAGCTGGCTGGGGTGCCTGTGGCAGCTAGTTGGGGGAGAGGGTGGAGAGTTCAGAGCGGAAGTTTTGGCTCCATTGCCAGCCGGGGAGGAAGGGGCAGCAGTGACAGGAGTGGTGACCTTGGCTACCCCCAATGCCAGGGCGATGGGAAAGGGAATGTTGTGCTGGGAAGAACTATTAATAACTTGTCATGGTCCCAGAAAGCAAGACAAACTCATCGGGCAGCTCAATTTTCTGCCTGTTAAAAGTCATTAGTGGTTCTGTGGGGGAAGCCAGAAAAAGAAACATTTTATATGGAACAATAAATTCCTCTATAAGCCACAAAACCCCACAAATTTGCAGCTAATAAACCCACAAATGTAAGATGATTAAGAACTGGTGAGGAAAGAGTTCCTCGATTCTTAGTCTCAAGAGGCAGTGCGACCTGATGGGCTGACATTGGGCCAACAGCAGAGAAACCCAAGTTTTAATCCTGGTTTTTAATTAACCTGGGTGACCTTGAGCAAGTCATCTACTCTCTGCCTTAGTTTCCCCATCTGTAACATGAAAACACACAATTTCTGGGCAGTGCCTGTGGCTCTCAGCGAGTAGGCACTGGCCCCATATACCGAGGGTGGCAGGTTCAAACCCAGCCTTGGCCAAACTGCAACAAAAAAATAGCCAGGCATTGTGGCAGGAACCTGTGGTCCCAGCTACTGGGGAGGCTGAGGCAAGAGAATCACCTAAGCCCAAGAGCTGGAAGTTGCTGTGAGCTGTGACACCACAGCACTCTATCGAGGGTGACAAGATAAGACTCTGTCTCTGAAAAAAAATAAATAAATAAAAGAAAATACACAATTCCTGCCCTGTCTTCCTTAACATGTGGTTGGGGGGATAAATGAGATATGAGATGAGATAGTCTTTGAGAAAAAAAAAGTATTTGTAAATCTCTTGACTGCAGGGGATTGTTATCTGCCCAGCATTTGCCTTAAAGAAGAAGGTAAAATAGACAAAATTTTTCTGAACCACTGCCCTGCCCGTCAGCCTGTCCCTGAGGGCTCTGCCTCAGAGTCTATCAGTGGGTAGCTGTCAGATAGGTATAAGACCCAACCCTTATTTGGAAAGAGGGCCTTTGCAGAAGGAATTAAGTTAAGGATCTCAAGATGAAATTATCTTGGATGAGCGGGGTGGGCCCTAGAGAACAGACACACAGGGGAGAGACACACACACAAACAGCAGTGTGAAAATGGAGGCAGAGATTGCAGTGATGGGTTTACAAGCCAAGGAATGTCAAGGATTGCCAGCAGCCACCAGGAACCAGGAGAGAAGAGTGGATTCTGCCTCACACCCTTCAGAAGAAACCAACCTGTCAGCCCTCAGATTTTGGACTTCTGACATCTAGAACGGTAGGAGAGTAAATTGCTGGGTTTTTTTCCTTTAAGCCACCCAGTTTGTGGTAATTTATTAAGGCAGCCACAGAAAACTATTAAATAATACAGTAGCCATGCCCTGACTGCCTGGGAATTCTTATTTGTCCTATAGAGGAGATGAGTCATAGCATGTAGATGGTAAAATGACACATCTAGGTAACATTCTCCTGCCACTTTAGGACACATTCCATCTGACTCTAAATGAGAAGACCAGAAAGAGAAAGCCAACATAATTTAAGTCCTATGGTTTCCAGGCATCCTGTGAAGTTATATGATTTAATGTGATCCTTGAACCCCGAGCCTTGGTGTATGTGGCCAGTGCCCTACCCACTGAGCTACAGGCGCCACCCAACCTGGCCTGGGCCAGCTAAAACAACAATGACAACTGCAGCAAAAAATAGCCAGACATTGTGGTGGGCACCTGTGGTCCCTAGGGAGGCTGAGGCAAGAGAATCCCTTAAGCCCAAGAGTTTGAGGTTGCTGTGAGTTGTGATGCCACAGCACTCTACCCAGGGTGACAGCTTGAGACTCTGTCTCAAAAAAAAAAAAAGTGATCCTTGTAACAATGCTCTGAATTATAAAATATCATCCCCATTTTCTCTTTGTCAAAACCATGGCTCTTGGGAGGTCAAGTGACTGGTACATGTCATATATGGTGACAGAGGCAGGGTTTGAATCTCGGTCTACCTATTAAAGTCCAGTCCTCATTCTACCCCAGGAATAACCCCAAGCCCTGAGAGAATCTCAGTGGCATGTCCATGGCCAAAGGCTGAACACTAGGGCCAGGAGTGAGGAGTGG
Organism: Otolemur garnettii; assembly: GCF_000181295.1. Classification (NCBI taxonomy): domain Eukaryota; kingdom Metazoa; phylum Chordata; class Mammalia; order Primates; family Galagidae; genus Otolemur; species Otolemur garnettii. The sequence continues at coordinate 7,028,987 of NW_003852450.1, forward strand.
CTGGATACTTTGAGGACCAAGTCAGAACCAGGTTAGAGTGAAACCTGTTGGTATTAGTGGTTTCAGTGACATAGAGATAGAGGAACATTTTCCAGCCACGGCTGCTGTAAAACATTCCATGAAAACAGATCACTAAAGCATCCATCACCGGAGGAGGTTTAACATGGAATGTACAATTTTTTATTATAAGGCAGAATTCTATAAATTCCTGTGCTGCCCTCCTCCAATCCAGGATCCTTGTTGAATGCTGGTCCTAATTTAGAGAGGGTGCTGAGGCCAGAAGTTTCTGTTCTCACTAGGCCCTAGGTTCTCCTCCAAAGGGAGATGTCCAGCCAGCGGGGGCGGGCCTCCAGTTGGGCTTGATTTGTTTAATGAGGTTATAACAAGGCCCAGAGATCATCGCGGAGGCCTGAGGGAGGTGAGACACTGTTGTCCCCAGATCTATATTGAACCTTGCCTCCTCTGGGTTCTAGTTGAGTTGCAGATATCAAGTTCCCAGATCTAGGGAGTGAGGATGAGCCCCTCAGGATGGAACTATGGCTGCTGGACTATTTTTTTTTTTTTTTTTTTTTTGCAAAACAAAAAGATGCTCAGTACATCTTGGAATTTGAGGATCAGTAGCTGCCAGGCTGGAATAGCTTCCCATGGCCTCCAAGCACACATTCCAAGCACTGACCTAGGGGCACATACACCTGGTTTCAGGCCCCTGAGACCTGGGAGAACCTTCCCAGAATTGTTCATCATACTTTCTCTTATTTCTCAATCTGTATACCTGGGAAATCCTATGATTGATCTGACCTTGAGGGAGCTAGTGCTAAACAGAGCTGTGTAGTATGAAGGAAGAGGTATGGCTTTTACTGGTTTATCATCACTTACAAATGATAGCAACTTGGGCAACTGACTCCAAATCTCTCAATTCTGTCTGACTTGGAAAGTGAAGGAAATACTATCTCTCATAGGCTGAGGGCTAGACCATCTCTAATTTTGAATTTCTAAACAAGTCATGGGTCATCCTCATTATAGGAGTAGGAGCAGTGGGTACAGGACAAAGCATGTCCTGTCTGCCTCTGGCTGAGGTTTCTTGGCAAAGTCTGGAATGGTGATGACTATATCAGGAGAAACATCCTGGGAGCCCTCTTCCTTTGAGGCCACACTTCCTCAAAGGGTAGCAAGGTTTGTGCGCAGGGGCCCATGTGGCGTTTGCGTAATTTTATCTACTCAGTAGGAGAGAGGGCTTAACAGCAACCAGCCCCTTAACCCTACCCAAATCACCTGGATTTGCCTAGTTCTTTAAAAGTAAAAGAGCATGGTATACATCTCTCTCTCTGACTTCTCACCTTTGAGGTAGCCCATTGTGCAGATGAAGAAAGCAAGGCTCACAAAGGCTGCTTGCTTCAGCTGACCCAGCTTGCAGAGGCGGAGCAGGGCTGGAAGCCAGACAGCTAAGGGCACAACACAGGCTATTGTTGCTGTACATGCGTTTGCTGGGCATCTCTGTGCTGTGCTGGGCTGCGGGGTGCAGTGTTTATGTGGAGAGAGAGTCATATAGGCTTGGGCTACATGGCATGTGTGCTGTGTGTGCACACGATCGGCAGTGCAGTTCAGGGTGCCTGTGTGACCACGTGTGTGTGGGCCTGCACCTGGCCCCTCCTCCCCAGGTGGGATGGCTGGGGGCCGCTCTCTCCCCTAAGAGTCTGCAGAGGAGCCAAACCGCAGCTCCAGCCAAACCACAGCTTGGGCCACAGCGGTTTGATCTTCCCTCTGCTGCTGGAGATGAGAGAAGTCTAAGTGGCAGAGATTTACGGGGCCTGAGGGAGAAATACCCTTCCAGTGAGAAGCTCACATGAAAAGCTCCGGAGTAATAACTGAGGCTGCAAAGCGTGCCAATTATGCAACAATTAAAAGGTTTGACTGTGAATATCATTTCTTTCTCCTTTTATTCTCCCAGCTACTCCTCCCCGCCCCCAATCTGGCTGCCCCTACAGGCTCCCCAGCAAATGCTCTGGGGAATAGAGAGTAAAGAACACACTTTCCCCCCTTTTAATTGGAGATCAAAAGTTGGAAGAAGAGCTTACCCATCAAGGATGAGGAGGAAAGGGGTGTTGCTGAGATGGAGGCCCTCAGAGGAGGAGATAGGGAGGGATGGGAAGGGGAAGGGAAGGGGTAGGAGTACGGACCAGCTCCTCTACAGCTTGCCCCTGCTCTGTGGGAACTTCACACACATCATCTCATTTAATACACATTCCACCCCTGCTGGAGCAGCGTTTTTAGCAGCATTTTGTTGCAGATTAGAAAACTGAGACTCACAGAGGCAAATGACTTGACCAAGGTCACACAGCTGGTAGACCTGGCATGCATCCCAGGCTGACACCAAAGTCTTCACCACCAGGCTATTCTGCCTCCACACTATTTAGGGAAGGAACTTTTTCTTATCTCTTAGTCTTGGCTTTCCCATCTGTAAAGTGGGTGCAGGCCCTGGGTCTTGTATGATGGAGCCAAGCACTCCTGTAGATGAAAGGTACAGTGGGTGCTTAGCGGCAGGATCGCTCTGTAATCCAGCCAGCATCAGCTGAGCCAAATGCCCTGCACAGCAATCCAGAGGCTAATTGAGAAAGAATTAGGCAGTGTGCCCCAAAAATGAAGAAACAGCTGCTAGATGGCTTTTTAGCGGTGCCAACCCGCACCCAGTGCATATGCCCCCTCGCCACCTGATTTCCCAGCACGGCTAACAGCGCCCACACGCCAGGGCCAGGGCCCAAGGCATTGGATTTCCTCCTGCCCTACTGGAGGCTCAGCAACTCCACACGCTGCACTGAAAGCTCTCATAGCTCCTGAGGTGGGTGACTGTGGGGCAGTGACCATCTCTTACATCGCAGATCCTCCAACATCTAGCAATAGCAGGCTCACACAATTCACAACCCAGATGAAGGAGGATGGCAGGGCACCACCCCAGGGACGTTCCTGCATGTTTTCTCATTAACACTGAAGATCTGCTCTGGCTCTAACTGAGGAAGTAACTCTGGGTGAGCCATGCTGCCTCCCTGGACATCAGTTTCCTCATATGTTGACTGAGTGGGCTAGACTATCTGGCATTACTGTCCAACTGTCTATTAAGCTAAAGGGGAGCACATAGCACAATCACACAAAGTGGCAGGGAGAGGTCCCAACTTTCCCACCTCCAGGCCGGGCACTCCTGCACACCCAGACCTACTCAGCTAGAGGGAGCATGGCAGGAGAGCCAGGCCTGACTCCGCCCTGTCTCCTGCTATGCTCCTGGGTATGGTGCCTACAGAAAAGAGGAGTGGGGCTTTGGCCTTAGCCTCCCCATTCCCTGTCCCTGCACAACCACAAATGCTGACAGCTGAGGGCTCCAAATTTGAGGGATAGACAGTCCTTGCCAGATGGTTTTCCCAACATGTTGCTTCCGAGGTCATAACTGGTCTCCCAACATTTTCTCCTCTTCTGCTTTGGATTCTTGAAAAATCTCTCCCCTCAGTAGCAATACTCTGGGGTATTTGTGTATGGGGGGGTGATATGGGGGACTTGTTTATGAGTGGAAAAGGAGGTGTAGCAGAAAGTGGCACAAGAGGAGCTGTGACCATCCCTCTGATACCATGAACCTTTCCTCAACCTCAGTGGCCCACACTTGATGACCTGTCTCCTTGTCTGTCTCCCCAGCACCCCGTCCTAAGCCTGCACCAGGTGGCTGTGACAGCCCATTCCCTCATGGGCACTGAGGGACCCCAGCTGGCATGGCCAGCCACACTTAGAGCCCAGCCAGTTGTTTGCTCAAGTGGGGCCCACTCAGCCCACTCTGCGGGGCCTGGCGGCACTCCAGAGGAAATGATGGGAGGGTTTGGGTGCATTCTGACCTTAACTGAATTCCAGGATGATGATGTGTGAATAATATGGCTTTTCAAGAGTCAACAGCTTGGGTGCTTTTTATAGTCAGGCTGGAGCATTGAGTGGGCCATCTCCCCATTAATCATGTAGCTAGTTAGATCAATTGGCAAACAGTCCCAGCATTACTCTGTGGTATTACTCTCCCTTCTGTCAACAGCCACCCTTAAACAGATGTCAAAACTGCCATAGAGTCGGCCCCAACCCCACCTCCAAGCCTGCTATTCCAGTCTTAATTTTCTATTTCCTTGAGCTTGCAGTTTCAACTTCTGCAGTTTCCACTTCTGCAGTTTCCTAGCAGTTATCATTTCTGTCCAAAATTTTCATTATTTTGGTGGTCTCTATCAGCAGGGATCCTAGGTTCCCATTTCCCCGGCCATTCTGAACTCCCGGAAGACATATTCTGCCCACTTGGAGGAGGAAAGATTTTATTCTGAGTGACATACCGGGGAAAGTGCCAGGGAGGGGCATGTGGGTGAACAAGCCTGGGGCCAGAGCCCAGGCATCCAAGTCTTTCCCTCTGTCCACTCTCCACTGCCCCAGGATGCCCGGTTTCCCTCACCAGGCAGGCAGAGTTTGGCCATGACTCCAACACTTACAGTGTCTCCAGATTGTGCAGCCCCTCAAAGCTGTGGGTTCCCAGATGCTGGATATGGTTGTTATGCAGATGCCTGTGTGGGAAGGAAAGACACATCAGAATGGATGTCCACAGCATGGAGCCCAGGTGATGGGAGAGTACACAGGGACATGAGTGGAAAGTGGAAGCAGGAACATAGACAGAAAGACCTCAGTGGTCCAGCCCTTTGTCTCCAGGAACAAACTGACCAGCCAAAACTGATTTCTTAAGCCATAATCTCCAAGATTAGATTAACCACAGGCTATCCCGTTTTGACTTCCTATTGAAGGAAAAATGGAGAGGAGGGCCCTAGGCCAAGGCTAAAACAAGCTCCCACTAAACTCTAGGAGACAGGCCTGATGTCAGAGGGACTCAAATCGGAAGCTTCTTCTATGGCCCTGCTTCCCCAGGACCCAGCCTGCCTGACTCAGTGGCCAGAGGTACTTATGGAAGCCAATATCAAACCACTGCAGACAACATATAATTAAAGGCGAGGCTTTTTGTTATAGCTGGAGAGAACAGCAGACAAGCTCAGAAAACAGGGAGATTGCTGAGGCTAGAGGAATCAAGGAAGGCTTTATAGAGGTGGTAATCCAGAGCCTTGAAGGACAGGTGAACTGCACAAGCAGAGGGAAAGCTATTCTAGTCTAAGGAGGTTCCAAAAGTGGTATAGCTAGAACAACTGGGCAGAGCTATCCAAGCATAAGCCAGAAAAAAAGAAAGCTCATGGCAATTATGAACATATACAACAGGGAAACAGAGAAAAGGAAGGATGCAAAAGACAAAGTTCCACGCTTAGAAGAAAATATAGCTGATGAATGAGGAATAGAAAGAAATATATCCACAGTAGCCTTCTGCTACAAAACAATCCAATGAAACAATATTTCAAAGACAAAATTTTTTTAAATGAAAAAATTTTTAAATGAAAAGTCACATTGTATGTTGGGAAATAAATTGAGGACCAACAGTACATTATTGGAAAAACTCATCAATACATTTGAAACAGAGAATAGTATAGACCCTGCTAAAAATTGAACTGATTGTTAGAAAAGCTTGAGATAATCATGGTGAATAGGGTTGAATGAGATAAAAAGGTTAAAACCGAAACTGACCAATGATGAAGACATAAAGGCGATTCAATACAAGATGTCTCTGAAGCATAGAATCCAAAAAATAAGACCGCAGTTGTATTCAAAAACATAAAAAATTCTCTAAGGTGAAGAAAGAATGGAATCTGCAGCTAAAAAGCACACATTGTTCCAGGATGATTGGATGCAGAATATTCTACACTGTGACCTATTCTAGTTATGCTATGAAAGTTCAAGAATTTAAAAACAGCTCAAAGCAGAAAAAGGAAATCACGGACAAGGCAGGGGGGAAATCAGGCTGGCTTCCAAGATGTTACTCAAATATAAAGGCAACAGGCAAACCTCAACCAACATAGATGCGTAAAGACAGGAGTCTTGGGAGTGTTGGGATTAAATCTCCCGTCTGTCTTTCTCATCCTTGCTCACCTGCTCCAGGAGGTTCCAATAAAGGAGACAGATTCCTGCCCTCAGGGAGCCTCTGATCCAACAAGGAAAACGCAGCTCCTGCCTTCTGGAAATGAATTATCTCCCCTTACAAAGGGGTTTTCAATTTTCCTGTTTTTTTTCACGCCTGTATCCTGATGGTCACCAAACTCTATCATTCTTCCTGCTTCCTGTTGGACTCCTATCTCCATTTCCCATCCCTCTCCTCTTCCCCCAGCATCTCTGGTCCAGACCATCTCAGCTAAACATTCAGCTTCCAGCCTCCAATTCCCTCCTCTGAACCACTAATTCAACCCTTGCATCCTGGCACCTCTGGTAGCCCAGACTGGGCCAAGTATTGGAGCTTACAGTCCAGATGAAGAGACAAGATTATACACATGATACCACTGCTGTCTGATTAAGTTCTACCTAGTGATCTTGTTGGTGCCAGAGCAGTGGAGAGAAAGGGTTCCATATATGCCAGAGCAGCCTGATAAAAGTGTAGGGTCTAGGTTGAAGAGGAGCCCCTTCCATCTGTGTATCTACTCACACCTTCAGCTAGGCCCCTGCCTACCCCTTGGTTTGAACCAAACTTCTTTCTTGCTTTTTATCACACGCAATCTTCCTTATCTGCCTCTGGGTTTTCCTACAGTTCAGCCCATGGCTACTGGACAGTGTTCTCCAACCTCCTGTCCTGTTCTCAGGTCACTTCCTGCTAGAAAGCTCTCTCTTCCATCCCATGAGTTGGAGGCAGGTGAAGGACAAAGGTGTAATGTTTCTGGCCTCTGTCCACTGTGCAAAGGGACCAGTCCTAGTCTTTTGGCTTTGTTCCTGCACAGTAGGTTTTCCTTCCTTAGTTCCTTGCCACTTCTTATACCCAGGAGGCCTCCCTCCATCCCTCCTACATCTGTAACAGGCCTGACTTTGAGGCCAATCCCCTGGCTGCCAACCAAACCTTGGAGTCATCCATGACTCCCCCTCTTCTTGGACTTTCACTGTCTTTCTATTTTAATTTTTTTATATTTAATTATTTTTTGTTAAATCTTAACTTTGTACATTGATGCATTTATGGGGTTCAGGGTACTGCTTTGATATACAATGTGAAATGTTTACATTGAACCAAGTAACACATGCATCACAATTAGACTCATTTCTTAATAGTTTTGAAATGCACCATTGCATCATGCACTTCAGGTGAGGATCTCCCCAATACCCTCCCTTCTCCCATATCCCCTCTCCCCACTCCTCTCTCTCCTCATCCCTTCTACTTTATGTTTGCCTGGATGGAGCTGGAACATATTCTTCTTAGTAAAGTATCCCAAGAATAGAAAAAAAAAATCCAATGTACTCGATATTACTATGAAATCAATATATAACCACCTACACAATCATACGAATGGCAAAACATAACTTTCACCATCTTTAAATCAGATCTATTCTTCCTTCAAAACATTCCTCACATTCATGATCCCTTTCCATCCCTTCTACCACCTCCATTAACTGGACTCTGATTGATATACAAGAGCCTCCAAACTGACCTCCCTGCCGTGAGTCTCCCATCTCTTTCATCCATCACCATTGTTCCCCATCCAGCCTTTGAGCTCTCTTCCCGACTGGCAGATATAAGCCAAACTCCTTGCTTGGACAGTGCAAATCCTCCACTCAATTTTCCAGTCTCTTCTCCCATGTTCTGCTCTGGCAGGACTGGCCTATTCCCTGGTAACCAAACACCCCCGGCTTTCCCTCCTCCCAAGCCTTTGTTGCTACCTGCTGTAATAATTGCTACCTTCTCTTCCCTTGTCCAACTCTTCACCATCCTTCCAAGCCCAGACCCACTCACCTTCCCTGTGAAGCATTCCTCTTCCCTACCACTTCTATGCTACTATGAACCTCTACTTGGCATCTGGTTGTGTTAGCTTAAGTTACCCTATATCATTAGTTTTTGGTTTTTTTTTGAGATGGAGCCTCAAGCTATCCCCCCTGGGTAGAGTGCCATGGCATCACGCTCACAGCAACCTCCAACTCCT
>NW_003852450.1:7037060-7047280 GCF_000181295.1 Otolemur garnettii
GCTCACAGCAACCTCCAACTCCTGGGCTCAAGCGAGTCTCCTGCCTCAGCCTCCCAAGTAGCTGGGACTACAGGTGCCCGCCACAACACCTAGCCATTTTTTGGTTGCAGCCATTATTGTTGTTTGGCGGGCCCCGGGCTGGGGATTTGAACCCGCCACCTTAGGTGTATGTGGCTGGCGCCTTAGCCGCTTGAGCCACAGGTGCTGAGCCAGTTCTTGTCCCCCTATTTATTCTGCTCTTTCAACTAGACTGTTAGATCCCTGATAGCAGTCACCATCTTATACTTATTTTGTCTTCAGTATGCCACATGAGGGCTCTATAAATGGCCTTTTGCTGTTCATTTGCCTCAAACCCATCATGAAGTTCTCATTTTTCCAGTAATCTTGTCCCTCACAGAGACCTGACCCCACTCCCTCCTGAAGTCACAGGGATAGCTCCAAAGCTAGAGCCAACCACCTTGTTCTGTTTACCCTTTACAAATCCTCCCATTGACTCCCAAGAGAAGGGAGGCTGTGGTCATCCTAATAGAAGAATGTGGTCCACAGGGATATTCATCTTGGTTTTCCAATCTCCCGGAACAGAGAATTAAGCAAATTGATCCCTGCCTTTGCACTTCTCAAGTAGAGCTAAGCATCACCTATTCCTTCCCTCAGAAAATCACACCAGATTTCCAAAACCAGGGGAGGCAATGTTACCATTTCACAGAGTCACTAACACGCATGTTCTCGAGCCTTGTTCCTGCTGCAATTAGTGTGTAACCCAAAGCAATTACAAATGACCTCCAAGCCCTTAGTAATTACCCTATGAACTTACCAATCATTCATAGCAATTAGCTGGGAGCTAATTTGCACTCTAAAGTTCCCACTGGGAAGGCAGTGTTAACCCCAGTCCCCAATTCCTGCCAGGGATGCTATCTCCCAGGTAATTACCCTGATGGGGCTTTGCTGTCTAATTATAAGTGATGGCTTTTTCTCTGCTTCTTCAGGCCTAGGAAACGAGAAGAATTTGTCCTATCTCTGTGCCAAAGTGTATGACTGCATTATTTGGTTGTCAAATATGGTGAAAATTACACAAGAAATTCTTGATTTATATTCCAATTAGCATGGTATAGTTATTATATTTATATAGCAAGAAAATAATAGCTTAATTCCTATTTTCTGATTATAGTTACCCTGGTCCTTTAGCAAATCTCAGAGCACTTCTATAGCTTGCATGTCATTTGATCTCATGGTAACCTATGGGAATCAACAGGGAATGGTCACCTTTATCTTTTTACAAAGGGGAAACTGAGACCAGAAGGTTCAGCAACATGCAGAAAAGAGCAAAGCTAGTCACCATGCAGCCCCCAGCCCCAGCAGGACCCGGTTAGGGATGGGGGACAGAGCCGCACTCACAGCACCACAAGGCTGGTGAGGTTCTGGAAGGCGTAGTCAGGGATGTGGCTGATGCGGTTGAGGGCCAGGGTCATGGCCTGCAGGGCAGGGAGGTTGTTGAGGGCCCTGACAGGGATCTCCGTGAGTGCATTGTCGTCCAGCCACAGGTGGCGGAGGGAGGACAGCCCCTCAAAGCTCCTCTCCGGGACCAAGGAGATGAGGTTGGCATCTAGGCGCCTGGTGAAAGAGAGGATGGAGAGGGATCAATCCAGGGCAAGATGCAGACCAACCTTTAGGGCTAGACTGGGCCAGCCAGGCCCCCAACAGGGCCTTTGAGGTTCCCTGGGACTGAGACTGGGTCTTGGCCACCACTTATCTTGTATCCCCACCTCTTCATGTTCCCATATTTGGCCTCCATTCCAACTTATAATTCTTGACCCTTTATACCAAACATTTCTATTTTATGATCCCCAACTCTTCCTCTCAAACCCAAATTTGAACTCATAGCCCATTTGTAGATAACCAGTATTTCCCCCCACAACCTCAGGCAACCAAATCTATGCCATAGTTCTCTTGCTCTGGGTGTGATATTATCCTTCCCTGCCCTGTGGATTCCAAGACTGTTTAATAGAGATGTTCCAGCATTAGCAGAGGGAACTATCTTTCTTCTGGACCATATCAAAGAAAAATCCTCCCCAGAAATGTAACCCATTCCCTGTTGCCTAACCCCAGTGCTACCCTTTCCTTGTTCAAGGACCCAGGAACCAAGGGGCTCCTGACAAAGTCCTAGAGCTTCTTGTTCCTTTGATGTCCTCTGGTCATCCACAGTTGAAGTATTTGATTAGCTGCTTCTCAGAATAGGCAAACACATGGTGACTGATCCTTTCTGTGCATAACCACAGATTCTACAGTGGTAGAATTCTACGTAATTACTAATGTGTGCCCTGAAAGATCTTTACAGCTCAGCAAAACAAGGAGACTTCCCATCTTAGCTTTTCATAGTTCTGTCCAAGACATGATATTCTTGATCAGTATGCTACTATCTCTGCCTCCTGGTCTGGAACTTAGGCTGAAACCCTATTACTAAATGCAGCTGGTACCAAGGGACCCATACGAACTAATCCATAACTATGGATCTACTCCTGGACTTTACTATCTTAGCAAAAGGGGCTTAGCACTGAGCCATGATTCTCCCACACAGGAATAAGGCACTTAAGCCAAGGAAGGAAACCCCAGCCCAATCCACAAGGGTCTGACAGCCCCATAATCCTGAACCTAAAAGAGAACTGATGGGACCAGTAGCATGGGACAGGGAGATTTTCTTTCACTCCCAGTACAAGCCTGCTTGCAAAAGGTCCGCTAGTGCTTCTCTCTCTTCCCTGAGCATTTCACCAGTGCTCTCCCTGTTATGAGCCTCAAGCCCCATTGGGAGAAAGTCCCCAGCTCACTGTGGGGAGATGGCCCAACACTTCAGTCTTGGGTGTGAAAGCACATTGACCATATGCCCCTTGAAAGCTGCAATTAGGAAAGACTTTCCACCCACATCAAACGGGACCTGATGGGACCAAAAACTCTTCAGCTGAGTGCCCTCTGCTGGCAAAGCCTGTCACCCTGGACATGGCCTTCCAATGGCTCTGTCATACCCTTGATGGTCTGTCTGTGGCTGGATCACCTGGAAGCTTCGTGAAAATATAAATTCCCAAGCCCTTCCCCAGGATAGTGCGGGTCATAAGGTGTGGGGTGAGACCTTGGAATGCTAAAGAATGCCTCACGTGTTCCTAGGCACAGACAGGAACGTGACTCACCTCCTTCAGAAAGGCTACACCTGGAAGCTAGAGGAGGATGGCACCCACATAGAAAGCCCTTGCCATAGTTCTGCCCCAAAGGCAGTGTTCCAAGAACACCAGCTACCAAGAAGCTTCTTCCTCAGGGGAATCCAGTGGGAAAAGAAGACGGCTGTTCACAAAGCAACACTATGACAGGGGAAGTATGGGGCCATGGGCACCTGGTCCAAAGCAACAAAGAAGGCCTCCAGAAGAAAGTCATGCTTACGTGGAGAACTGGTGGCCAAGTAGGAACAGTCAGGGGAGGAGGTGGGGAAAGAGTTCCAAGCAGAGGGAATGGCATGTGTAGCTAGCCACGGGCCTGATGTTCTCTCAAAAGAGCTTCATTCTCTTTAACATCCTTATCACCTGACCCTTAGAAGGTAGAACAGCCTTGTCTGGGCCTTGACCTTGAGAGAGCAGAGCCACTGTGAATGACCCTCAATGCCACGATTGAATTCAAACTCTATTTTTGGATTCAAACCTCAATGTTTGAATCTTAACTTCTTCTTCTTTTTTTTTCATTAAATCATAGCTGTGTACATTAATGCAATCATGGGGTAAAATGTGCTGGTTTTACATACAATTTGAAATGCTTTCATCAAACTGGTCAACGTAGCCTTCACGGCATTTTTCTTAGTTATTGTGTTAAGACATTTATATTCTTTGAATCTTAACTTCTTATGTGGTTAAAGCCCTCATTTACTCAGAACACACTGTGTTCTAAGAGTATTACACGTATTAAACCACTGTTTTTCATAATCTGTGAGGTTGATATTTTGCAAATGAGAAAAATGAGGTATAGAGAGGTTAAGCAATCTGCCCAAGGTCATACATCTAGGAAGTGGCAGAGCTAGGATTCAAACCTAGACAACTGGCTTCAAAGTATATAACTCTAACTGTTTCGCTATATCATCAGCACACTCCAAAGTCACCATGTTTATGTACCTCACTGATTTCTATACCAACCTGGAATGCTCCCAGGACACCTCACTCCTGCCCCTTCATATCTATCATCTATCATCCTATCACGGAGGCCTACAGTTACATCATCCCATTGTGGTCATGGTGGCCCCATCATCCCACCCCACTGAGGCATCAGAGAATATATCTGATCTTCCTCTAGTCTAGGTCTTTGCTTCTCAGTCTGTGGCTCATGGACTGACAGCTGGAAGCTTGGTAGAAATCCAGAATCATAAGCCCCACCCCAGACTTACTATATCAGAAACTGGATTTTGACCTGACTCCCAAGTGATTCATTAATTCATAAGCACTTTAATGTTTTTAAAGCACTGAGCCAGGTTTTCGAAGGCTTCTGATACTCTGGTCCAATGACCTTAGAATACTGAATGTGGCAAGGAAGTCCCTTTCCTCTGGTGGTTAGTACTCAGCTGGTCCTGTTGTGCTTAGATTTGATTACTCTAGGATGTTTTTGTTTATCTGTGGTGTCAGATATCATAAAAAGTATGTGTGGATTGGGCGGTGCCTGTGGCTCAAAGGAGCAGGACACCAGCCCCATATACCGGAGGTGGTGGGTTCAAACCTGGCCCCGGCCAAAAAAAAAAAAGTATGTGTGGACTCTTTTTTAGTGATCGGCTTTTGTTAATATTTGTGTATTTCCTGTATAGCCCAAGACAATGCTTACTTTCCTAATCTGTGGCAGAGAAAAAAAAAGGTTGGACACCCCCTGCAGATTAGCCCCACTTTACAGAGAGATTAAGGTTACACAGCTAATAAGCCACAAAGCTGGGTGTGAACCCAAGTTGTTAACACCCAAATCCAAGTCTCTCACTATTATGACATGCTGCTGGTGCTGAGGTGCACGAGGGGAGGCGAGAACTTGCTCACCCACTTGAGAAAGCCTGGGATATTAGGACAGAGGGTATGGCTGAGTTGAGAAGACGCCCCCAGTAGATGCAGGCAGGAGGCCAGTCAGGCAAGGACACAAATGATCTTCTGTTCCGGGAGCTCCAAGGCCATTTGGAAGTTGCCTCTTCTGTGCATATGTGTATGTATGAGTACATGCCATTGCCTGCCCGCAGGCATGTGCACACTCACACGCACAACCTTTGGGCCTGGTTAGTCCATCTCAGTCCATCTCTTGTATTTTGTGCAACACACAGGCAGGAGAGCTTGGGAAGGGCCACTTCTAGCAGGCAGGGGCTACCTTCCACTGGCTCAGGACAGGGGCCTTGCTTTCTCAGCCTCTCCAGGGAGAGGGCTGGATGGCCTGAGCCTCCAGGCCTCTTTCTGCTGTGTCAGGGAGAATCTGTCTCCCTCCTGCCATGGCTCACAGAGCTTTTGGAGTGGTGTGATGAAGCAGGCTTGGGTGGGGTGGGGGAGATCTTCTTAGCTCTGTTCCTGACACCTGGGGACAGGGACATGCCAAAGGCAGATAATGAAGCAAAGTGGGGAGTGAGGATGAGCATATAGAAGAAATCGTTCAGACCTTTATTTTCATCTGGGGCAAGTGAGCGACCCAGGAGTTTTCCTCAGGCCAGGTGGGTTCAGGTGTGGGACATAGACCCAGGCTAGCATTGCCAGTTATATCAAATAAAAATACACGCTGCCCATTTAAATTTGAATTTCAGATAAATAACAAATAATTTTAGCATAAATATCCCAATATTTATGGGATAATGCCCAGGGCAATGCCCAGTTAAGTCTTAATTTCAGATAAATAAGTAATAACTGTTTGGTATAAGCAGGTCCCATGCAATGTTTCTATTCTACCTGGCCACTCTGATCCAGGAGGCTGAGTTGAGCATGGGAGGAGTGTGGGCTTAGCCATCAGACAGATCTAGGCATGAATCACCCCTCCTGTAATTTTCTGGTGACTGCCCACCAGAGAGATTATTTTAAGGTTAATGCATAGCCCAGAGCCTGCCACCAACCATTCCCTTTCCTTCTCCCCTGCTAGCAAACATGCTATCTAGAGGGGCCCTGGGGGCCCAAGGCAGGAATTGGACACCAGGTAACTATAGGTTTGGCTGTGAAGACAAAACACTCCCTTGGTGGGGACTCCCTAGGGAGGCCCCAGAGGCCTGGGGAGGCAGCAGGAGGGAATAGAGCAGCGGAGGCTTCCATCTTCTCCCTGTCCCCTTCCTGCTTCTTATTGGCCACCCTCTTCCTCTCTCAGGAACTTCTGACTCTGGGGAACACTAAGGCTCACCATCCAGGCTGTAGAGAAGTGCCTCCCTCTCTCTCCCCATTCAGCTCCTGGTAGGATGGGGCACTCCCTGAAAAACACTCCCCCATCCCTTGGAGTAAGGGTTCAGGCTGCCCTGGGGTTTCTAGTTCTCTAGCTCTCCTACCACGCGGGGGTGGGGCAGCTGAAGGGGCCTCTGAGCAGCCAGCAGAATCTCCCACTTGGAACTGAAAGATCTTTTTGAGCAGTTCCCTGTCTGCAGGTGGGAGAACCAATCCTGACGGCCTCTGGCTTGGCAGGAAGAAGAGAGCAATTATACCAATTAAGCTCTGGAATAGAATCAACAACCCCCAACAGCTCTTCTCTTTCTCCCACGTGGGCCTGGGCCCCTCTGGTGATTTCTGATTACAATTTTTACCTGCGGTAATAGGGCAGATTAGCAGAGACCTCACAGGCCAGCTCAGGCTTGTTGGGCTCTGAGGAACAGCTTAACCTCTGGAGGGCCAAACTGCTCCTAATACTCACGCAGCCTAGGGCTGAGGCTGATGTGGAAGGGGCAGGGAAGGGAGGGATGGAGCGAGGGGGCCCCTTCCCTCCAAGGCCCAAGGGACAGCTGGTGTGAAAGTCGCGGTCATAGGATATCCCAGGGAGCCAGGGACAAGAGGACCTGGTTCCACCCGACCAAAAGAGCAAGTTGTAGCAGATGAGCTTTAGGTTAGACAACAAGAAGTTACTCAAGGACGGTGACCCGAAAAGATAGTAGTGTAACTCAGAATCACGTTATGGCAGAGCGTGAAGGAGCCTGCCAGCCTCAGTCGTCTCTTATGAGGAGCCTGAAGCCCACAGAGACAAAGAGAAATACCTAAAGGCAGGGGCAGGGCCAGGACCCAAACTCAGAGCTTCTTTGTGCCCTACCCTCTGGTTCCCCCAAACCAAAGGGATGACAGAGAGGTACACACCTCTCGCAGCTGCAGGAAGCATGCTTCTATTTGGAAATCAGGGGCTCTTATAGCCCACAGAGATTGGGCTAACGGATGCTATCCAGAATTTCTTTTTCCAATATCCTACCAGATCTTAGTCAAATACAAGACGAAAGAGACAGAATCAGGGCTCCTGGTGACCTATGGAGGGAGTCAGGTTTTCATTTGAAAGGGGGCCTGCCTGTGAAGTTCCACGCTGAGTGCCTGGAACTCATAGTACCTGGAAGCCATAGTACCTGCTTCCTGAGCACAGGCTGTCTTTGAATCCAAAGGCTAGTGTGTATGTACCAGGAGTTCAGCAGGGAAAAGAGGACAGGCGCCCTTCTCTTCTACTCCATTCAGGTCAGTCATGACTTGGGTCCTCTCTTCAGCTCATGTGCTGGGAAAGGACATGGTGATGATAGGATGGGGAACCTTAGGAGGAACAGAAAGAGGCTGAAAACCAGAATTCATGAGGAAAGATGTGCCTGATGTAGGCTCCATGGGGTTGGGCTCATCCAGGGAGGAATTCTGTTTCTTATCCAACAAGATGGCACCACCAGGGCCCTCCCGTGATGTGGCCCCTCATCCTAAGAGAATATCTCCAGCCAGTCCTGAGACCTGGAGTGTCCCTTTCCTGCATCAGGATTTTGTAGAGTAAGAAAGGAGGGCCAGGGTACCATTTCAGTTGCTGAAAGTTTAGAGAGGAGAAAGGAGTCCCCAGCCAGCTTTCATCTAAGATTGGCAGGGCCTCTCTGCCCTGACTCCCATCCCAGCCTGGCTGCCTCCCTCTCTCTGTGAAGCTGCCCACCACTCAGACCCTCCTGGATCGGCCAGCTACATGATTTCTGGAGCCTGACACAAAAGGAGAATGCAAAGCCCTTATTCAAAAATTCTTAAGAATTTCAAGAGGGCAGCAGCAGAGCCTTAAACCAGGCACAGGCCCCTCCCATGGTCAGGGCTGGTGCAACTACACAGGTCGCAGCCTATGAGGTCAGCCCTGCTCCCAGGCTCAGAAGTTCTCAGAAACTGTGAGCCAGGCCTTCTGCTCTCATCTCCTGACTCTGAGAGTGACAGGAACAAAGAGGTTGTGGACAAGGACTATTTGACTCATGGTTATTGATGGTCTGCCCTGGACTTGGCCCCGGACTGGTTTACCATCTCTAAACCCCATTCCCCCAGCACAGTGTGGGTGCATAGTTGACTTTTTGGTAGAACATGGGGAAAGGAGAAGAGAGAAAAGGTGGAGGGATCATCTCAGGCTCTGGCAGGGGTAGAAAGGGGAGGGTGGAAGGGGGAGGCTATAGATGGCTTAAAAAAATAAAAAGAGAGCAGCCACTATGGAAATGGTTATTCTGTGGGGAAAATATTCCACAGGGAGCCGTTGATTGCCCGGAGGGTCCAACAGCCCTGACAGAGAGCCTGCCAGGGAAGGCGAGGGTTCCAACAGGGAGCAGGCTGGCACCTGCCAAGCAGAGAGGAGATGCCCCCGGGCTGTCCACAGGCAGCAGGGCCCCAGTGCCCCACACCAGCTGCCAGTGCCCGGTGAGGTGTGAGACTGTGTGTAGAGGGCCATGGGGCTGCAGTGCGGTGGTGGGCAGGCCTTGCCCATGGCATGCCCTGACCCTGCTCGGCAGATGGGCTTGTCCACTGGAGACCAAACAGACTCTACACCCATAGACTCAACCATTTTAGGCCTGGTACTCATGTGCCTTTGCCTAGGCACACCTCCCAAGCTCCCCTTGTAAAGACCACAGCCTGCCTTCTGTGAAGGCCCTTTATGGCCTTACAAGGACTTCCATAAAGCCTCTACTGCCCCAAATATCTCCCCCACACCTATTAGGCTGCCTGAAACGCATCTCATTGTAGATAGCATCATTCCTTTTGTCTTCATTTCAATCGGATTGGATTAAATCCAATAAACCTTCATTCAGTGTCTACTATTATGCCAGCATTGTGCTCACTTCTGGGGTTCAAACTTGAATAACACATGGTCCTTTTCCAGAGAAACTCTTAAGACTATTTACTCTAGCATTTAATGAAATGATATAAAAGCCTTAGCTAACATTTATTGAGGACTAGCTTACTGTCAGGTGTGCTAAGCATTTTATGTTTATTATTGTATTTAATCTCCATCCCAGCCTTGCCGAATGGGAACCTTATTGTTCCCATCTTACAAGCAGAAAAGGAGGCTCAGGGAGGTGAAACCATCAGTTTGAGCCCAAAGCCTATGGCTTTAAACTCATGGCTACACTCACTTTCATCAGGTATATGGCAAACACTCTAGGAACTGGGGCCCAGTCATTCTGTCTGAGAAATACAGAAAGGCCCCACAAAGGAAGCAACATTTGAGCTGACTCCCGAGGTAGGAGCAGAAATTTTCTGAAGAGCCAGTATTAGAGAAAGGAGTACGAGACAGAAAGAGCAACATGAACGAAACCCCAGAGGCAGGAAGGGCATTTAGTGAATAGTCCAAGCTTGGAGGTAAGAGCAAAGGGGCTGGAGATGGAATAATCAAAGCTGGAAAAGGGCAGATAATGGTGGGTCATACCTTAAATTGGCGTTTTAGAAAGATCTCCAAAGTTAAACGGGGTTGAGTTTGGGCTGGGAGGAATGAGAGGCAGGTAGACAGCTGGGAGGCTGTTTCGGAGTATGTAAATCAGAGAAGTTCTCTCTACTAGAAAGTAAGAACCTTGGCTCAGCAGGTGGCTGAGCAGCTGTGGCTCAAGCAGCTAAGGCGCTAGCCACATACACCTAAGGTGGCGTGTTCGAATCCTCAGCCCGGGCCCGCCAAACAACAATGATAGCTGCAACCAAAAAATGACCAGGCATTGTGGTGGGCACCTGTAGTCCCAGCTACTTGGGAGGCTGAGGCAGGAGACTCGCTTGAGCCCAGGAGTTGGAGGTTGCTGTGAG
>NW_003852450.1:7047338-7055805 GCF_000181295.1 Otolemur garnettii
AAAAAAAAAAAAAAGAAAGTAAGGCCCTTGGGGCACAGATCCTGGAGAGCAAAAAGATTAGACAAGAGAGGCAGGAGGCACCAGGAAAAACATTAATTTTCCAAGACAGTCAGGTGAGTATCCCCATGAGATGTGTTATACCTGCTGACCACATAGAGCAAAGGAGATTCAGAGCCTTTCTGTAACTCCAGAGTCTCAGCACTACTGCTCACATGCTGGGGGAACCAGGGCTGCCCTGCCACTCCTGCTCCCCAGGACTATGGGAGGTAGGTGGCAGGGAAGTCCACCCTTCACCTCAGCCAATAGCTCTTATTCCTATCCCAGAATGGCTTAGCATGGGGGAGAAAAGAGTGAAAATCTAGGTAACCCTCCAACGAGGACTCTTAATCTTGAAGTGGCCACCACTCAATTCAGATTATTGATAAGGTTTCCCCTAGCAAGACTTGCACATCAGAGCTTGTCCTAAAAAGGCCTTTCCCATTCTATGAAAAGAAATCTTTTCAGTTAAAGAGAATAGTTTCAGCCAGCCCCTTAGGGGCTGACAACTGGGGCTGAAGCCAGGAAAGGAGCTGCCCTAGAAGTAGTAATCAAACCTTGAACCCGCATAAATGGACTCCAGACCTACTTCCTGGAAGCTCCCTTTTGAGCACCTTCTCTGCTCCAGACAGTGATGTATATATTCTCTGGGTAGTTCAGGACTCCCAGACGCATCCTGATTGCTGTAAGCTTCTGGTCCACTCTAAGACAATACTGCCCATAGAGCTTTCTATAATGAGAGAAATGTTCAGTATCTCCACTATCTAATATGGTAGCCACTAGGCACATGTGACTGTTGAGCACTTGACATAAGACTCATGTGGCTGAAGAAATACATTTTTTGTTTTATTTCACTTTATTTTATTGTTTCATTTTTTCTTTGAAACAGAGCCTCAGTTTGTTACCCTGTGTAGAGTGCCATGGCATCATAGCTCACAACAACCTCAATCTTAGGCTCAAGCAATCCTCCTGCCTCAGCCTCCCGAGTAGCTGGAACTACAGGTGCCGACCACAACACCCTGAAAATTTTTCTATTTTTAGTAGAGATGGTCTCAAACTCCTGAGCTCAAGCAATCCACCTGCCTTGGCCTCCCAAAGTGCTAGGATTACAGCACTTTGAGCCACCACGCCCAGCTGTTTTATTTCATTTTAATTGACACAGGTGGCTAGTGGCTACCATACTGGACAGCAGGGCTCTAAGAAGTTAGCCAGGCTTCATGCAAGACATTAGAGACACAGAGATGAATGGGCTTTTGTTCTTGCCCTTGAGGAGCTCACAGTATAGTCATAAAGATCAACAAATAACCAATTGTGATAAAGTGTATGCATGTGCGTGTTTGTGTCAGTGAGAAAAGGAGGGAGGGAGAGAGGAAAGGAAAAGAGTCTGAGAGATTTGGTCTGGGTGTGCTGTGCACCAAGAATTGAGAAGATAAATTAAAGGGTATGAATCCTTCAGCCAGGGAAGGTAGGACAGGCTGCCCAGAAGAAAGAGGTGACATTTGTACTGAGTCTTGAGGAATGACTGAATTTTCACCAAGTGGGTGAGGAAAAGGAGAATTTGTGGCAAAGAGAAGGGTGTGTGCAGAGCTGCTGATCAAAGAACATCAGAGGGGAGGTGAAATAGCTCATCTGTGCTGGGAGCAGAGGGTGTCGGGAAGGTGAGATAGAGAGTAAGGGCTCAGGTAAGATGAAAAAGGCAGCTGGAAAGAAAATGTGCTGGTCCTCAGCGGCTTTATGGATCTGAACTTTAACCTGGAGGCATCAAGAAATCTGAGATTGAGAAAGACTCCAGCTCTGATGTTGGTGGGGGCCAGAGGCTGGCAGGAGTCTTGTCCCTGCTGGTACACAGAGCTCTGTGACTTCAGATGAGTCCCTTTCCTCCCTCTGGATTCTGTTTCTTCACCTGTACAGGGGGCAGGAATTAAGCTTTAAGGGTCACTGTGACTCTGTCCTTCTAGGAGTCTATGCTTCCTTTGGACAAATTCTTCGGTGCTATATCCTTGTGTCCCCAAGATAGGGGGCTTGCTTGGCAGGCCAACCTACAAGCATATGGTGGCATGCAGAGGTGTAGGGCAGCCAGCTCCCCACTCCTACAACCTACAAGCAGCTCAAGATGACTAAAATTCTACCATTTGGGCAATATTCTCTTTTTGAATATTCCCCTTTTAGTGTACGCCCATTATTGTTTTTAAAAAATCAAGCAAGTATTACTAGGTAGCCTTTTAATGGAGAATAGCTTTTTGAGAAAAGTTTTTGGAAATGAGACATAGACTTGGAACACAGGGAGCTCTGGGCCAGAGAGATGGGGAGCTGGGAAAGATGATCAGTCAGTAGAGATGGTCTCAAACTCCTGAACTCAAGCAATCCACCTGCCCGAAAGGGACAACTTTGGACATTTGAATAACTTTACCAAGTGCCCACTTTGGTTACTTTTCTTCCCCACTATGTGCACACACAGGAAGGCCCTCAAGGACATGGACTGCTCTCCCTTTCTCTGAAACTTGCCCACAGTGGCCATTTAGTCTGTGCTTTTTATCAATCAAATTATGGGCATTTCCAGCCCTGTGCAGAGGTCTACCTGGTGAGAAGAGAAAACCATGGTCATGGAAGTGAGAGCTGAAAGGGACACTTGGCCTAAGTGGGGAGAAAAGGGGGCTCTGAGGGACAGAGCAAGGGACTTGTACAAGGTCACAGAATAAAGAGATGGTAGGACCAAAGAAGGCTGTCGGTTTTAAGTCCAATGTTCACTTCTTTCCTGCCCTTGTCCTTCTGGGAGAAGAAGAAGAACCTCTACCCCAACAGACAGTACCATACAGATAGCCTTCCGGAGACACTTCCCAGGTCGCTGACTGAGGTCCTGTGAAGAGCTTGGTCTCCAAGGGCCATTCCTCAGCAGCATCCCACACTTAAAGCCCATCTCTGAACTCCCAGCCTATCTCTCCACATCTGGAGCCCATTGCTGGGCCCTCACATTGAGCGCACAAGGCCCAAAGAGTCTAAAGCTAAAATTCTTGGGAGTTGGAGCCTGAGCACTCCTGGTGGGAAGAGGTCCCATGATGACAGAACAGGGGAACAAAGAGGAGGCCGACTGAGCCACCAGAAGCTTGGAGCAGGACTCAGCTTCCCTACAGGGGCAAGGTTGGGGTGGAGGTGCACAGAGCCTCTCGTAATTGAGGGGAGCAGGGCAGCTGGGAGCCAGAGCAACACTTCTTTTCCTCTCCCCACACGGGAAAGTCTTAGTTTGTAGGAGGAAAGTGATTTCATCAGCTCTGATTTATGCCACCTAATAGGATCCTTCCCCTCTCACTGTCAGGCTTTCAATAGATCAAAGGTGGGATATTAAAACAAATGCAATTCCAACTGGTTTGCCGGGCTATGCTAATGCCCAAACTACCCTTTCCCTCCGTCTGGTCTGTCGGGAGGATTGATGGGTGCGCAAGAACCCCGGAGGCAGAGAAAAGCTTCCTTTGTATACATCAAAGGATGATACCTGAGCACTCCTCCAAGCCATTCCTTGTGTTTTATTCGGCAGTAATATATAAAAATAATTACCGGCCCCTCCAGGAGGGAGGCAGGGAGGAGACTGTGCAGACTTCATGAGCTTCCCCTAAAGATGCAGACCTACAGATCTGGGCAGAAGGCCAGTTTTGTGGGTGACAATCCCGGAATCCTGGGGTGGGGACTACAAAAAGCCATCTCATCCATCCCCCAGCCTCCAGCCATTGAATTCCAGACATCATGTTGGTTTCTGGGGACCTTCCTGGGCTGTCTGAGATGTGCTGGGGAGCCTGGTCCTGCGGTCTCTTGAGGCCTGGATGGCTGCCCTTGGCTAACGGCAGCTGTGGTTGATGGAGAAAGAGGCAGATGGAGATCTTCCCAACTTGCCTCTCCAGAACGGGGCAGTGATAGCAGAGGTTTAGGGAATAAAGTGACATTCCAGTGCTTTAAGGAT
This sequence comes from Otolemur garnettii, assembly GCF_000181295.1. Lineage (NCBI taxonomy): Eukaryota > Metazoa > Chordata > Mammalia > Primates > Galagidae > Otolemur > Otolemur garnettii. Next base: position 7,051,327 of record NW_003852450.1, read on the forward strand.
ATTTAAAAGCTGTCTCAGCAGACTCTGTAGTACAAGGCACAAGGGAAAACCAAGGCACACATTAACACTTCTAAAGGTACAATGGGAGAAGGTGGAAAGGAAGAAAGTCAATATGAATTCTGGTTTCCCTAGGACAGGGGACCAGTCCTTCCCATAGTCTAGCTTGTCCCTCATTCCCAAGGGCTCCCAGGCTCTTCCTGTGGACCAGTACAAGAACTGGGAAGGTTACACCTGCGTGGTTTTAATCTCCTCTCTGCACTTCCTGCCTCTTGTCCATTCACCTATCCATCTATCCGTCTATCTCTCCAACCCTCCAACCACTCACACAGACTAGAAAATCATCCCCCAGGTTGTAATTTTGATTTTCTCTTGCTTAGAATTATATATGGCTTCCAATCAATTCCATACTCTTTGGTTTGGGCTTCGAAATCTCTTCCCAGAAATGATTCTCTCACTAACCTCATTTCTCAGAAAGTCCCCTCAATTCTTCAGTTCCTCAGCAAGCATGTATCTCCCCCTACCTTCTTGTCACAGAGTCTGTCATCTATTCATCTCTGTACTTTTGTGCAGGCTGGGGGCCCTGTTGGAAATATGTTTCTCCTTCTTCTCTTTAAAGTCTACTTACAACTTCTCTTTCTGGAGCCTCCTGACCTAACCTCCCATGAGGATCTTCCCTCCTCTGCTCAGTGTCTTTTCAGTCTTTACTGAGTGGTCCACAAGCACCCACTGCACCCCCACCCCGCAATCAGACTGGCCCTCTTCCTCTCTTCCAGCCTAGGCAGGGAATGAAGGAACAAGTAAAACACACTCAAGTTGCCTCCAGTTAAAATAGAGGAAAATTTAACCACCTTCTTACTAAAACACCAATAAAGATACAAAAAAAGAAAAAGAAAAAAAAAACCTTAGACCTTGAATAAAAGCAGCACTTAACCACAATCTGACAACATCTCTGCTAACCCTGAGGTTAATGGAACTTAGGAAAATAGCTGATAATGAGTGGTTTTCCTGTTTTGCCTTGTAAAACAGAGCCCTGCCCACATAGGTAGAAGTGGAAAAGCATTTCTTCCCTCCCTGTCTATTCTGAATCAGAAGCCAGAAAACTGGCCAGCCACGTGCCTGTATTATATGAGTGATGATCTTTGAGGAGCAAGCAGGCCACCCACCACCACGACTCCAGTCTGTATTTCTATATTCACAAATAGACTTCAACTCCCTGAAAATATTGTGCCAGGAAGAAGCAGGGTCTGGAAGAGGCAAGGGCTGCCCTGCAGCAGATAGAGGACAGCCTTGGTGGCCTCCTATCTTGAAGTGAAACAGCCATTCTCTACCTTGACTCCACGGTAGCATCACCTGAGAAGCTTCTTAAAACTGACACCTGAACCCACCCTCAGAAATTCAGAGTCAATTGGTTTGGGATGGGCCCTAACCTTAGCATTGTTTAAAATTCCTCTGGTGACTGTAATGTTTAGCTAGGGCAGCAGACCCCTGGTATAGACTTTCATACAGACCTCAGTGGAGAGAATCAGACAGCCAATTATTGGATGAAGAATAAGATTCCACCACAAGACACCAAAGCTAACCAGATGAATATCTGCTTAGATGCTAAAAATTGGCCTGGGAATCGTATATATCAATCTGCTTTTCACTGTGTATGTGAGAAGCTGATCGAACTAGCTCTGGGAGGAGAGACAGTAACACTGGGGAAAATTCACACTACCTCCCTAGTGATGAATACTGTATATAGATCGCATCTTCTCTATTTAGAGATAAGGAGAAAAAGCAGGATCCTGCTGTTCATAGCAGCGTTATTCACAATACAAAAGGTGGGTGCAATAAGTAAGCAACATGTGAGATATACGCACCATGGAGTATTCTTGAGCCTCAAAATGGAAAGAAATTCTGACTCATGCTAAAACAAGAATGAATCTCAAGGACACAGAAGGTCAAATACTGCATGATTCTACTTATAGGAGGCACCTGGAATAGTCAAATTCCTAGAGAAAGAGAAACAGTCGTCAGGGGGAAATGGGGAGTCATTGTTCAACAGGTACAGAGTTTCAGTTTTGCAAGATGATAGAGGTCTGTGAATACAAGGGGTGATTGTGGCATAACAATGAGAATGTACTTAATGCCATGGAACTGTACACTTAAAAATAGTTAAGAGAGTAAATTCCATGTGTATTTTATCTCAATTGAAAAAATAAAAAAAAATCAGAAAGCAGCTTTTTTTTTTTTTTTAGATTTGAAGAACAAGGAAGAGGTAGTAGCATCCTGAAAAAACAAGAGGTAATTATATCTCTATACATAATTGATTACTAGGATAACAAGAAGGAAAAGAGAAGATATTTGGCATCCTCAGTAAGAAATCGTGACCTCTATGAAATAAAAACAAAAAGCCATAAAAAGAAAACAAAAACTGAGATAGAGCAACAGCATAAAATAGGAAAAAAGAAAAGGTAAATTTCAAAGACATATTGAAATGCAAATGGAACTAAGTAGGATTTAGAGAGATTATAAAGAAAGTAAAATTGAAAAAGCAAAGCTCAAATTTGCACTGTAGGTGATAATGAGTAGAACTGGCACCACAGAAAACTGAATCAGCAACAGGGAGAACAAACAGGAGACCTTCTCTTGAAGTTAGAATAAAAGGACAAGAGGATCAAAATCATGGCGATGAAGATGAAATAAATAGGAAAGAGATTTGAACTTGAAATTGAGAATTGTAGGTGTTCCAGAGGATTGAACCCAGAGTGCACGGAGCAGAAGCACATGATGGCTGTAATTGAAAGAAGATTCTTGAAGTTGAGAAAATAGATTTTAAATGTTTATTCGACTCCAAGCAAACAGAATGAAAAGAGATACCTAAACATATTCTGACAAAAATTTCAATTGTAAGGACAAAGAAAAAAATCCCGTGAGCATTCATAAAGAAACTTGCTCTCCCCGAAGGAACAAAATGGTGAGAACAATCTCAGAATTTTCTGGCATATTATTACATGCCAGGGGAAAATGGAGCTATATCTTCACAATATAAAAATAGATTGTGAGGGGAGGGGGGAGGATGAGTGGAGGCAGGGTGTTTAGTGGGACCACACCTATGGTTCATCTTACAAGGGTACATGTGAATCTTTCTAAATGTAGAATAGAAATGTCTTAACACAATAACTAAGAGGATGCCATGAAGGCTATGTTAACCAGTTTGAGGAAAGTATTTCAAATTGTATATAAAACCAGCACACTGTACCCCATGACTGCATTAATGTACACAGCTATGATTTAATAAAAAAAAAAACAGATTGTGATACAAGAATTTGATATCCAGCTAGTTGGACAATTATTTGTGAAGTCCACAAAATTATATTCTCAACTGATAAGGAATCAGAAAAAACAGTAACCATACATTGTTCTTCGAGGGGGGAAGTCACTAAAAATGTGCTACAGGCAATCAAGGGAGACAAATGAAGAACTTCAGATTGTGGAGTTCTTGTCCTCCACTTCCAGGCAGGATGCTGCTGCAGGGACTGGATCCACCCCTTTTGCCTCAAACAACTGAAAGGCAACGAGTTTGAGACACTAGACAATACGGAGCACTGAACAGTGATTCCTGAGAGAAGGGGAAACACATGGTCTGAGTCCTAGATTGCCCTGGTTTGCTGCCTGGAGAGCCTGTGTCGGCGTTAGGACAAAGACAGGGAACCCTAAATAGAATGTGTATTCACTTTAAGTTGCGAAGACAGACTTCAGAGTTGGGGGAAGCCAAAGTGGATCAGTTTTGAGGGATAGAGTACCAAGAAGAGAGAGAGAGGGAGGGAGAGAGTGAGGGTGAGAGAGGAGAGGAGAGGGGAGGGGAAGAGAGAAGAGGGAGAAAGGGGGAGTGAGGAGAGAAGAGGGAGAACAATGGAAATACCAATGAAGCACTAAGAAAGAAAGTGAGGCTGAGCATAGTGGCTCACACCTGTAATCCTAGCACGCTGGAAGATGGAGGTGAGAGGATTGATCTTCAGCTCAGGAGTTCAAGACTAGCCAAAGCAACAGCAAGACCCTGCCTCTACAAAAAATAGAATAATTAGCTGGGCATGGTAGCACATACCTGCACTACTAGGGAGACTGAGGCAGGAGGATTGCTTCAGCCCAGGAGTTTGAGGTTGCAGTGTGTTATGATGATGCCACTGCACTCTAGCCCAGGTGACAGTTTCTGTCTCAAATCAAGAAACAAAAAGAATGTGAAAGACATGATAGACGTGAGACAAAACACATCATTTATATTTTTCCAGAATGTAACTCATTTTCTTAAAATCATTTAATAGATTAGCACAGAGTGAAAAGTTTTGATGAAATGGATAATTTTCAGGAGAATACAATGTCCCAGACTAAGAAGTAGTAAACCAGAAGAGCGCAAACACTAAAGGAGAAATCACAAAGAATATCAAAGAATTTGCTCATCAAATAAAATTTCCAGAACCCAGAAACTTAGTAAAT
>NW_003852450.1:7057784-7058836 GCF_000181295.1 Otolemur garnettii
TTAACATAAATAATAAATCTGGTTGGAAAAGACTAAATTTTCTAAATATATAAAACCTCTACAATTTGAGTCAAAGACAATGTAATTCCAATTAAGATTCCAATGGGACATTTTTGGCAGGAAGTGAGGGCACCCTCATAAAAGGAAACTAAAGTTCATGTCTTATAATGCATAGGCAAGAAAAACATAGCAGAAAAATTGACAAGGACTTTCCCTATCAAACATCAAAATACCTAACAAAAACCCCAAAGAAACTAGAGCTAATAAATGAGTACAGCAAAGCTGCAGGATACAATATCAACACACAAAAATTACTTGAAGTTCCACATACTTGCAATGAGCATCCCCAAAAAAGAAATTAGGAAAACAGCTTGATTTGAAGTAGCATCCACAAAAATAAAATTCCTAGGAATAAATTTAACAAAAAAAGAGCAAAACCTATACTCTGAAAACTATAAAACACTGTTGAAAGAAATTAAAGAATACCTGATTAAATGGAAAGGTACTCCAGATTCATGAGTTGGAAGACTAAAGATTGTTAAGACGGCAATACTCCCCAAGTTGATCGACAGATTAAATGCAACCACTGTCACACTCCCAGTAGACTTTTTTCAGGAACTGACCAACTGATTCTAAAATTCATATGGAGATGAAAAGGAGCCAGATACCCCAAAATAACCTTGAGAAAAACAAAATTGGAGGACTCACATCTCCAGATTTCAAAACTGAACTACAAAACTACAGTAATCAAGACCTTATAGGCTAGGTGCTGTGGCTCACGACTATATTCCTAACACTTTAGGAGACCAAGGCAAGAGAATTACTTGAGCTCAGGAGTTCCAGACCAGCCTGAGCAATAGAGATCTTGTCTCTATTAAAAATAGAAAAATTGGCTCGGCGCCTGTGGCTCAAGCGGCTAAGGCACCAGCCACGTACACCTAAGGTGGCAGGTTTGAATCCAGCCCGGACCTGCCAAACAACCATGATGGCTGCAACCAAAAAATAGCCAGGCGTTGTGGCAAGCGCCTGTGGTCCCAGCTACTTGGGAGGCG
>NW_003852450.1:7059342-7060890 GCF_000181295.1 Otolemur garnettii
TTTTTTGCTTGGTTGGTTTGTTTTCTGGGACAGAGTCTCACTCCCAGGTGGGGGCTGTCTTCTCAGGCTGGTCTTGAACTCCTGGCCTCAAGCAATTCAAGCCTTGGCCTTCCAAAGTGCTAGGATTACAGGCACAAGCCACCACACCCAGCCTCAAAGAATAGTGTTTGAGGTGATGAAAATGTTGTGCTTGAACATGAAAAAGAATAAAGTTGGACCTGTACCTACTTTGCATATGTATGACCCATACACAAAAATTAACTCAAAATAGTTCAAAGACCTAAAGCTATAAAACTCTTAGAAGACAACACAGGCATAAATCTTCCTGGCCTTGGATTAGGCAATGGTTTTTTAGATATAGCATCAAAAGAACCAACAAACAAAAGAAAAAAATGGATTAATTGGACTTCATCAGAATTAAAATTTTGTGCTTTGAAAGACACTATGCAGAAAGCGAAAAGAAAAAAGACAGAACAAGAGAAAAACATTTGTAAACCATATATCTGATCCTATGTCTTTAACATGTAACAAACTTTAATGACTCAACAATAAAAAGACAACCCAATTAGAAAATAAGCAAGGATATGAATAGGCTTTTCTCCAAACAATAGATACAAATGGCCAATTAGCATGAAAAGATTCTCAACACAATCAGAGTCAGGCAAATCCAAACCACAGTGAAATATCACTTCACATCCACTAGGATGACTACTGTCAAAAAGACAATAACAAGTGTTGGTGAGGATATGGAGAAATCCAACCCTCCTATAAGCCTAGTAGTAGGCCACTCTGGAAAGGGTGCAGTCACTTGGGAAAACAGTTTGACAGTTCTTCAACATTCATACATAGAGTCACCATAAGACCCAGCAATTCCATCCCACACCCTGGATAACTGAAAACATGTCTACAGAAAAACTCAGACACAAATGTTTATAATGGCATTATTCATAATAACCAAACAAAAAAAAAAGGGAAAAAAACACAAATGTCCACTGACTGATAAATAGGCAAAACAAAACATATATCCCTACAATGTAATATTATTCAGCTATAAGAAATGAAATGTGGCTACATGCGTAAATATACACACGGATGAACCTTGGGAACATTATGCTAAGCAAAGAAAGCCAGACACAGAAAGCTACTGGTTGTATAATTAGATTTATATAAAATGTCAGAATAAATGAGTCCAAAGAGACAGAAAGCAGGTTAGTGGTTGTCAGGGGCTGGGAGAAGAGGCGAGGGGGAATGACTGCTAATGAGTAAAGGTTTTCTTTTGGAGGTGGAAAAAATCCTCTAGAATTAGAGAGTGGCCATGACTGTACAGCTTTGTAAATATGCTAACAACCACTAAGGTGTACACTTTCGAAGAGTGAATTTTATACAATGTGAATCAGATCTCAACTTAAAAAAAAACACTGAAAGCTAAAATTCTCAAACTAGTGATATGTTGGGAGAATTTTGAGGAGACAATAAACCAAACCCTTACTTAACATGTAAAGACTTCATGTATCACCAAGAAAGTGTGTGTGTGTGTGTGTGTGTGTG
>NW_003852450.1:7061467-7068631 GCF_000181295.1 Otolemur garnettii
TCTGTTGCCATGAAAACCCTGCAGTGGCTTCCTTTGCTCGTGAGACAGCCCTCAGCTGGTTATTGAAAACCCCAGCTCTCTCTTTAGACCTATCTCCTACACACAGGTCTTCCCATAGTTAGGCTGGGAGACAGTGCTGCAAACTTAAGAAGCTAGGCCCATGCCAAGCAGAGCTGCCATGCTCTAAATCCACTGTCACCCCCACCCCAATTCAGTGCTTCATACTTTGCTCAGGCTCTTTTCATCTTAGCAGAAGCTGTCCTTTCATTTCCACCAGCTCAGCTCTTCTTTCACCTTCAAAACCCAGCACAGGGCACAGTGCCTGGCACATTAGCTAGTTCCCAACAAATGCTTTCTCCTCCCCCTCCCCCTGTACTCTGGACTTCCCATATGCACCTGCTATTCTAGCATGTCCTATTTGTGAATGTATCTCATATCTATTACTGATAATAAACTCACTTGAAAGCAGGTGCATGCGTGCCTGGCATAGAGAAGGTGCTCGACACAGATGTGCATGATGCAAAGGAAATGAATGGGAGGGATGATCCACTCATTGCAGGGGTGACTGGCCACCAGAGGGACCAGTCCTGAGGTCAGGGGTTGAGGAAGCATCTGTCCCTCTTTGGATAATCTAGTTTTGCAGCAAAGCCTGGCAAGGCATGAAGGACCACAGTCTTAGCCCTTAGAGTTTATCCTGCTCCAGCTCCTCCCAGCCATTTGGGTTTCTCTAAGCTGCCCAAATCATCCTGCTTCAGGCCCCTTACTAGTGGGAAATAATGACAGTTCTGGAGATTAGTTTAATAATAATAATAATAATAGGAACACCATTTGTTATGTTTTTAGGAGGCATCTGGCATTGTGCTGTGTCTTTCTGTACATCATCTCATGAATCTTCTGAACAATTACTTTATTATTGCCAGTTTACAGATTACAAAACTGAGGCTCAGAATGTTTAGATAATTTGTCTACCATCCTTTATCTAGCAAATGGCAAAGCTGGCTTTCAAAGAGAAGCAGCAGCTATTTTCAGAAAAGATCCTAAAATCACACACTAACTTTTAAGCTGAAAGGAGACAGGCTCTCCAGGCTGCCACTGGCCTTTATGTCAGGGTCTGCTCACGCTGGACATATGAAGGCTTCAATTAAGGAGTGCAGTGACATCAGCCCATGAATGGATTAATAAACTGTGGTATATGTATACCATGGAATCATGGAAAACTATTCAGCCATAAAAAGATGGAGACTTTATATATTTTGTATTAACCTAGATGGAGCTGAAACACATTCTTCTTCTTCTTTTTTTTTTTTGAGACAGAGTCTCAAGCTGTTGCCCTGGTTGTTGTCCTCACAGCAACCTCAAACCCTTGGGCTCAAGTGATTCTCTTGCCTTAGCCTTCCAAGTAGCCAGGACTATAGGCGCCTGCCACAATGCCTGGCTATATGTTTTTTGGTTGTAGTTGTCATTGTTGTTTGACAGGCCGAGGTTGGGTTCAAAAACCGCCAGGTACGGTGTATGTGGCTGGCACCCCTACCGGTGCCGAGCTGAAACACATTCTTCTTAATGAACTATTACAAGAAAGGAAAAGCAAGTATTAGTATTAGTATTATTCATATTAGTGCTCAATACTAATATGAAGCTAGTAAATGAACTAATAAATGCCCACATAAGACAAAAACTCAATTTAAGTTGGGGGAGGGAAAAAGAGAGGGGGATTGGTGTGCTCCCACCTAATGGGCACAATGCAAACGTATATGGCACACCTCCTGGGTGCGTGGCACAAGTACAACAGGGACCTTGCCTAACAAATGCAAACATTGTAACCTGATCGTTCACACCCTCATATTTATCTAAAATTTTAAAAAAGGTGTGGGGTGAGAGTTCCCATGCACGTGCATGCACGGCACGGTGCTGGGCATCTAGCAATTTCTTCCTAAAGCTACTTTCCTTCTTCTTTTTGACTTTCAAGATTCAGAGTCGCTTGGGCATAGCCAGACTCAGAACACTTGTCAGGTCTTACTATGGAGAGAGATGAGCCAGGAAGGATACCCATCTGCCCTGGGCTGGGAAGGGAGCCCTTTCTCAGAACTTTCCTGACTTGCCAAAAGGTCATTACTTAATGCTCCCACCCCCCAAATCCAAAACCAGATCTCTAGATGATACCTAAAGGGTATGTATTATGTGTGCTCATACCCTGTCCCCTCCCACCAACCTAATTCTGATCAGGTTCTTCTCCAAGCCTCTGGCAGAAGGTAGTTGCTGGCAGGTTTTGGATCTGGCAGGGCATTTGGCTCAGCTGGTGCTGGCTGAACTACAGAGCAATCCTGCCGCTAAACACCCACTGTACCTTTCATCTAGAGGAGCGTGTGGCTCTATCACACAAAGCCTGGGACCTAAGAGACAAGAAAAAGTTATGAAAAGTGAGGATGCTTGGCCCTGGTATTTAGTGTTCCCTACGTGCCCAGAAGGCGTGAAGTCAGATGGAATCATTCTAGGAGGGCTTCCTGGAGGAGGTAATTGCTGCACTGAGGTAGGCAGTAGAGAGGCGAGGCTTGGCAGAAAGAAAAAGGAAAGGTCTTCTACTCTGGAAAACAGCTTCAGCAAAGGCATGAAAGTAGAAGAGGTCTGGGGAGTTATGGGGACAGAGAGGGGAAAGGGCTTTGCTGGAGTGGAATAGCAGGGAATAGGGACAACAAGGTGAAGACAGGTGTAATTCAAAAGAAGATCAGCCCCAGACGGCCAGGGTTCTGTGGGTGGTTTCTGAGCTGAGGGTCTGGGAATTTGAGGAGCAAGATTGCTTACACGGTGCCTTCTGATGACTAGGAGGAGTCCTGGGCCCCACCCCTCACCACATCCCCTCCTAGCCATTCCACTCAGCAGAACTAAGAACCCAGGGACAATTGAGTTTGTTTCCAGCCTCCTCTCACCCCCTGCTGGACACAAACCAAACTGGCCCCTCCCTTTTCAGTCCACTTTCTCCCTCCTCTTCTCTCTTCTCTTTTTCTCTCCCCCTTCCCCACCTCCTCTCCCTTCCAGGTGGGTTTCCTCCTCCCCTGCTCTCCAGATGTTCTGAGGGGGTTTGAACTCTAAGGCCCCTCAAGCCCCAGACGTGCAGCTGAGAGGCAGGTTAATGGGAGCCAGGGGAGCATGCTGGGCGGGGGGCAGAGGCAGCTGCATTGGCCCAGAAGGCCTGGTGGCTCCCTGAGGAGCCTCGCAGCTTCATTCCTGTCTGTTGCAGCTGACAGCAGGAAGGAAGGGAGAACAGGCTGGGAGGAGTGTCCTGCCTGGGGAATAGAGCCTCCCCTCTCCCTGGCGGTGATGGATCCGGACGCTTCCTCCATCCCTTCCCTGCCCCCCTACCCCAGCCTAGAACTCCGGAAATTATGACTGCCCCCAAGTAGTCAGCCTTGGGAGCTGCTTCCCCAGCCCCTGCCTCTTTATGTTAGTAAGATCTCCGTTCCCTGCTAAGGCTGAGTGGCTGCAGGGACATACATCATCCTCAAGTAGCAGGTAATTCTAAATGATGTTATTCTAGGCTTGGAAGACAGTGCATGGCTTTTTAAAACAATAAATTTATTTTCCCATTTCTGTCTTATTAAGGGTGGCCCACATACTCGTGTGCAGACCCCAACACACTATGAGATGGTAGAGGCCACAGCCTCTATATACACTTTCACTCTGTGAACGCAAAGCGGAGAGGGCCTGTGCCTGCACCAGAAGAAAACAGCACAGTCTGCATTAGGCCGTCATTCGTGCTCTTCTCCTTTTAAAGCCCGTGGGTGGCTTTTCTGCTTCTATTCTCTCTTAGCTCTCTCTGTTGTCTACCTCCCCTGAAAGGGTTGGTAAGGCTCCTCTTCCCTGAGTCCCCATCTTAGACTTTCTTGGGTGTTCTGATGAAGGGTTCAGATTAAGGGACAAGGCAGTAGGTTGTGGCAGAAAGAACATGGAACCAGGAATCAGGCATACCTGAGCTTAAACCCAAGCTCTAGTTCTTACAGATTGTGTGTTACTGAGCAAATTAGTTAACCTGCATGGCCCCGTTTCCTCATTCACTAATATGTACAATCATAAGCAAAGATCACTTGGTGCCTACTAGGTACTGGCTAGGGGAATCTGAGATTTGAAAAAAGACACATGTGGTCTCCCCCTCATGGAACTCCAAGTAAAGGGAAACCCAATGCAACAAGAGGGTGACAGTGCGACTGCTGGCTGCTCTCGGAGTGCATCTCAGAAAAGGCCGCTGCAGGATGAGACACTCACGCTAAGAAGCAAAGGATGCGTAGGAGATGAGAGGGAGGAGAAACGGGAGCACGTTTCCCAGGCAGAGGGGACAGCAGAGAGCACAAGCACAGAGAAGGGCGGGTTGGAGAGAACCACGTCACTGGAGTCGCCTGGTCTGGCTGCACTTACAGGGGGAGAGGAAGTGCTGAGAGAGGGACAGGAGCCAGACCGAGGGGTGTCTTGTGACTTAGTCAAGGAGCTTGGGCTTTGTCTTCTGGGCAATCGGAAATTCTCAATTGGGAATTTCAAGCAGGAGAGTGACATGATCAGATTGAGTCTTAAGATTCATCTGGCTGCCATGTGGGTTAAGTTCAGAATGGAAGCAGGGGAACCTGTAAGAAGGCTGCCACAGCAACCCAGGCAAGGGACGATGGTGGGCAGAGAGTGGTGGCTGCCCAAAGGGGGCAGAGGAGTGATCAGATATATAGTCATTGGGACGTGATTGGTTGGGTGTAGACGTGGCAAGAGAGTCCAGGATGACACCCAAATTTCATCCTAATTCTGGAACTAAATGAATGGTGTAATTTCTTAAAACGGAATGTGGAGAAGGAGTGTGCCTGGAAGATGATGGCGTTACTTTGAGAAACATTCAGTCTGAGGCACCTTTGGGTGGTACAGGTGGAGATTCTGACAGGTAGCTCATCGCCCCACTCTAGCTGAAGATGCAGGTTTGGAACCATTGGTATACAGGTGGTACCTGGGTCCATGGGCAGATGAGAAACTGAGGAGCAGATAGAGCAGAGAGTCAAGGACAGAGTCCCCACAGACTTCTACCAATTACAGGATGGGCAGGGAAGAGAGCCTGTGATGGGGACTGAGGAGAGAACCAGGAGAATGGGTTCTCCCAGATGCCACAGGAAGAGAGGGCTTCAAGGAGAGACTGGTCAATGCTATCACACACATGCTGCTATGAGAACAAGTAAGATAAGGGCTGGAGAGCTCCATGCCAGGAGGACAAGAGCCCTTCTGATGGGCCTAAGAAGACTGGAGGTGAAGAAATGGAGGCAAGCAGTGTGGACTGTGAAGGGGAGGAGGGAGAAGGCAGCAGTGGCAGGGGCCCCGCAGCAGAGCCTCACTGAGTGGGTATGGGTGGGCTGCTGATGAATGCAGCTCAGCCTGTGGAAGGCACCTGGCGTAGGAGGCGCCTGTCACATAGGAGACGTGAGAAAGGTTCTTCCCTCCATCTCCAGCTTTCCGTCCTTCTCTTTCCCCAGTAGCAGTGCCTTGGGTCCCAGGAGGGACATGAGACAAAGGTCATCTCTACCTATGGGTCTCCTCGGCCTCTAGCCCCAGAAGGGTGATGCACTTCCCACTCACTGGGCCATAAATGTGGGACAACCTCTGAAGAAGGAGTGAATTTCTCCTAGGAAACATAAGGAGGGTGGAGAGCACCAGACCCGTTCTTTTTTCTCAGGGAAGAGACTGCTTTGCAAGGTGACAGCAACGATGGCCTCTCAGTGGCCTGCCAGGGCCCTTTGAGGCACCGCATCCTTTTGATGGCCACTATCCCATAGCACCATGTCCCTACCAAAGGCCATGCCCCCCTCCCACTGCCCAGAACTCTTCCAGGGTCGGCGAAGTCCTGTAGATCAGGCCTCACTGGAGTTGTTTAAGGGAGGACAGAGGAAGGACTTGGCTCTAAGTCCCAAAACAGGTGTTAGGGTGGTGAGGGGAGGGAAGCCACTTTGGCGAGAGTCCTCCGGATGGGGTCACATTCCAGAACAACTGATCTTAGAAGCCATCTGGTTGAAGTGGCCACAGAGGCTCATAAATAGATTGTCCCCTTTCAGAGGAAAAAAGCCTCTGCACACCCGGCCTGGGTTCCAGCTAGCTGTGGGGCTTTGCCACTCACTCCCGGGGTGCCATCGGGAAGTTACTCCCACTCTCTGCTGCTTGCTTTCCTCACCTGTGAAACAGGCAGTTGGACTGAGTGACCCATGCGGTGCCTTCCAGCTCCTGTATTCTAAGGCCCTGTGGTCTCAGGAGGGGCCTCCACCCAGGCAGCCGCGGCCAGTGGCAGGCGGGGCCCCGTGCGCACGCCGCCTTTTCCGGTTGGTGTGTGGATTTCCATACTCCAGCAAGTGGCTGGCAGCCACCTGGGCTCCAAAGGCTCATAAACAGATGGAAAATTACTCACACACTCTCAAAAAAGACCATATTTTCCCAGCCCCTGACCCATCTTCTCTCATCAGGATGGCTGAGGGGCTGCGGAAGGGGGAAGGTGGGCAGTTGGCTACAGGGCTGTGGGCAGCAGAAGGCTGCTACAGGCACACAGGCGCTATCTCTCCCTGCCACCTGGGTCTTCTGTCACCTCCTCTCTGGGATACTCTAAGGCAGCGGTTCTCAATCTGTGGGTCGCGACCCGCAGGACCTGTATTAACGGGACACGGCATTAGGAAGGTTGAGAACCACTACTCTAAGGCTTTAATGGGACAGAATTCTGAAAAGATGTCAAAGGCTCCCAGAAAATGTCAGGAACGGATCAGAGTGAGATGGTCATACACTTTCTCTTGCCAGGACAGGTGAGGAGATTGTGACTCTAAAGTACTTTCACAAGGCATGCCAACCTTTTCCTCTCTCTGTGGTATAGACATCTGGGAAGTTCTTCCCAAAGTCTAACCTTTATCTTTCCAACTGCCTCACCCAAGAGGCCATTTGGTACCGTTCACTACCTCCAAACAGGTCCACAACCAAACCAATCTAAGCCTTGTCTAAGCCATCTCATGTGTACAAGTGACCATAGGGGAATTAAAAGGGTCCTAAGGGTTGAGGACTTCCTGTAGAAAGGCCTGAGAGCCTAGAGGACAGGCCTATGGACAGCTGATAATGATTTCTGCCCATCTTAATGAGAGGTTGGGAAAGAAGTCAGGGTGTCCCAGGAACTAC
>NW_003852450.1:7069073-7083038 GCF_000181295.1 Otolemur garnettii
CCTAAATCTTCATTTTCCCATCTGTAAAATGGAATCATATAGTACCTCCCTCAGAGACTCGCTATGCGGAATAAATGAAATGATGTCTGCTAAGCATTCACCCAGAGCTTAGTAACACAGTAAGCACTCCCCAGATATTAACTACCAGCATGATTCTTATTATATACACTGGGTTTCACCTGGTTTTCATCATTTTTGTCAACTCTGTTTTAGCTTTTATACACAAATTTCATATCATGTTCCCTGGCACTGACCTTTCTGTCACAGAAGTTTAAGTCCACAGTGTATGGGAGGGAATGGATGAAGACCGAGTCTGTGTGTGTCTGATATCCCCACCATGAGCTGCTAAAAGAGAGGCCCTTGTTTTATTACACATACATATCTCATTGCCTTCCATGCCAGGTATTTCAAGCACTCAGCAAAGCTTAAAAGTACAAACAGATGGATGGAGGAAGGGATGGAGAAATGAAGTAGTTGGGTCTCCTCTTCCCTTCAGACAGATCCAGAACCAGGCCAGGGCTGTGTACTGGCATTGCTCAGGAAGGGGCACTAAGGAAGGAGAGCGGAAGGAAAACCATGTTGCCGCCCTCTCCTCGTGGGGAAGGAATAATTCCACATCTTGTACCTGCCTGGCGCTCAGTTGTCCCTAAGCCAATCTCAGTTATCAGTTCCCTGTGCTGTGAGTGCTCTCGCCTCTCTCAGGCCTGCTGGAATTCACAGGGCTAAATGGGCAGGAGTGGCCCTGTGGGAGAAGCACATTCTGGGCCAAGAAGGCCCTCAGCACAGTAGCCAGAGAGGGCCAGCAGGAGGGCTGAAGAGACCCAAAGCGTAAGCTCTGGTGTTTCCTGTGGGGCTGAGGCATCATGTTGCTCCTGGGTGGCCCGGCTTGGACTAACTCTGTCCCAGACCAGCATTTACAGCTGAAAAGAATCACCACCAGATCCCAGGGCCCAGCCCACCACGGACACTCTCCTAGTACCTCTCAGGAACCAAATTATCCATGCTCAGCCCCTCACAGGCTGCAGGGGGCTACCGCCCGCCTGCCCGCCCACCTCAGAGCAGCCTCTGCCCCAGACACATGTAGTAATCAACTCCCGGAACCTTGGGAAGGTCCAAATACAGTAGCATATAATCATGGAGCCCAAAATAGCCACGCCAGGGAGGCCATCTGCCACCTCGCGCATCCCTGGGGACCCCTCGGCTGGGCCCCACAGCAAGCTGGGCCTTGGGGCCCTCTCTGGCCGGCAGGCAGAGGAGTGGTGCCCGCAGTATTACCAGATCACCTGCACAGCTTGGTAGCAGATTGTGGGGGTGCTTTTTCATGGCAGACTGGGCATCTTCAGGAAGGGGCCTTAGATCAATGTGCCCCACACTCAGGGCCTTGTTGCTTCCTTCTCCTTCCAGCTCTACGCCTTACTTTGCCAGATGCCCTCAGTGTGGGCACAGCTGGCTCACAGGCTACTACTGCCCACTCTCACCCTCCTGTTTTCATCCTCCTTTCTTGGTTTTTCACCCTCAAACACTCTTCTATAGGATCCAGGGTCACTTTCCCTCCTCTACTATTTGTTCTACCCCCAGCCCCATAGTAAACTGACAGTGGCCCTCACAAAGATATGTACATGTCCTAATTCCCAGAACCTGTAATTGGGACCTTGTTTGGAAAAAAAGGGTCTTTGCAAATGTGATTAAGTTAAGGATCCAAAGGTGAGATCATCAGGATTATTCAGGTGGGCCCTAAATCTAGTGATAAGTGTCCTTATAAGAGAACCCAGAGAGACACAAAGAGAAGAAGAGAAGGGCGTGTGACAGTGAAAGGCAGGGCCTGGAGCAATGTAGCCACTAGGAAAGCTGGCAGCCACCAGAAAATGGGAGAGGCAAGGAAGGCGTCTCCCCTAGAACCTTCAAAGGGAGTGTGGCCCTGCTGACACCTGGATTTTGGGCTTCCAGCCTCCAGAGCCGTGAGCCAGTAAGTTTCTAATGTTTTAAGTTTGTGGTATTTCATCAGGGCAGCCCTAGGCAACTAATGCTAATCCCTTCCCTTCTTACAGAGGTTCTTAATCTTCCGTGTGTGTCAGAGTCGCCTGGAGGGCTCATTAAAGCCCAGAGTGCTGCCCACCGCCCCCCCCCACACCCCCTCACCCCGAGATTTTGATTCAGTAGGGTGGGGTCTGAGAATTTGCATTTCTAACAGGTTCTCAGGTAATGCCCATTCTGCTGGTCCAGGGACCACACTTTGAGAACCACCATTCTATAATCCTTTACCACGACTGTGTTAGATTATTCTCCATCTTTTGTCCCCACAAAACAATGTCCTCATCCCCCCTGGGATGCCTTCCTCCTTCCCCAAGCACTCAGGAGAGCTGAGAGAACACCTCCTTGAGGGAACTGCACAAACCAGTCATAACTGGCTCTTTCTCTAGAAATCACCCAGGCCTCCCATTGGAGCCTCTAGAGGATCTGTTTCTAGGAGGCTGTGCACGCTGAGGTAAGTCACGGTTGGGCTCTTCTACCTCCACCACAAGATCCTACTCAGCACTACCCGTGGCTACATCAGTGGGATATCTAGGGTAAGCCACCTCCCCTCTGCACCTCCGCTCCAGGTCTATCTATAAATGCACATGCTGCTCCTCCCAAGGGGCAAAATCAAAGAACTGATTCTGGTGAAAAGCTCCTAGCAATGCCCTGATGCTCTTTACAAGGAAATGCTTACTAGCAACCTCCTCCTTCATGGAGTCTTTGGGGTTCCCACCAAGGCCAAGGTCTCTAGGGCTCAGTGTTGATGCCAGTCTTAGCAGCCTCTAGTTTCCCAGGCAACCAGGCTCTACTGAACTCTAGAACTTATAGGAGAAGGACTGAAACAGGGCAATCCACAGTCCTTGGGAATGCCCAGCAGCAC
This sequence comes from Otolemur garnettii, assembly GCF_000181295.1. NCBI lineage: Eukaryota > Metazoa > Chordata > Mammalia > Primates > Galagidae > Otolemur > Otolemur garnettii. Next base: position 7,071,970 of record NW_003852450.1, read on the forward strand.
TCACACCCCAGGGCCAGCTCTGGGAGCAGGTTCTCTAGAAATACTACAGTTCCCAAGCCCCACTCATGGGCGCGTGCCCAAAGCTGGTCATCTCACTCAGCCTCCTCAGATTGTTCGGAGACTGTGCAGCACCACAGTTATATGCATGGACTCTGGGGCCAGGCCATTTGAGTTTTGATTCTGGCTCTGCTGCAAGTCACTTTGTGGCTTTGTGCCTCAGTTTGCTCATCTATAAAATGGGGGTGATAAGACTACTGCAACAAACATCTCAGAGGATTAAGTGAAGATTAAGTGAGATAATAAATTAAGGGACTCACACATGAAAAATGTCATTTAAGCCCAGCCTGGCCCTGGGCTTTTGCCTGGGGGTGCAACAGACTCTTGAAGGAGGGCCAGAAGCATGCACTGAAGGGGGCCTGCTCAGAGGTCTCTTGCTTTTGGCTTTCTCTGAGAACACCTCCAATCCCTGTCTTCTTAAACCTTTAGCATTGGACAGAATAGCTCAGCCATTTCTCCTGGAGAAGCTCACATCTTTCTCCTTATCCTATCTCAGAGCATTGCCAGGAGACTGGAAGGGTTCAGAAAGAATACTTCCCATTGCATAGGGTGAAAAACTGAGGTCCAAAGAGAGCAAGCACACGGTGATTATAAGGGTTCCCAGAGGAGGGACAATAACCACATTAAGTTCTCCTGTCTCTATGGTCTATGGTGTGACATTCTCTTGGGACACCCACACACCATCATCCCATTTGATCCTCCCAATTTTAGAGATGGTACACCTTAGGCTCAGAGATGGCAGTGACTTGCCCATGGCCTTGTGGCCAGTTACTGACAGAGCCAGGATTTGAACCTAAGTCTCTGGATCCTAAGTATCATTAACTTAGGGGAGGTACTGAAAGTTAGAGGTTAAGAACCCGGTGCTTTGGAATTAGAGCTAAAGTAAAATTCCAGCTGTGCTATATTCTAGCTGTGTGACCTCAGGCAAGTTGCTTGACTTCTCTAGACTTTAGTTGCTTCATCTATAAAATAGGAATAATAGACCCTACCTTCTAGGGCTTTCAGGATTAAATGAGATCTATAAACATGCTTAGCATATTGAACTGTGCTAAGTGAGAGCCACTCCCCGCTTCCCACACCACCCAAGCCCATTGCCTTCCCAGGCCCACAAGTGCCCCCAGATACAGGTCCATCCCTCTCAGCTTCTCCACCCCCTTCCCTTCAGCAGCAGGCAGCCAGTGGTTTGGGATTGGCTGGAGAAGGTTGCAGTGGTTCTAACTTGGGTTCAGTTTGGAGTCTGGTGCTGCTCATGATTTTTTTTTTTAGAGACAGAGTCTCACTCTGTTGCCCTCGGTAGAGTGCCATGGCACCACAGCTCACAACAACCTCCAGCTCTTGGGCTTAGGCGATTCTCTTGCCTTAGCCTCCGGAGTAGATGGGACTACAGGCACTTGCCACAACACCCAGCTTTTTATTGTTTTCAGTTTTGGCCAGGGCCGGGTTTGAACCTCCATCCTTTGTATATGGGGCCGGCGTCCTACCCACTGAGCCACAGGCGCAGCCCAACTGCTCTTGATTAATTTCCCCAGCTCTGCATAGTGCTGGACAGTTTCATGTGGCTGTCCTTTGCGATTATGCACTTCCTGCCTAGGGTGTCTAAGATTGGGCTGTTTTTCTGTTTTTCCTCTTTATTCCTGCCGCTGTGATTTCCCTCCTCTCCTCCCAGGACCAGCGCCAGAGCTCCCAGGCCCCCCAATCTAGCAAAGTCCCCACTCCCCCAAGCTGTTGTTCTGCCAGGCCATGCACTCTCCCCCTTGCCCTGCCTCACCCCCACCCAGTTTCTATTTTCCCCCAGGCTCCACTGGCTTCCCGTGGTTTCTCTTGGCCTTGGCTCAAGCCTGGCGTGACATGTCTGGCATGGCCACCCTCCCCCCTCCCACACTGGTCCGGGAGGAAGCAAGTATATCCAGAGGGGGGGTGTTGTGGAGCTGGGTGCCGCCAACCCAAGTGCCAAGCCAAACAGCTTTTGAGCCACATCCAACTGGGTACCTAGGACATGGATGGCCCGGCTGGCACCCCTAGAACCGTTCCCAATTCACCCAAGTCCTCCTCTGACTGTTCTCTCTGGTTCTATCTGGTAGAAAGTAGACTACAGGACTGAACGTTCTCAGAGGGCCCAGGAAGGTCCCCAAGAGTTTGTGTAGGGACCTTCCCTTGTGGAGATGAGGAAGATTTTTCTCTAGTGACTTGAGCCCTGGCCCTCCTCCTACTCTGGGGAGGACATAACACCCCAGGAGAAGCACAGACAGAAAATATCTCCTCTATATACCTCACTGATCCACCGACTTTCAACTGGAAGGACATTTTTATTTGCTGGTACTCCTGGGGAAGCAGGGAAGGTCATCTAATGATGGCCATCAAAAAGTAGTTTCTCTTGCAGCCTTTGGTGCCCAACAACTGGGCAGGACGTCTGACTTCTCCACTCTGACTTTGGAAGAGCCCCTGAACTTGTCTGCCTCTATTACTTCATCTGACAACTTTTTTTTTTTTTTGAGACAGAGCCTCAAGCTGTCGCCCTGGGTAGAGGGCCGTGGCATCACAACTCACAGCAATCTCGAACTCCTGGGCTTGAGCGAGTCTCCTGCCTCAGCCTCCCAAGTAGCTGGGACCACAGGTGCCCACCACAGCGCCCGGCTATTTTCTTTTTGGTTGCAGCCATCATTGTTGTTTGGAGGGTCCGGGCTGGATTCGAACCCGCCACCTTGGGTGTATGTGGCTGGTGCCTTAGCCACTTGAGCCATAGGCACCAAGCCAGTAAAGAGGAGTTTTAGTGAGGAAGAATCAAGTGGTGGATACACATCTCATGTGGTGCTGGCATGGCACACAGGGTGCTCAAAACTGTCATTTACTCTCACCCTCTCCTTTCAACTTAGCAGTGTGGGCTTGGTTTCATTGGCTCTAAGAGGCAGGACAGCACCCCCCTTGGGGTAGGGCAGCACATCACCCTGGGGTCTGAGGTGGGCTCACTCTGAATCTCCCAACTTCCAAAAGCTCAGAACATGACACCTACACACAGAATCAGTGAGTTGGGTTACGGACCCTGGTATCTTCCCTGCAACACACACGCACGCGCACACATACACACACACACACACACACACACACACACACACGGTAGAGTGGCCAGCCTTCCAGTTTCTCCAGGATGCTTGACCCACCCTACCTGTAGGCACCTCAGCTCAACATGTTCCAGAGGGCCCTCAATATAATGCTTCTGCCTGCACCTCTCCCTAGAGTGCTCACACTTAGGGTTCACTATGCATTTACTACTCACTCAACATGTTCTTAATAGGCTCTTAACTGCTGCCAGTGTGATTTTTCAAAGATACAAACCCTATCACATTCCTCTCCAGCTCTAAGTCCTTTTTTGGGTCCTCACTGTTTTAAGAATAAAGTTCAAATCCTTAGCAAGGTCCGTGCCTATTTTTCAGACATGATCACTTCTAATTTGAGATTTTTTGCCATCACTGCCCTTACCAACATACACACAGTTCAGCCAAACTTGCCTCCTTGGAAAGTCTCCAGAATTCACTCTCAAATTCACTCGGTTCCCGCTTATCTTTATACCTTTGCATGTGCTGTTCCCTCTACCAGCAATGTCCTTCCCTGCCTCTTTTACCTGACTGATCTAGATCTTTCACGACTCAACTCAGGTTCTGCACCCTCCCAGCAAAGTCTCAAAAATAATTCGTAAAATGCTTTGATTGATGACTTGTTAGATAAACGATATCACAATAGTATCACCATGCATCACAGCTATGTGGGGTCTTCTTTTTGCAAATCTCTCTCACATTTACTATATATTGGATCTTCCCAACAACCCTATGAGGTAAGCAAGGAAGATGGAGAAACTGAGGGGCAGAGAGGCTAAGTGACACAGTAATCAGGTGCACAACTGGGACTTGAAGCCACATTTTCAGTCTCAGGTCAGTGCTCTTCTCACAGGATTTCAGGAAGCAAAATCTACTGACTTGCCTTATAACTGGGGCAGGGGAGACATGGGCTTCTGTTCTCTGTCCTGCTCTGCCCAAACAGTGGAGTATAATGGGGTGGGGGGGGTGGAAGTTAATTATTTAGTTTTCCCAGCCACAGGGGCTGCTCACCTCCAAGAAAGTGTAGGGGAAACCTACCTGTATCACCCAAAAACTCCACTCCTAATCTGAAAACAAGATCTTTAGATGCCTTAAAGAACTCAAAAGATGGTTCACAACTTAAAACATAAAATAAAATTTAACCTCAAAGTGTGAAGAAGTCCAGGGAAAGTCCATTTTTTTCTCCCTATGAAGTGCTCTTTGATGCTGGGGTGAAATGTCAAATTCTCCTTACTCCTCCTCCCTTAATTTTGGCTGCCCCACTTTGCCAGTGCCCTAAGCAAATGTTTAGTCTGCCCCTGTGAGTAGGGAGCAGTGCAGGCTTTCCTGGCCTTTGATCTTCTGACCTTGGCCTCTAGGGGCACACAGGGTTGCCTGGCCCTGTCCAGTGGTGAGGCTGGATGGAAAGAGTGAAGGGGTCTGGGGCCAGAAGCCCAGGGCTGACTGGATGGAGGCAGAAAGGTTGGAGGCTGAGGGCTGATCAGGCAGTTGGGTGCATTGGGTACAGACATGGGAGCAGGGAAGGAAAGCCCTAACCAGGAGTGGGTGTGACCCAACTAGCTAGCCAGGGTCCCTACAGCTGGCCCCTGTGTATGGTGGAATAGGGCCTAACAGTGAGGGGGAGGAAGGCTATCTTTTCCATCTCCTTCCCCCTTCCACCCAAGGAGAGTCAGGACAGTTTAGACTTCTCTGTCTGACTTCCACATCCATGGACTGGGAAGGGCCAAAGGCCAAGGATACCAGAGCCCTTTGTCCTGACACCCAGCATGCCCATTATGCCCCAGTTTCCCACACTAGCTAAATGCCATACTTCAGTCCCATCCCCTAACTCTGACTTCTCTCAAGATAGCTATTCACTCTCCCACCAGATGTAGATATGCCTGAAAATTCAGTTGGGTTCGGCAAGCATGTATGAGGCACCTACTATGTTCCAGCCCCTGTGCTGTGCACTGCATGAATGAAACACAGCACCTGGCCCAGAGGATCGCAGTGGGCTGGGTTACATCACCCCAGAGCACCTGCTCTCACTTCCACTCAGGCTTGGTCTTGCATCCACAAGGCCCCTGCTGGACAACAAAGGAACTACAGGGCTCCTTGGAGGGGTGGATCTGTCATGGGTGGCCATGAGTCCCAAAGGCAATCCCACCCCCACGTAGGAGAAATGAGTGTCTGAGACTAGCCTCCTTCCCTCCCACAGCAAAGCCCCTGGGGAAAGCAGGCTAGGTGGAAGAGACAGCCCCTTCCTGACACTTCTCTGGGGCGGCAGTCTCCACCCCCCGCTCCAGGCTCCAATGGCAGAATGCCAGTTGCCCCAGGATGGCTGCCCTGGTGGCCGCACCTAGGGAGGTCCCATTCCCACAGTCCTCCAGTGGGGCCTTGGAGCCATGCTTCCCCGAAATACGACTGTACACATACACACACTGACGACAACAAAAACCCTGAAGAAACCAAAGCCAGGAGTGGCACGCTGTCTGGAACGTGGAGTGGGACGGCGGGCCTGCAGAGAGGAGGGAAAGCCGAGGCAGGGGCCCTGGGCTGTGACTCAAGCCCCAGGAAGCTGGTGACTCCCAAGACCGGCCCTCTAATGACTCACAGAGACTGCAGGCTTGGCAGCTCCCACAGCGCCTCTGCGGGGATTCCTCCCAGCTGGTTGTTCTGCAGCATCCTATAAGGGGAAGAGAAAGGGCTTTGAGGACCCACATGGAAGGTGGAGCTGGAGGGGGCAAGCACCTCTTCTGAACCCCTTGCCCACGCCAGACTCCGCCCTCTTGCCCTGGGAAGCAATGAGGGCCAGAATCAGAGTACTTGGGACTCTGTTGAAGTTTGACCAGGAAAGATATGAAGAAATGTGGATTTTCCCCCTAGGCCTCAGTTTCCATGTCTACTCAGCAGAGAGACTGAAGGTTCCTTTGTGGAGGGGGAGGATATGGATGAGGGTGAAGCTGCCCCTATGGTAAATATGCTTTTGTGGAGTCTTTCTCTATAAAAAAAAAAAAAAAAAAAAGTTGAAGCACCCAAGATGGGTACATCAGCACTACTTATAGTCCCCAAGTTACAAGTATCCAACAGACATACAATCACACTTACAAAAGGGGGCTACAGGTAATTAAATGTACCTGTTCCAACTTACACACAAATTCAACTCAAGAACAAACCTCTAGAACCAATCTCATACTTTTTTTTGAGACAGAGCCTCAAGCTGTTGCCTTGGGTAGAGTACCATGGCATCACAGCTCACAGCAACCTCCAACTCCTGGGCTTAAGTGATTCTCTTGCCTCAGCCTCCCACGTAGTTGGGACTACAGGCGCCCGCCACAATGCCTGGCTATTTTTTGGTTGTAGTTGTCATTGTTGTTTGGTAGGCCCAGGCTGGATTCAAATCTGCCAGCTCAGGTATATGTGGCTAGCGCCTTAGCTGCTTGAGCTACAGTGGCGTGGAGCCTAGAACCAATCTCATTTGTAACCCAGAGACTGTCTGTATTTTGATGACCCAATCCCACATAACCCCACAAAGAAGTAACATGCCAGCCAGTGAAAATAATCCACTCACTAAGCTGCCCTTCTGGAACCCGGCCCAAACCACAGGACCCCAGGATGACTCCTCACACAGGTAGGAGTCCTAGAACTCCTCAGGTCACCTGGAAGGCCCCAGGTGTAGGATAGAGGGTCAGAGGACACCAAGAAGGGGAGAAATAAGGCTTTGGGGTATCTCTCCAGGTGGCACCTCTGAGCCCTGCTTCCCTCAGGCATCAGAGCAGCCATAGAAAATTTTGAGGAAGGCACTCCACAGTTCAGGGAGTCCTCTGAGTCACAGGGCCCTGAGCAAGCACACTGCATGGTCCCAAGGGAGGAACAAGTAAGAAATGGGAGGGAGGCCCTTGAGCAGCAGTTGACATCTGAAGGTTCTTCACTCCAGGCCTCTAGAGCCAGAAGTGAGAATAAGACGTGCATGGGGGGAGTGTAGGCACCAGGAGGGGAAGCAGGGAAGAAGGAAGCTGCTGACTGCCCAGGCAGATGCCCGAGCCCTCCCTCCTCGGCTGCCTGGGAGTCAGTCCTCCCTCCACCTAGTATTGCCAATCCATCTTTCAGAGGGGGGAGCCAAGGCTCAGAGGCTTGCCCAAGATCATGCAGGTAACATCACATTTGAGGAAAGAAGGCTCATGCCCTGACTTTTATGTTTATTAATAGCAATAGCTAATATGCCAGGCCCTGGTCTTAGAACTTCACATGTATAAACTCAAATTATTCTTGTTTGAACTCCAACAGACAGGAACCATTATTATCATCCTCATTTTGAAGTCAGGCAACCGGTAAGTGACAGAGCTGGGTTTTGAACCCAGAGAGTATGGACCCCAAGTCTGGAGACTTAACTAGTTCACCATGCAGCATCTGTCATAATGGTGGGATACAGTAAGGGCCAGAAAAATGCTGAGGGATAAGATGGCAAGCCTGAATAGTTGTTGATGCCTCCTATGTGACTGTCCTGGTCAGAGTCCCACCTGTAATCTCTCTTAAACTCCTCTTATGGATGTATGAGAATCCCAGATGTGAACCCAAACGCTGTATCACAAGAACAAAAGAAGTTCACTAGAGGGGTCGGTCAGAGAGGAGCCCCTCTTGGAGGCAAAGCTGAGGAAGGAAGAACAAAAACAGACTTTGGGGACCCCTAGGATTGGGGTCCACCCCACAACCCCAGGGAGTGGGGAGAGGGTTGAGGGCAGTGCTGGGGAAGGGCCGGAGGGGGGCAGAGAGGGGCAGAGCCCAGGGCTCCAAGCAGCTGGAGGGCTTGACCCCTTTCTATGCATGCTTTGTGATCCTGAAGGCTCTTGGCCTCCACTGGCCCCTCCAATCCAGCCTCCACACAGCACACGAGAGACCTTTCCAATTACAGTTTCGCTTCAGGGGTGGAATTTAAACCTAGGTCTCTCTGGCTTCCTGAAAGAACAGTGGCCATGCATGCAGGCTCTGCAGTCAGACAGCCCTGCATCGGCATCCTGGCACTGCCTGTCTTCAGCTATGTGATGGTGTGCCAGCTACTTAAACTCCACCAGCCTTAGTTTCCCCATCTATAAATTGGGGATAATGGTGCTGACCTCATGTGCTGATTATACAGAGCAAATAAAATAATCCCTGTAAAGCACCGACAGCAGAGTCTACACATAGAAAATGCTCAGTAACACATCAGCTGGTACTATTAGTTATTATTATTAATAGCTGGTATCAGTTTTATCACATACTAGATGAATTAAATAAGTCACTTCATCTCTCTGGGCCTTGAGTCCTTCATCTTTCAAAGGAAGAGGCTGCCAGAAGATGCATAAACCCTCTCTCAGTTGTTGCATTCAGTGATCCAGGACAGTTCCTGCCGTCTACCCCACTCAGTACTTCTGTCCTCCCAGCCACCCTGACTTCTTTCCTCTAAAGTCTAGGCTGGGCACTTCTTAACTTCCTATCTCTGGGGGCTTCCCTGATCCTCATGCAGAAGCCTTGGGATGCTTGGAGCAGGATACACGCGAAATGATGCTGAGAAAGCCGGGGGTGGGGGGCCTGGAGGCTGCTCAGCCTCTTCAGGGGCCCAGGAAGCTATGTCTGGTCAATACCCAGGAGAGCCACCAGCTCCAAGGAGCACTTGAGGCATCTCTACTCACATCACCACATCACCTCCTATGGTCGCCCCCCTTTCCTCTGTCAAGTTCCAGATAGATCTAAAAATATTTTCATGGTTTCTGAATGGTTCCTTCCCCAAACATAGAAGATGCTGTAACATCTTTACAGGACACTTAATTTTCTCCTGATGTCAGAGAACTCAATGTCCCCCCAACAACCCCTCCCATCCCAAACAGTCTGGCTATCAGAAAGCCCTTTCTTTCATGGAATTGATACCCCCCACCTGCAGGTCAGCATGGCATCTGGCTTTGGCCTTGACCCATTTCACCTGGTGTTACAGGTCTCATCTCCCAGCCATCACTCCTTTATTGAACACAATCAGGTTGTAAAGACTGGAAGTACCTTTAGAAGGAAACATCCCTTTCATTTTCCAAGATAAAGAGATGGAGACTCAGAGAGGGGAGGTGATTTGTCTTAAGTTACAAAAGAATTAATGGCAGAATCGGGACTAGGATCCAAGTCTTGTCAACCAGGCCAGTACTTTTGTGACTGCATTTACCTACTTCTCTTGCTGGCCCTCGTTCTGTCTTGGGAGGCAGATAGAGTCTGTCTGATACCGTGGTCCTCAGGCCTGGGCTGTACATCAGAATCACCCGAGCAGATTTTCAAAATTCCAATGCTCAGGCCACACTGCAGCCCATTTAATTTCTGGGGCAGACTGTCTAGGTAAGGAACACTGGGCACAGGTAATTTTTCAAGCTCTCAGGTGATTCTAATGTGCAGACATTGATCCAATAGAAGCCCAGTACTCAACACCCCAACCTTTGTCACAAATGCGAAGTATCTCTCTGGCCAGAGAGGCATGTAGGGGCACGAACCAAGAGCGTCACAACCAGATGGTACCAGAGAGGTAATCCACCAGTGGATCCAAAGACCCTTCCTTGGGTTCTGTGGAGGGTTCACCTCCTTTCTTACCCACCTTAACCACAGAAGTTCTCCTTCACCTGTCTGATATATTGGGACTTTGGTACAAGGGGTTTATATTTTTGTTTTAAGTTTCTACAGAGAAATTTCTCCAACACTCCTACTTTAAAAGGTGAGAAAATGGAGGCTCAGAGAGCAGAAGTCTAAGGATCCTCCTTGACACCTGTTCTGGGAGCAGGTGAGGCCCTGAGTCTGGCCTCAAGTCTTATGCTGTACACGAGAACCACTAATGTCATGTAGTCTCCGCCTTGTGCCCAAGAATGGCTCAGAGGATCTCCCACCTGCCCAGCTTTTCCAAATGACTCACATGTCACCTCCTCAGGTCAGGTAACTCAGTTCATCAACACCAGTGGAGCCCCAACTATGGGCCCAGGCATGGCCACTGGTGATCCAGTTACTGAGTAAGCAGTTGATGTCAACCAAAGACGGTTCCATACAGCATGGAAAGGGCTATGTTAGAGGCAGCCACAGGGAGATTCCTTCTGTGATGGGCCTGAGAGATGCTGACTCCCTTTCGCTCCTCTGGGGCCTAAAGCTAAGATTTCATGTGGGATGCACCCCACTCGGAAAGCAGCGAGCTGTGCTTCTAGAACAGTGGTTCTCAACCTGTGGGTCGCAACCCACAGGAACTGTATTAAAGGGCTGCAGCACTAGGAAGGTTGAAAACCACTGTTCTAGAGTTTTAGTCTATACCAAGAAGGCATGGGCTGGGTATCTACAGACACAGACTCCTGAAGACTGGGGCTCAACCCAGGAGCAGAGCATCTGAGAAAATCTGCTCTGGGAAAATCTGGGAAATTCTCTTGTGGGCTGGGGAGACAAGCCCTAGAATGGTCAGTGTCCTGTTTCCCAGTACTGGGCCTGGGGAGAGGAAACTGCAGCCCAGCAGGAGTCTTTCTAGATGAGACCAGACCTACCTGACTTAGGAAGTGTAGAGCCCCTGGTTGGTCTGCAGAGGTGGGAAGATGACCAACACCCAATCTCACAAAGCTCTCTGGGGACAGAAGCCTATGAGGAAGAGAGGGCAAGAACCTTCCAAGATAAAGACCCTGTGGGGGCCTGACACACACACACCAGGCTGTGGATCAAGATGCAGGAGCTCTGGCCACAGCTCCCCTGTGTCCTTGTGAAGACACACAAGGCAGGAGCTCTCAGAGGTCCAGGCATTTTCTCACATGCCTGGGGCAGCAGGGACAGTGGCTTCCTTTGGGACAGCTCCAGTGATGAGCCAGGATAAGTCTGGCATCTGGGCCTTCACAGCTCCACAGGACAAATACTGGTATGAGGCTGGAGATTCCCTGCAGGGCTGACTCTTTTTTTTTTTTTTTT
>NW_003852450.1:7083603-7109768 GCF_000181295.1 Otolemur garnettii
AAGCGATTCTTTTGCCTCAGCCTCCCAAGTAGCTGGGACTACAGGCACCCACCACAATGCCTGGCTATTTTTTGTTGCAGTTGTCATTGTTGTTTAGCAGGCCCAGGCTAGTTTCGAACCCGTCAGCCTCTGTGTATGTGGCTGGTGCCCTAACCACTGTGCTATGGGTGCCAAGCTGGGAATTCACTTTATTTAATCCTTTTCCTCTAGGAAGGAGAGAAGGAGCAACAAGTTCCACAGGGCCAGCCAGGCCTCAGAAAAAGGAAGATGCAGTTCAGATAAGAGTACCAGGCAAAGAGAAGACTTGGGGACCAGCTAAGTTGACCTTCTGCCAGTACAAAAAGAGGTTATTAAGCTGATGGTGGGCTCTACTGCTCCATTTTTCTCGTGGGTCTGAAGAGCAAGCAATGGGAGGACACTGCAACGAGGGACGCTGACGCTGGACTCCAGGAAGTGTGCCTGGGAGGCAGGTGGAGTATTCTGCTTTGAAGTCTGTAAGAGGATAATTCCCTAGGACCACCCAATCCATCCCCAACGCAGAGAGGCTCTGCAATCAGAGGACTGACACAAGCTTTGGGGGACTGAGTGGTCTTTGAGGATGGGACTGAGGGTGCTCAATGGCAGAGTAGTGAGCGGATGGTGTGGCTGAACTTGGCTCCCCACTCTGCAGCCTCTCCTGGCCACCTACTCGCTGAGCCAAGGGCACTGTTTGTAGAAAGGGGGTGGGCAGGAGGCCTGTGGTTTCTCCAAGGCTTTGATTTATTGCCTAATTCAGGCAAAGAAGAAAGAGGAGGCTCATCTCTAAGCCGGAGTCTTAGGAATGGGACGTGAGTCTCACATCTTCTGAAGGCCCAGCAAACAGAGCCCTGCTCTCTAATCCCAGCTGCAGGTCTGAGCCTGCCACTGGGCACAGACACGCCACCAAGCAGGCCGCCTGCACTGTGCATCTGGTTCAGAAAGCCTCCCCCACCACCCCGCTCCCCAAGGCAGTGATGTCTATGGGGAGCAAGACAGAGAGAGGAGGTAGGAAGAAGGAGAACCGAGATACAGGGGACAGAGGGGCAGAGAGGGGGAGAACAAGGCCTGAGACACAGAAGGAGAAGGAGGGGAGACAAGGAGGCTGAAGCTGAGGACAGAGATGAGAGACACCCAAGGGCAGAGCAGACGGTGAGGGAAGGATAGAGACCAGTCAGATAGAGAGCCCTGAAGACTGAAGGAGGAGATATGTTTACAATGAGAATGGAAACTCCGTGCTGCAGAGACTAAGCCTGGGCCTCCAGAGGAAGAATGGCCAAAAAAGCCCACCTGGATTCCTCCTCTCCTGTAACTGGCCCTGTGCCCGATGAGAAGTCTTGGGGAGAGACCTATGGGTCTGTAATGAAAATCAGCCCCACAAAGACCTATGCTGATGGTCATTACACACATTACAGGAAAGAAAAACGTGAGGCTTCACTTCCCTGTAGGGTTGCCGTTTGCATCAGGTACAATTAAATGTTTGTTTACAAATTATACAGTTTATCACTGACAAGGTGAAAGCAAAGAAATAGATACAAAATTGAAATTAAAAGTGGAGATAAGGAAATGATAAGCAAGTCGGTCGTAAACCAAGACTCTGGTCACAAAACTTTGATTTGCTTACAATTCCCAGTGCCGCAGCTCTATGTAAAATGATGTATACCTATACTTACAGGATTTTCAGGCTGTAGAGACCAGAGAATGCTTGTCCCGGGATGTGTGAGAGATGGTTCCCAGAGAGGCGCCTGGAAATCAGAGACAAGGGCCAGTGAAGCTGGCAGGTAACCCAAGGAGTGGGTGTCTTCCATTAGTTAGCATCTTGGAATACAGATTGGTAGTACTAACTAGCATTTACTGAGATCTATTATATCTTCTGCAGCTTCCCTACATCATCTCAGTTCTCACAATAACGTGTGAGGTGCCTATTATCATTCCCAAATTTCAGAAGAGGAAACCAAGGTTGGGAGAAGTCAGTCCCTTCCCCCAAGGGCCACAGAGCCAGGCATGGTAGAGCATGGTATTCTTACCCGACTTGACCAACTTTCAGGCTCACGGCCCTCCACGGGCCCACATCCTCTCCTGTGCTAACCTGGATTACCCACGGCCTACCCTGGACTGCTGAACTTCTCTATACAATGTCACCAGTGAAGGGAGCGTGTCTGTGTGGCCCCAGGCCCTAAACTACACAGCTAACCCCCACTAATCCAGGAGTGTTAGGAAATAAGGTGGTAGAATTAGTCTAACATTCTGGTCTAATTAAACATTTCCATGTTTGCCATAGGGTGATCACCGATTCTAAAAGGAGTAAATTAGATGAAATTTACTTAACACTGACACTTGACTGAGCAGAGTTTAATTGTGGATGATTCAGAGAACACTGCTAGATCTCCAAGGTCCCTGGGGCCACTGTGGTGTATTGATTGCTACTGAGAGGCCTGAAGATATAGAGATTATGCTGACGTAACTCAGAAGTTTTTTGTTTTTTTTTTTAATGTAACTATAATAAAAGTCTCTTTCTTATGATTTTTTTTTTGGACAGAGTCTTACTTGCTGCCCTCGGTACAGTGCCGTGGTGTCACAGCTCACAGCAACCTCCACCTCTTGGGCTTAAGCAATTCTCTTGCCTCAGCCTCCCAAGTAGCTGGGACTACAGGCACCCGCCACAACACCCAGCTATTTTTAGAGACAAGGTCTTGCTCTGGCTCAGGTGGTCTTGAGCCTGTGACCTCAGGCAATCCACCCGCCTCGGCCTCCCAAGTGCTGAGATTACAGGAGAGAGCCACCCCGCCTGGTATAAAAGTCCCTTTATTTGATGCTTATTATTAAAAAATAAAACCATGTGGAAAGGCATCATGACATAATAGTCTCTCCTAGCTTGGGTTCTGCAGGTGGCATTTGCCATAGCAGAAGGGTCCTTTAGGAGGAGCCTCTAAAATGGGAGTGGAAGATGGAAGGTGAGCCTGCAGTTCCGAGGCTGTGTCCCACAGTTCACTGGCCCAAGCTCCTTGGCCTTTCTTGCCTTGCATCCCCACCCAAGCTGTGTCACCGGCACCTGGAAGGCCATTCCACTGACTCTTACTCTGTTCAGTTCTTTTGAAAACTGGCTCAACTTTCCTCCTCCAGGAAGGCTTCCCTGACTACTGGCTGGGCCCACCCTGACCACTGCCTTACACAAAATGGCTGTGTGCCCCCCTGCCCTGCTGCCTTGCTGACTACATGCTCTCTGGCCTCACATGGAAGTTCCCTCAGGGCAGCAGGCAGATGTTTTATCTTGTTTTCCCCCAGAGCTCCTTGACCCTCCCTTCCACCCAAGAAAGGGAGCTAAGAAAATGCATGGTCTGGAGAACCCAGGTGTAGGCCTGGGAACATAACTCCAGCAGGGGCGGGATGGATTGCATCCTTCAGGAGCACTGCCTAGGGCAAAGGGAGGAGATCTGTTAGGGGAGTCGTGAGGCCAAGGTCAAAGTGGAATTGTGAATGTTTTCAGGTCCATTTCACATTTCAGAAACATTTTAGACTTCCTATGCTCACAGTTTATGCAGTTTAGCAAATCTTTTTAGAGCCCCAAGGATCTATTTGGTGTGAAATTAAGAATAAACAGGGCTGGCGGATGAAAGTAAGGATCAGGACGGGGTGACCCAGCTTCCTGGACAGGCACTGTAACCCAGATGGTGATTTATTCATGAGCACCACCAGTATACAAAGCCAGACTTACAGATTGCAGCCTGAGAGTGACAGCTGTGGGCAGGAATTAACCAGGGAGGACTTAGTGGAGGATGTGGACCTTGTAAGGGAAGGTCTAAGAAGTGGCTCCTTCAGCTATGGGGGGCCACAGACAGCTCTGGAGCAGTGAGATGCACCCTGAAGGTGTGGAGAATAATGTAGAGGTAGAAAATCTGTCAAGAGGCTGGTTCAATCCCCAGACATGAGGGGACATCTAGGGCAGTAGCTGTGGGAACAGGGAACAAGGGGTGATCAGAGACAGCTCAGAAGAACCACCAGGATTTGGGGTTGGGGCTGGTAGCTGGACACAGGGGACAAGAGCAGGTCCTGTCAGGGGGAGTTGTGACTATGCACAGTAAGGGGGAAAACTGCAAAGAGGATCTGGCTTCAGGGAGTAAAGCGGGCTAGATTTTAGACTTCCTATGTCATGCGGCTGCTCTGGGATTCACAACTGGGGCAGGCATCAGCTGAAGAATACCCTGCTGTCAAGAATAGTTCAAGCTTCCTGAGGCCCCTTTTTCCCCCCAAACCCCCCTCCTGGGAAGCCTGGGTCCCACAGCTGTTAGAAGTAGCTAATACTTCACCTCCCACCCCTCAAACATCTACTCACAGCTCCTCCAAGAAGCGCAGGTGGTGGAAGAGGCCGGGCTGAAGCTCCGTGAGATTGTTCATGCTGAGGTCTCTGGGTGGAGAGAAATAGGAAAGGGGCTATGAGCTACCATCTGCTATCCAGCACCAAACCCCACAGAGGACCCCAGGATCACTATAGCATCCTCACCATGCCATCCTAACTCCAAAGCCCGTCTGGCAACAGCTGCCACATTCTCTCTGAACGAGAACTGAGCGGGAGTCAGGCCTCCCGGGCCATCTGTATGTCCTGTCTATGCAGCCTCCCATTTTCCCCTCTGCCCTTCACCTGTCTCTGGTGGGACTCCCCTGGGACCAGCTGTGAAACAAATCAGCCTCCCTGTAAAGGGAGTAGTAGAGAAAAATTCATAGAATTTCGGAGCAGGAAGGGAAGGCTCACTGGACACAAATAATACCTCATCCACTCTTTCTATCAATGGGGAAACTGAGGCCCAGAGATCACTGCCATTCCCATCTGTGGTGCAAACTCATACAGAATTCATGCACTCGTGTGATGTCCCTTTTATTCAAACCCAGAGTCAGGACTTCTCACTGCCTGCTGAGGTCTCTGCTCGGCCCCTCCCTCTCTTAGTCTCCTTCTCCTCTTCTCCAACTGGAGGACCTCTTGGCACATCATAGAAGGTGCCTTGATTCCTGGGTGGTGAGGTGTGAAGACTGTGGATTCACAGTCTCGCTCTTTCTAAGCCTCCCATATTATCTGAGAGACCCTGTGGGTGGTTTCAGTGTCACTGTCCTCTAAGATGCCCAGCACACAAAATAATCACAATAATGAATTACACTGACATATACCGGAGTCCTACTCTATGTCAGACACTGGCTAACTTTTATCCAAGTAATCTTCTTTCACCCCCACAAACCCAAATCAGTTTCCATTGTCATCTCCATCTTACATTCAAGGAAACAAAAGAGAAAAGGGCCCTGAGCTGTGAAGTCAGGAGGCCCTGAAGTCAAATCCTTCCTCCATGGTTACCTATCAGAGCTTGGGCTCCTGACTACTATGACCCTTGGTTTCCTCATCTATAAAAATGGGATGAATAACCCCAAATGAGTAGAGTCCTTGAAAGAATTAAGTGAGCTGATGTTTACAGATAGCTGACTAAATAGTATATACACAATAAATATTTGCTTTCTTCCATCATTGTGCTGGGGCACCGGGTGAGGGTCTCGCCCATGGTAGCGTTTTCTTTTTTTTTTTTTCCTATTAAATCATAGCTGTGTACATTAATACAATCATGGGGTACAGTGTGCTGTTTTTATATACAATTTAAAGGTAGCGTTTTCTATGAAATTTGTGCTCAGGTGAGTGGACTGCACATTCTGGGCCTCGGCATTGTGTTCCATCCTATTTCAACTCCTGACAGCTGTTTCTCACCTCTGCCTGTCCTCTCCTTAGTGGGCACAGAAGTGGCCCAGACCAGACCATCACATTGCTGCCCCCAGGCCTTCCTGTGGCTTCTTCCTTTCATTAGAAATATACTTTTGTCCCCAAACCTCAGTATCTCCGTTTCTCCCCAAAAGTCTTGTGTGTTTTATGTGTGCACACAGAGGGCAGGCTGGGAATGATGGGGGAAAACATGTGCTCAGGAGTCCAGTTCCAATCTATAAAAAGACTGTTTAGTCTCGAATGTTTTATCTTTGATAAAGCCTGGGCTCTGGGCTCTGGGCTCCGGACTCCGGACTCCATGTCCTCTGAGGAAGGAAGACATTCCAGGCAGGGTAGAGCCAAGGAACTGGCATGCTGAACTTGGGGCTAGTTCTTATCTACAGTTCCCTCCCTGCTCACATGCAGAAACCAAAGGGCCATCTCTGAGCCCTCCTGGCTAGAGACTGGGCTTGGCAGAACTGTAGTTGGCACACTGATGGCCAGTTCCAGGCAGGGGAGGGACAGAACAAGGAGAGTTCAGTTGATGGACTTTAAGCCAGGTTTGGCCCTCAGGATGTTTCCAGACTTCTCTAGGCTGGGGTTGTAGCTAGAATGTGAAGATCCAGGGGGATGTGGGAAGGTGACCCCAGAATCCTAGTCTGCAGAGCCTGGGTCTCATTGGATTCCTCCCCCTAGTCCCAGGCCTTTCCCATCCATAGCAATGTAGGGAGGTGCGAGGTGCTGTGAAAATGATTACCTCTAAATATTTACCCTGTGCATTTCTGGATGTGTCTCGGCAGGAACAGGAGCGGGAGTTCAAGGAGCACACAGGGCATGTGACTCAGGCCTCATCACTCAGCTGTCCCTCCAGGGGCCGCACCTCAGTGCTCTGATGTCGCTCCATGCCCCCCACCCCACCCACTCCCTCCGCCCCACCACCCTGAGCGGCCTCATTGTTCTTCCCTGGGGAGGAGGGGGCCGCCCCCCCCACCTGCCCCCACATCCTGCCCCAGAACAACACATAGCCCAGCTGCAGCACTCAGTAAAGGGGTGAGGGGGGCAAGGGGTGGATTTCAACTGGGTGGGGGTGGGGGCAGCCCCATTCAGGTCTGGCTCTCTCACAAAAGGAAAAGGGGTGAGGCTGGTGCCAGGGGAAGGGGAAGGAAGAGAACTGTGTAGGGAGGTGGAATGGGGATTTCAAGGCTGAGAGACTCCATCCAAGCTGGTGCTGCCGGCCCTGGGAATGCCTGAGGGCCCTGACAAGAGGCACTGGGCCTGCTGCAGGGGAGGCCATGACTTCACAGTGACAGGGTGGGAAAGGACATGCAGAAATACCAAACACAGAAGCTGTCCTGTCAAGTTGGTGGTTTCCACTGACATGTGGCTGCCCTAGAAGGGCAGCTGTGCAGCTGGTCTCTTGTACCACCCAAAAAACACAGCTCAGACATTTAGGCCATGCCCGGACCCAGGGAAGATAAGAGGGCACTCTGATCCCTGGGTGTCTGCGGTTTTGTTATAGCTACATTTGCTTAGATGTATGAACTTGGAAGTATTTACAAAGGTGGGGAGAGTTGAGTATTGGGATAACTGAGCTCTTAGACACACTTGTCTTGCAGATGCTGGGTATGTGTGTGTCATCCATGAGGGCTCATGTGCATATCTGTACACACACATCTTTTTTTTTTTTGCAGCTTTTGGTGGAGGCCGAATTTGAACACACCACCCTCGGCATATGGGGCCGGCGCCCTACTCCTTGAGCCACAGGTGTCACCCTGTACACATGCATCTTGGAGTGTTGGACTGTTAAAAAGCCACAAACCTGGCTGGGCACCCGTAGTTCAATGGTGCTGGTCCCATGCACCGGGGGTGGTGAGTTCAAACCCAGCCAGGGTCTGCTAAACAAAAAAGAAAAAAAGGCCACAAATTTTCTCCAAGTATCCACCTATATTATAAAGATAGAAACTCTGAGGGAAAATGGATAGCCTCACCCAGATCTTGTCTTTTAGGCTGAAAAACCTCATTTGGCTATGTGACCTCAGGCAAGCTGGGTTTCTTCTATTGGCCTATGGCATCCTCTGGGCCCCAGGAAGGAGAAGATTGCCCAAAGATGCTGTTTGGGGGTCCAGTCTGAATCTGATGCCTGAACTCAATCTCTGCCCCACCAGTATCCCCCTGTGACCACACACACATCTACTCCTCTCTCTGTGTTTCTCTTGCTTTCCAGGGCTGGCTTCACAGGCATGTGGCCTGTGCAGTTAGTTGCAAAGGGCTCCACACTTAGAAGTGCCCAGAGTTTAATTTGTTGCTGTTTTGAAATTTCTTAATGCTTTTTGAACAAGAGGCACGGCATTTTTATTTTGCACTGGGCCGGGCAAATTGCTACTCTCCACTGAACAGCAAGGGGATTAAGAAGAGGAGTCAGGTCAGTCGGGACCCCATTTTGAAGCCTTAGTCCTGGGAGCCCTTAGGATACCTGGAGGCTGTGTGTCCTCTCAGCTGGACACAGCCATGATGGGAGGGAGTGGGGATGTCAATGGAGTGAGGCTGGCAGGAGGGGAAGCCAGAGTTGAGAGTAGAGGGATAGCCCTGGGCATGGGAAGTGGAAGTTTCTGGCTGCACTTTAGGAAAATGTTCTCAGAGTTTCACACTGTGAGGCAATCAGACCACCCAAGAAAGCTGGGTGAGGCCGTGTCACCATGGAGACAGGGAACAGGTTTGATAAGAAGGAGGATGCTGGGGGAACTGAGTGGGGGGCAGAGAGCAGCTGGAGAGGCCTGGATAATAGGAGACCCTCCTGTAGGGCACCTCAGGGCCCATAGGGCAGCGTGTCCATTGGAATTTCTCCTGTAGGAGAAACAAGGAACAACCAAGGTAGGCCCTGGGTACTGCTGGGGTGGACCTGGGGGGACCGGCCCCACCTCCTCCTTAGAGAAAAAGCCAGAGGCAAGGTCTCCTTTCCTTTTCTTTTCTTTTTTCCTGTAGTTTCTTCTTTTTTTTTTTGAGACAGGGTTTTGCACACATATCCCTCCCCACCCCCGTATCCCCAGCTACAGTGCTCTGGCCTCAGCTTAGCTCAAAGCAACCTCACACTCCTGGGCTCACGTGTTCTCCTGCATCAGGCTCCTGAGTAGCTGGGACTACAGAGGGACACCCCCATGCCCAGCTAATTAATCTTTCTCTTTTTTGTAGAAATAGAGGTCTCATGCTTGCTCAGGCTGGTCTCAAACTCCTGGCCTCAACCAAGGATTCCCTTTTCTACTGTCTTCACTATGGTCTCAGGTACTCCATCTCGGCAGCCAGGAAAAAGCGAGTTGTTTTATTTTATTTTTATTGCATAGATTTAAAGCATACAATCTGATGATCTAATACAGGCACATGTTGTGAAATAATCACCACAACCAACCTAATTAACATATTCATAATTATCACCATATAGTTAATGCACATGTGTGCACAGGTGGTAAGAACATGTAAGATCTGCTCTCAGGAAAAGGCCAGATAGAGTGGGCAGGAGATGAGCCCCTGTCCCTAGGCATGGCTATGCCCCAAAGTCATCTCTGTAAGGCCTTCCCAGCCTCTCCAGGCAGAGCCAAGTGGTGTCCTCTGTATCCCTGTGGCATTTGACATTCACTCAGCAGTGCGTACTGAGCACTCAACCATGTGCTTAGCACAGAACCTGCCTTTGTTATTACTTCAGCACGACACTAACTAGCTGTATGACCCTGGTCTTACCACCTCATAACTCTAAGCCTCCATTTGCTCATCTGTAAAATGGTAATAATAATAGTACTTTCCTCACAAGAGCTGTAGTGGGAAGTATACCCAAATGAGTTAATAAATATAAAACAGCACTTGCTAAATATGCCTTGTTATTAGTATTATACTCCTCAGAGCTATAATTATTAGCATATAATGACATATATGGCTAGGAGCTTCTTCAGGGCAAAGACTTAATCTTAGTCATTGCCTGGCTAATTAATAGGGATGCTCAATAAACATTCAAATGAATACATCATAGACCTAGTTAGACGAGGCAGCCTTCCTTGGCTCCTGTTTCTGTGGTTGACACCTTCACTCTAAGGAAGCACTTTCTTTTTTTTTTTTTTTTTTTTGAGACAGAGCCTCAAGCTGTCCCCCTGGGTAGAGTGCCATGGCATTACAGCTCACAGCAACCTCCAACTCCTGGGCTCAAGTGAGTCTCTTGCCTCCGCCTCCCAAGTAGCTGGGACCACAGGCGCCCGCCACAACGCTCGGCTATTTTTGGTTGCAGCCGTCATTCTTGTTTGGCGGGTCCGGGCTGGGGATTCGAACCCACCACCTTAGGTGTACGTGGCTGGCGCCTTAGCCGGTTGAGCTATAGGTGCCGAGCCAGGAAGCACTTTCTGATGGTTCATCTGAACAGCTCCCACTGCTGCTGTCAGAGCATAACCTTTACAAAGAACCTACTCGGTGCTCAGGTCCAAGTTAGCATGCATTCAATGAAGGCTGCTGCTGACAGTGTTCACTGTTCTCTTAATTCACCATCCTCTAGAGAAAGTAAAAGTGAGGTTCTCCTCCAAAGAGTGCCTCTGGTACTGACAGTGGTCCATCAGGCATCCCCTGGGCCGAGATTCCCCTCTCAGTCTCTGGCTGGGGCCTCATGGGCTACTCAAAACAGCCTTTAGCAGCTACCCTCCCCCAGGAGAGCCAGGCTGAGCCTGGTATATATCCTGCCATCTCTGGAGATAGCTTGGGGGTTGGCAGAGAGCAAGGCAGGCCGGAGTAGAAAGAATCCAATGGGGGGGGGCTTCCCACCGGAAAGGGCCAATAGACAGGCTGGCTGCCACGGAGACCACTTGGTGCTCAGAGAGCTCGCACTGAATCCCTCTGTCAACAAGAGAGGCAGGCAATGAGGGGAGAGATGAAAGAACACAGAATTTGGAAGGGGGGGGACCTGGTTCAATTGGCTGTATGCCAAGTTCCCTTCCTTCCCCAGGGGGTGGGGCTGTGTGCCCAGCACAGTACTAGGCAGCATGGGAAATGGAGGCAAAGGGTAAGGCAGGGTCTAGGCCTTCAAGGTGTTCACAGTCTTGCTGGGGAAGGACCGTATACTCCCAAAATAACAACAAACCCCCACATGTATACTCTCCTTTGCGGTTTACAAAATGCTCTGGAGCCACTCTCCCAATTAAGATCGAGACTATGTGTCCAGACTGGAGAGTGCACAGAGATGCTGAAGTGGGAATGAGTAAACGGGGGAGGCTTCCTGGGCAGAAACCAGGTTGGGAACGGACCAGACAGGAGCAGCTCACAGAACTGAGCTCAGAGTGGCAGGCACCTGGCGGGGACCCCATGTTACTTATACACAGGATCATTCTTTACTGGGCAGGAATGTCACACTCATTGTGGAGTGTTTAGAATCCTGAGCCTGGCTCCTAAGTGCTAGCGGCATCCCCCAGTTATTGTGACCATTGAAAATACACCATGCAGTTCCAAATACCCCCTGAATAGCAGGGAGTTTCTGCTACCTGTACTTCTTCAATTTCCCAGTGCAGAAACAGTTCCAAGGAGGGACAGAGTTACCTAAGGTCACCTAGCAAGTTAATGGCAGAGTGGGTATAACAAGCAGGCTTCCTAAAACATCCTGGGGGATGTTCTTTTCACTCAAGTTGATCTCAAGTTTTCCGTGGCAGCCTCCTCCTCTTTTCAGTTTGGATGGCACCTTCTCATCAGAGATGCCTTGGATACTAGCTATCTTCCCAGACATGCCAAACACACAAGTTGACACAAAGTTCTCTCCAATCTTTGCAATTTTCATAAATACCCAAACAAGGAAATGTACATCAATCAGAAAAAGTGTATCTATCTTCACACACATAACAGCACAACCTATTCTCTCAGGCTTTGCACAAAGTTCTGCATGAGAACAATGCTGTATTTTTAAATAAAAGAGCTATTGCTTTATTTTCGCATTTCTTGGCTCCCCTGTTGGTGACAAGAATGTCTCCCCATCTGCCTGGAGTGGCAGGGGGGCCTGTGGTGGAGGGGCAGAGATGAGGTGTGAGGGCGAAGCTGGTGGTGTGGGTGGGGTGGGCCTGGCTCTTGCAAAGAGAAGGAAAGTACCTGTGTTTGGTAAGAAAGGTGAGGTTTGTGCAGGTTGGACTGAGCCAGGGAGATGCTGAAAACCCAGAGCATTGCCAGAAAGTCACCCAATTCATTCCAGTAGGGCTGGGAGGCAGGTGAGGGAGATATTCCTAAAAGTCAGGGGAGAAGAAAGAAAAGGCAGAGTTTTTTTTTTGTTGTTGTTGTTTTTTAATGCCCTGAATACAAAGACCACAGAAGTCAGAGAACCTTGCTCATTGGCATCATGACATTTCATCTCTGAGACACGGGGCTCCTTAGACTCTGATGGCAGAGAAAGGACACCCCCAAAAAGAAAAGACTCCCGAGAGGTTCTTCCCCCTCAAAAACACCAGCTGTGGGAAATCATGGTTTTTACCATAGGCCCTATCTTCAGGTTAGGCCTTATCGCTCCAGCTCCTCCTTACTGAAAAGGGTAAATCTGTGGCAAGAGCATGCCAAGGGTCTGAAGACCTGACCAGAGTAAGGAGACGGAGACTGAATTCAGGGACTGGTCTCCACCCTCAGCACAGCCGGGGAATCCTTTTTTGAGTGAATCAGCCCATCCCAGGCTGAGGGGACATCTCAGGCTCTGCTGAGCAAAGCTGCTAAGCTGGAGAGGCCAGAAGAGCCTCTGACTCCCAGTTGGAAGTGTTACAGTATGTCAGGTGCAAAAGCCTGATCCCGCTCCCAGGCAATTTGTCGCGGCCCTCACAGAGCCCATGGGAGCTGCCCTCTGCGAGTGCACAGAGCCAGGTGATGGGCCTCAAACCCAAAGCATGACACTGTGATTGCATAAAGCATCATGTGCGCTCCCCCATTGGCTCCTTCATTTTGGCCAAGCCGTGCCACCTGTTCACAGTCAAGGCTGCAGTGTGATCTGAGAACAGCCCAGGAACAAGACAAGGCAGAACCTCTGGAGCACTGAAGCCATAGGGGACCCCTCTGGCCCTCCTCTCTCCTGTCTGCCTTCTTTCTGAGAGAATGCAGGACCTGTGCTATCCAATGTGGTAGCTACTAGCCACCTGGAACTATATTTAAATTCATTAAAATTAAATTAAAAACTCAGTTCCTCAGCTGCACTAGCCACATTTCAAAGCTCAATTGCCACATGAGGCTAGTGGCTACCATATCGGACAACACAGGTCTAGAACACATTTATCAGCCCAGAGTGTTCTATTGGACAGCAGTGGTAGTTAGTCTTTGCCATCAGACTGGCCTCTGTTTGATTTATAGCTCTGCCACTTACTGGCCATGTGACTTTGGGCAAATTAGTGCACCTCTCTCTGCCTTAGTTTCTTCCCTAGTAAAGTACTTAGGCCGTGCCTGGCAGATGGTAAATAGCCAACATATGTTAGCTGTAACCATCACTGAAGCCCAGTTCAAGTGTCTCGTCCTACAAGAAGCCTCCAACCTTTGATCTTCAGTTTTAGTCATCCAGCCACTTGTCCATTCAACAGCTACAGTCCATTCAACAGCTAGTATATCACAGGCAATATGCTGAGGGATGGAGCCACAAAATCCAAAAATGTAGGCTCCCTTTCCTCAAAGAGCTAACTCAGGTGCACACAGTGACAAGACAGTGGGCAACTGACAGGGCTGGGACTGGGAGTGTCACAGGACTTCCTCACGCTAATCCCTGTGGCCTTTTGACTCTGGTCTCTGCAGCTTCAGTCACAAAGTCAGGTCACACAATCCTGTTCTTGATTACAAACTGTCATCTCCCAGTCTCAGATAGCTCATTCATGTAGCTGTTATCCCCAAACAGGCTGGGAGCTCCTCTACGGCTCCCAGCGACCTGTCCTGTCACATACACACACCGGCTTCAAGGTCCACTTTCTGCAGCAGTAAGGGAAGGCGACCCTGGCCAGAGGGGCTGAAGAGGAATGTAAGAGAGATCAGATACAGAAGGGAAAGAGAATGAACCCAGCACATAGAAACAGCAGCAGCTGCGCGTTTGAGGACTTGCCCACTCAGGCCTGCCGAGCTTGGGTTGAATCTGATTCACCAGCATCTTTTTTAACCTTTATTCTGACCTCTAGCTCCATCTAGAATTCTGGGCACCATTTCTGTGTGTGTTGGTATGTAGGTGTGAATTCTGTCTGCCCTATCAGACAGAAAACCCCTTAGAGAGTAGGACCATGACATCCACTTAGACCAGACCAGCCAAAGGGTAAGAACTGTGCATCCCTTCCCAGAGGGAAATCCCTGAGCTCCCAGCCAGGGCCCCCTGGAGAGGAGCGAGGTAGAGTGGGAACAGGAGGGGGCAGGGCGCAGGTGGGAAGGAATGGGACAGCACAAGGAGCAGGGAGGTGGAGTCAGACCACAGCTCTGAGCCCTGTTTGTTTAGCTGAAGCTCCTTGTCCTGCTGCCTTTATTTCGTGGATAAACAGGCAGGGTGTGGTGTGTCTGGGAGTGGAAAACTGGAGAAAGGCCCCTCTATTCAGAGTCCCACCCCATCCCAGATGGAAGCTTTCCTTTCACATCAGAGAACCCTCCACCCCTTCCCATCCCAGCAACTCAACTCCCCACCACAAAGACATACACACCACCCACCCCAACCCTAGTCAGGGGTAGCAAAGAGATGCCCACCCAGGAGATTTTCTAGATTGGACTAGGTTCAACTTGAATCTAGGGGAAAAGAGTAAAACCTGAAGTTCAGAGCATGTTATAAAAAGAGCTACCTTTGCTGAGCCAGACACTATGCTAAAGGCTTTACTGACCCATTTCACAGATGAGGCTCAGCAAAATTAAGGTCTCTCTGACCCCAAAGTCCTAAATCCAACCCACCTCTCCTCTCCATGTCTCCCAGCCCTCACCGGCCCCCAACAAGTCTTTTGTGGTTTAAGAGATCTTGTACATTCCTGGTTTCATTTAATTCAATCCTTTTAATGGTCCTAGGAGTGAAGCATTATTTCCTCTAATTAAAAAAAAAAAAAGAAACAAAGACTGGAAAATATCGGGTTACTCCCCTCTATGTCACAAAGTTAAGTCACAACGCAGGTTGGTTGTGCTGAACCAGAGCTGTACACATGCACTCACTCTGAGCGCGACAGAGGCTTGGTGTGCTGGGACCAGCCTTGGCGTCCACCCCGCCCCAGCCGACCCGCCCTTGCCCGCCTGGGCCTGAAGGGGCCCGGAAGTGGGGAGGCAGCGGGAGCTCCCCGAACAATAGAGGGGGATTAAGGCTTGGGGGGCTGGGGGGTTGGGGGGGAGGGTGCCCCACCCGTCGCATTGGCCTCTGAGTCCCGCTCCCAGGGGCTGCTGAGGACCTGTGGAACTTTCTGGAGCTCGGCACTCCTCCCCCAAGCCTACCTGGGCACACCCGCCTGCACTGTGTGCTATCTGGTCCCTGAGGCCTTCAATGCCTATTCTGGGGCCAGTGACCACCAAGGTTTGGGTTTGGTTTTTGCTGATCTGTCCTGCTGCCTCTGTCTATCCTTCCTTCTGGATGGCATCCCACCCACCTACCCTCTTCCCCAACTCCCTACCTATTAGGCTCATCAAACTTGTAGAAAGAGTAGATCCAAGATCTAAATCTAAAATCCCTGCCCAGCAAGACTTCTGGCCTTCCTGACATCTAGCCTCACTCCCTCATGCTGCAGTTGCTCTGAACAGAGTTCTCCACCTTCCTTTATGGTGGCTCTGACTTTATGGTGTCAGACTGCCAGTGTTTGTATCTTGACCCTAACATTTACCAGTTGTTTGATATTGAGCAAGTTACTTTTCCTCTCTGTGCCTCAATTTTTGCATTTAAAATAATATTACATAATAGTTCCTCCCAGGGGAGAATCCACTTATGTAGGGGGTAACAGCTGTGCCCACCAAGTGGTATGAATGTCAGTCAGCATCCCTCCCTCACCTGCATCAACCTCCAGAGGCCCTCAGCCTGTATAAGCAGCGCTGCAAAACTTAGGAAAGACATGGGTTGCTAAGGCTTGGGTAGGGGAGGGCGTTCTGGGTCAGCCCTGCTCTTAGGAGGCACCAGCTGCTGCTTCTCTCTGGTGCCTCCAAGTGAGTGCCACCTGCCTCGCCCCTGATCTTCTCATCCTTTGATCTTCTGATCTCTGGCCAGGGTCTCCCCGCCAAAGGCATTCCTGTCTCCCTTGCCTCCTCCAAGGAAGGGCAAAGGGCTGGGCTCCTTCCCTTTGCCCCAAGATCTTCCCTCCCTCCCTTGTGTTCTGTGTGTAACCAAGACTATCACCCAGGACCTGGGACAAGGTGTTAGCCAGGTCCCCTCTGAGGTGGCAATGTTGGGGTGGGTTGGGAAGGGTTGAACACTGAGGCTACTACTGGGCATGGTGCACTGGGCTGGACCAAACATGGTTGGAAAAGTGCCTTCAGCCCAAGATTCTTATTGTCACTGTCCTTGTAGGCAGAGCCCTAGCTGAGCACTGGAGAACGTGTGTGTGCCCCTGTGTGTGAAAGAGAAGGAGGAAGAAACATTCCCCGCCCTCAGAAAACCTTAATCTGGGAAGAGATTCAGAACCACAGATACTGCTGGACAGAGCCTTGGATGTTAGTGCTGGAGGAATCTCAAGGACTTGAGGGTCAGGGGACAGGCAGGGAGGGCTTCCTAGGGGAAGCTTGACTGGAGGTGACCAAGAGGAACATGATTAGCCATCCGAAAGTGGCCTGCTTCAGAGCTTTGCAAAGAGGAGAAATAAGCTAGGGTGGCAGAAACAAATAGTGTTGTGGCCCCCCCCCCAAAAGATATGTCTACCCTGAATCCCTGGATCCTATAAACTTGACCTTACTTGGAAAAAGGGTTTTTACAGATGTAGATGAATGAAAGATCTTAGATGAGGAGATCATCCAGGATTATCTGGGTGGGATCTGAATCCAATGGCAAAATGACCTTGCCAGAGACACACAGAGGTTACACACGGAGAAGATGACATGAAGACAGGGGCAGAGAATCGAGCTGCATGGCCATAAGCCAAGAAAACCAGCAACCACCAGAATCTCGAAGAGGCATGCCATGGATTCTCCCCTCAACCACTGTAGGGAGTGCAGCCCTGCAGAAACCTTGGGTTTGGGCTTCTGGCCTCCAGAACTATGAAAGAATAAACTTTTGTTGTTTTAGGTCACCTCCTTTGTGGTACTTTGTCATGGCAGCCACTGGAGACTAATGCAGGTAAGTAGTGAGCAGTCAGAAGGGTCTGGGTGTGTGCTGGTTCACACTGTGGGCTCCTCCTTCCGCCTCAGTCTGCACACCCTTCATCACTGCCCCCTCCTGGTGCCTCAAACCAAAAATGACCCATCCCACAAGTGTCCACCTGGGAAACTCCTTCTCATCTCACCCGTAAGATTCCTCCTGGATCGACTTCGACCCTGCATTTCCATTCCTGGGTATTTAACCAACAGAAGCACATCCATATGCTCATTAATCAACAAAATTAATGGTGCAAAACTGCTTATATCAACACTATCCATGATACTTCCCAATCAGAACATGTTTGTTTTGTTTTGTTTTTAGAAACAGAGGCTCACTTTGTCGTCCTCAGTAGAGTGCTGTGGCATCACAGCTAACAGCAACCTCCACCTCTTGGGCTTAGGTGATTCTCTTGCCTCAGCCTCCCAAGTGGCTGGGACTACAGGCACCTGCCACTAAGCCTGGCTATTTTTTTGTTGTGGTTTGGCCAGGGCTGGGTTCGAACCCTTCACCCTCAGTATATAGGGCTCGTGCCCTACTCACTGAGCCACAAGTGCCGCCCTCCAAATCAGAACATGTTCAGTGCCCATCAACAGTAGAATAGCACCTGTAGTGCCAGTTGCTGAACCCAGGAGTTTGAGGTTGCTGTGAGCTAGACTGATGCCATGGCACTCTAGCCTGAGCAACAGAGCAACATTCTTTCTCAAACAAATAAACAAAAACTCACAGTAGAATGGATAAATTGTCTCATGTTCACCCATAGTAAATACTATGCAAAAATGAGAATTAATGAACTACAAATACCAGCAACAATATAGACAAATCCTCAAACACAGTGAGTGACAAAAGCTAGACACAAAATAATGCTCCATTTGTAATAAAGTTCAAAATACACCTATGTTGTTAGAAATCATAATAGTAAATAGAGGGGTAGGGAACCAAAAGAGGGCAAGAGGGTGGAGGACTTCTGGAAAGTTAGTGACGTTCTGGCCGGGTGCAGTGGCTCACGCCTGTAATCCCAACACTTGGGAGGCCAAGGCAGGTGGATTGCTTGAGTTCACAGGTTCAGACCAGCCTGAGCCAGAGCAAGACCTCATCTCTAAAAATAGCCAGGCATTGTGGCAGGCACCTATAGTCCCAGCTGCTTGGGAAGCTGAAGCAAGAGAATCACTTAAGCCCAGGAGTTTGAGGTTGCTGTGAGCTATGATGCCACAGCACTCTACCAAGGGTGAGAAAGTGAGACTCTGTCTCAAAAAAAAAAAAAAAGCTTGTGATATTCTGTTTCTCAATCAGGGTGCTGGTTACACAAATGTATTTGCGTGAAAATTCACCAAGCTATACACTTGCATACTCTTTTCTGTTATGTACATTATACTTAGAATTTAGTTAAAAATATTCTAGAAGTCTTGTATGAACCTCAGTCTGGCTAGATTTTAGATTCCCATAGCATCCTGTGAATACTCCTTAGCTTTGACATCATTGAGATGAAATTGGATGTTTAGGCTTGGCACCTATAGCTCAAGCGGTTAGGGCACCAGCCACATATAACAGAACTGGTGGGTTTGAATCCAGCCTGGGTCTGCCAAACAACAATGACAACTACAACCAAAAAATAGTCGGGCGTTGTGGTGGGCACCTGTCGTCCCAGCTACTTGGAAGGCTGAGGCAAGAAAATCGCTTAAGCCCAGGAGTTGGAGGTTGCTGTGAGCTGTGATGCCACATCACTCTACCCAGGGCAACAGCTTGAGACTCTGTCTCAAAAAAGAAAAAGAAATTGGATGTTTATTTCTGTGTGTCATTTTCATCTCACTCATCTGGGTATGCCCAGCACTTTGCACAGGTTCTGGCACATAGTAGATGCTCAGTAAACACTTGAGACTTACTGGCATGACCAAGGACTTTGATGTTCCCAGACTTCCCTCTCAGGGCTCCCTGGCCCTCAGTCTCAGCTTCCTGGACCTTCACAAGATGCCACAATGAGACACATTCTTTGCCACTGTGGCCTGTCCTACCCACTTCCTAAGTGCCCCCTCAACCAGCCTACAGAGGTCTCCTGCCTAGCACTTAATGCACAAGGTGGTAACTTTCTGATCCACAGGATGCAGATCTTACTCATCCTGGATCTTCAGCGCCTAGGCAAATGTCAGGTACACCACAGAGATTCAAGAACCCACAGCCTCAAGTCACTAGAGCCCTCTCCATCTAAGCCTAGGGGCAGGCACATACCTATGTTTGTCTTAGCTTGTTTGGAACTGGGTGGAAATTTTCAAAAGAAGCTTTCTTTAAAAAAAAAAAAAATACAGAGAATGAATAGGAAAGGGAATTCTAAGTGGAAGGTTTATAGAACAGATGTCTCACTCTAATGAAACCCAAGCCTGCCCACGAGCTGGCTAACTGGCAGCTTAAGAGGCTCCCCAGTGTGGCTCCATCCTCACCGCAGCCGTCTGGGTTGGATGCCACACCTTGAGCTCCTGCCTGTGGTGGAGCCAGGTTAGTGCCACCACCAGCTCTGGAAAGGGCTGCCCGCCCTCCCAGCTCTCTCTCCCGGGTAAGCCCATCTGCTCTGGCCCGATTTTTTTTTCTCTGCCTCTCCCAGCCTCTGGCCATTCATTTGTTCATTCATGCACTCATTCCATCAGTGTTCTTCAGCACCAATGGGCAGTGGGTTTGTGTCAGCACTGAGGGTACTGGGTGAGCCCTGTGGCCAGGCCCAGCTCTCCTGGGGCTCCCAGCCTGGTTTGAGAAACAGACAAATATGCAGGAGTTAGAACCTAGGGGTATGAGCCTGATGCAGGGCTGGTACACAGAGGGAAGTCTTCTCCCAGAGTTGAGGGGTTAGAAAAAGTTTCCAAAGGAACAGATATCTCAGCCAGCCCCTTCCATCCTAAATAGCTGATGCTTCCCTGGCCTCCTCCAAATACTCCCCACTAGAGCTGCAGGCTTCTTGTCTGAACTCATTTCTTAACCACATCTTTCAGTAAATCAAGTGATGTCCATGGGACTCTTTCTTAGAGACCTCGATATACAGCAATGGTGCATCACCTAAGTACAAATTAGGTAAAAGCAGTTTTGTGGGAGGTAGAGTAGGGTGTGGCTGCCCAGAGACTCAGCTGATGGTCTGAGTTATTCTGAGTATAAACTTTAGACTAGTGCTTGGCAAACTTTAAAATGCAGATTCTGACTCAGTAGGTCCCTCTGGAGTGGGCCTGAGCTTCTGCACTCCTGATGTGCTGCCAGGTGAGGCTGTGGTTGCAGGGCTGGGACCATACTTCAAGTAAAAAGGCTTTTATATGCCTGAGAGAGTAGAGGGAATGGATCTCTTTTAAGTTTGCCTCGTAAGTATTTTTTCTCCAATCACTTTTTTGCGAAGTAGTGACCATCCTGACTCAGAGATGTACCAGGTGTGGCCTGGCTTAGACAAGGGGCCAAGCAGAGGATGACATTCTGCCCCTGCCCCACTTATCATCTCTGCCCCTCCCACACAGGGGGCGGGCCACTCGGAGCAAACGGGTTACCTGTGCTGGTGGCAGGCCAGAGGACTGTGGGGCAGGGAGGCCTGTGGTGTGTGGAGTACCAGAGAGGAGCAGACAGAGGCCCTCGGCCTCCTCAGAGGCAGACAGGCCCTCCAGGACCCTGGTGACTGCAGGTGCGGCGTACACAAGATTGCTTCCCTAGACCAGGCTCACTTCCTCATGGAGAAAGTGACATGAAAGCCCCCTATCAGCAATGTCCAAGGGCTAACAATGCCGGATGAGCTGCTGGCTCTTTCCTATTTAGTCAAAACAGGAAGGAGACTCAGGAGCATCACGCAGGACAGAGGGCGGACACTAGGAAGAACTTCCCAGTGAGCACATTCCTGAGGGGTCAAATGCTAAAGCAGAGGTGGGATGTAATGAGTTGGTCTGTGGCCGGATGCAGTAGCTCACGCCTATAATCCCAGCACTCTGGGAGGCTGAGGCGGGTGGATAGTTTGAGCTCAGGAGTTTGAGACCAGCCTGAGCAAGAGTGAGACCCTCATCTCTACTAAAAAAATATAAAAACAACAGGGTATGCTGACACATACCTGTAATCCCAGCTACTCAGGAGGCTGAGGCAAGAGGATTGCTCAAGCCTGAGAGTTTGAGGTTGGTGTGAGCTATATGACACCACGGTCCTCTACCCAGGGTAACAGAGTCTCAAATAAATAAATAAATATGACTTTGTTTGCCCAACTGGGGGTTCCAGCCCAGGTGAGGAGCAGGAGGCTGGAACAAGATGTCCACAGGGCTTCCCAGGCCAAGTGTCTGAGCTCCCAGATCTTCCCCTTTTACTACACTCTCTAAGCCCCACTCTTCTAATGGCTCCAGGGCCATCTGTCCATCAGCATTGGGCATGCCAGGCTTCCAGGGGTTAGCCCAGGTATTTTCTGACCCCAAGCCCCACCCCCAGCAGGTCCCCTGGGCCCCACAGCATGGTGCCTGTGCACCCCCATGCCAATTTAGATGGTGAGGCTAATACTTTCTGGCAGGTGGAGGCAGGACAGGCAGAGGGGGAGGTGGCACCCTGGGCTTCTGCATTCAGAGTAGGGGAGCAGGCAACAAGGCGAGGGCCGGCGTGGCGTCGGCAGGCGGTGGGGGGGGTGGGCATTCCTCTTTCCGCTGGCTGCACATAGTTAATGGGGGGCCTTGTTCTGGCTGGGCACACAGCCCTGGAGGTGCTGGTGATGGCTGTGCCTTGTCCCAGCCCCTGGGATCTCAAGTCTCACAAAGTGAACACTGCAAATCTCAGGGGACCCTGGCACCTCCCTCATACCAGTCCCCCAGTCTCCTCACCATTGGCTCACTCATGCCCTTTCTATCCCTTTCTCCCTCCCCTAGTCTGCCTCTTCATTTATGCACCATCATTTGGTTCTGGACTATCCTGGGGTCAGTCAGGAATTATTGCCCCACTCCACTGGAAACAGGTTAAAGAGATACAGGACTTATCCAAAGGCATTCAACAAGGTGGCGGCAAAGACAGAATTCTAGCCCCGAGTGTCCTCAGTCCAGTTCCACCAAACAGAGAACAAATCTAAAGCTATAGATGGCTGGAGTCAGAGGAGTTGCAGACAAAATTGGAGGAGGGAACATTGTGGGCCCCACCTTCTTCCAGAGGATTCATGCAGCCCCTCTCTCCACACAACACAGAAAAACTACAGCAGGAGGTGAGAGTTGTGGGGGGCTGAGCCAGCAGGGCTATGCAGGTGGGTGGTAGGACTTCTTGGGTCTGGGGGCTCATACAGCGTGTTACTAAATATTTGTCTCCCCAAGTGGACTAGGGGACTGCATGTTTTGTACTGAGAGTTAATCCAGGGCCTAGCACAGCTGTGCCTGCTACTAAGTGTATATGCAATAGATATTCACAGGTTGAATGAAGAATAACAATAGCTAACATCCATCGAACAGTTACTATGTGCCAGGTACTGCTCTAAGCTCTTTCCATATATTAGCTCATGTAACCCACATATCAATCTTAGGAGATGGGTATTATTATCATCCTTACAGGTGAGGAAACTAAGGCACAAAGACTGTAAACCTTTCCTTAAGGATTGGTAAAAGGCAGAGCCAGGAGTTAAACTTAAGATTTTGAGGGCTCCAGAGTTTATGCCTTTAATCACTCTGTTAGACTATTAAAAAAATGAAGAAAGTCCAAAACACAGACATGTGACATGTCCCCTACCCATCCATTCAAGCAAAGTCCCTGCCCACCCCAGGCTGACAACTGTCTTATTCATAGAAGCACCAAGACTCAAGTGTGTCCCAGTGCCCTCCTACCCATTGCTCCTGCCCCCTGCAAACAGTATGCTCAGGCCAAGGGCACATCCAACCCAAAGGCACCCATACTGTCTTCTAGCCCTGGGGCTGCCTCTAGTACTTCTGGACAGAAGATGTCTGTTCTACCCTGTGGTGTCCCTCAGAAAGAGACCTCCCATTCTTTCTGTCCCAAGCCTCCAAGTCCATCAGACCAAAAGGATCTCCATCACAACTCTGATTACAGCAGAAATGCATCTGGCACGTTAGGAACCACATGGCAAATCCAGAGAGGTAGATTTCTTTGAATTTACAATGACTTGGGATGAACGGTCAAGAGATAGCAGTTATCCTCACTCTTCAAACCAGAAATATAAGGCTAAGAGAGGTTTAAGGTGGCATGGGCTACAAAATTTGGAGGACCCAGTACAAAATAAAAATGCAGGGCTCCTTGTTAAAAATTATTGAAAATTTTGGGCGGCCCCTGTGGCTCAGTGGGTAGGGTGCCGGCCCCATATACCAAGGGTGGCGGGTTCAAATCCAGCCCTGGCCAAAATGCAACAAAAAAATAGCCAGGCATTGTTGCCAGTGCCTGTATCGTCCCAGCTACTCGGAAGGCTAAGTTAAGAGAATCGCCTAAGCCCAGGTGTTGGAGGTTGCTGTGAGCTGTGTGATGCCACGGCACTCTACTGAGGGAGATTAAGTGAAACTCTGTCTCTTCCAAAAAAAAAAAAAAAAAACTTATTGAGAATTTTTATATGACAGGGGCATAGCAGTGTGCCTGTCTAAGGGGCCTGTCTAAGCACAGGGCCCCATGTGACCATGTAGGTGGCATGTCTATAATGAAAGCCTGGTAAGGCGCTTGACCAAAGTCACCCACGTCACACATGCTGAAGCCAGATAGCTAAGGTAGGGGGCTAAGGACCAGGGTGGTCTAAGAGGTTAGCTGGTTCCCATTCCAACTCTTTTGAGTCCTGAGCCCCATCTGTCTGCCCCAGGTAGGTGAAGATGGGAGCCCAGACTCTGTCCCAATTCTCTCTTGTTTTTGTCCTAGACAATGGTCCCCTTCCTTTCCTGTCTCCTCCTAGCCTCCTAATCTGCTCTGCCCACTACAAAGGCAGGGGATTAATTTACAGCCCCTTCCTGCCTCAAGTCTCACAGTCCCTGGACACTTGATCCAACGTTCCCATCCTCACACATACCCACCCCTGGGCTGCCCCAGATCTGGAGCCAAGGGAGAGGGAAAAAAGACTAAACGCATATACCTGTATTGGCTATGGCACGCTCCAGAGCTCCCCCTGCAGGTGGAAACTCATACTGTCTGCATGCGTATATATATTTGTGTGTGTGTGTGTGTGTGTGTGTGTGTGTGTGTGTGTTTGAAGGAGGTGTGTGTAACATGATCCAGTGAAAACCACAAGCACAGGCCCTCCCTTCAGGAAGCTCCCAGTCTGAAGGAAGGCATGGCCCCAGCCCTAAGAAAGCTCCCCCACCCTTGTTTTTTTTGAGATGAAATTTCACTGTTGCCCAGGCTAGAGTGCCATGGTGTTAGCCTTGCTCACAGCGATCCACCTGCCTCATTCTCCAGAATAGCTGGGACTAAAGGTGCTTACCACAATGCCCAGCTAATTTTTCTATTTTAGTACAGATGGGGTCTAGCTCTTTCTCAGACTGGTTTCAGATTTCTGAGCTCAAGATATCCTCCTGCCTCAGCCTCCCAGAGTGCTGGGATTACAGGAACGAGTCATCATGCCTGTCCCCTCCCCTCTCCTTCTGATGCAAAGAAACACCATTCCTGTCCTCAGGGAACCCTGAATCTGATAAAGTAGAGTGTCCTTGTCAGATGGACACCCCCCACACACACACACACAGACATATGGCATATAATACTACCTGACATTCTCACAGGAAATAAAATTGCACCCTCCTCTGTAGTGAACACCACCACCCTCAGCAGGATCTTGCTTCATTCAAGAACTCATCAAGGAAAGATGATTATCCATACTTAGCAAATGGGCATCAGCCTAGGTCTTCCAGCTCCGAGGCCTGTGGTTTTTTCCTTGCACCACAACCTCCTCTTCAGGGGCTTCCATGTCGGTGGCATCAGTTAGGCATCAGCTTTCCCTCCATCATGCCCCTGCCTGTCGCGCCTTATCTGGCCCTGCCTCATGCACTTCTCACTTCACACAACGTGCCACACTTATTTGTGTTTGTCTTATCTCCTCCCCCCCGAGCCCCCAAGGCAGGGTCTTGGGTACACCAGCCTCACAAGGGCAGACTCCTGAGAATGTACTTAGCACAGAGCCTTGCAGACAGCAAGCATTCATTTGTCAAGTGAACAAATGAGGGATTGAATGAATGAAAGAATGAATGAATGCTTCTTCCTTGAAACAGCCTAGGAGTTTAAGTGGAACTACATCATCGGTCACTGACAAGGGGCAGGAGGGGCACCAGTTAAGAGTGAGAGGTGTCGCCGAAACCACACTGTGGGCTGGTGGCAACAGGGCTTATGCACACTCTGCAGAACTGCAGTGTGCTTCTTTACACACAGAATTATGGAACAAATTGGGATGGGTCCAGAGATCTGGGGAAAAGAATCCTTAGACCAGGTCCACCTGGGAAGGCTTCCTTCCTATAGGAGGTGTTAAAAGCTTCTTGGTGGTGTCTGCCTTTGGCCTGCTTCCCAGGAGGCAATGGTAACTCAGGTAGGGAGGCAATTCAAACAGGCAAATCCCACAGGGAGTTGGAATAAATCTCAATCTATCTGGCCCCCATTTTCCTGGCTCTCTTATATACTCCCTTATACAAGGAAGCACCCTCCCTGTCCTGCAGAGACCTCAGCAATATTCTAATCTAGAGGTACTAGGTGGTGACAGAGACTCCTTTGAGCCACTGCTCCTCCCCTCTCTCCACTCCGTGAGTCCATATACCTTGGCTGTGGGCCTGGGGACCATATCCAAATCCCTGACACTGGTATAGCAGAAGACACTCAGCACCTTCCTGTCACCTTGCCTCAGTCTGGACACTCTCGGGTACACTCCCACCTCCTACAGCACTTCCAAGGGCAAACGGAAGAGACAGTGGCAGAGGCACAGGGTGAGAAGAGCTGTCCTGGAACCCTCACTCTCAGCAAAGCCCTAGATAGGCAGAGTAGAGTAAGAGAAATGCAGGGACACCCCCGCCCTGCCTCTGTCTCGCCTTCTCAGTGCTTCTCCCAAGGGGAGACCTGCATGGATTATAACAGTAGGTCCCACGTACGGGGCGCTCGCTGTGTGCCAAGCACTGGGCCAAATCACAAACATCTTTCTTTTTTTTTTTTTTTTTTGAGACAGAGCCTCAAGCTGTCCCCCTGGGTAGAGTGCCGTGGCATTACAGCTCACAGCAACCTCCAACT
>NW_003852450.1:7109950-7128097 GCF_000181295.1 Otolemur garnettii
GAGCCACAAACATCTTTCTAAGAGCTTGGGAGGAAAGATAAGGAAACAGAAAAAGGTAAACCTGAAAGACGTAAAGAAACTACAGGGCCACCCAGCTGGTTAGTGCCCGAGCCGAGACTCGCACCCCTGTCTGCTTGGCTGCAAACACACACACTTTCCTCCCTGCCTCCAAGGTCAAGGTAGGGTCTCCGCAGCCCCCAGGGCAGCCTGATGTTGCCTTTGGCTTGAGCAGCCCAGTGGATTTACCCTTGATTAAAGGCTGCTGAACACCTTGGATTTGGGGGGTTTTTTAAAAATGTTTGCTCTGAGGAGAAAAAGACAGGAAGCCTGGCTCTACAACATCCTGCCCTCCAGAGAGTGGGACAGAAAAGTCCGTGGTGATGAAGTGACCGAAGTCCCAATGTGGTTTCTCATTCTCTCCTGGGCTCATGGCTTTCTCTTCCCTGGAAGGGCCTTCCCTGGCCACTCCCCAGGTTGCATCCTTCCGGTCCTCAGGACTCAAACCTCTTCTTCCCCAGGGCCTTCCCTGACCACCCAAGTCCTCTTTCTCCCTCAAGTGCCTGTTGGCTTTGATCCTCTGTGAATGCTCCCAGGATTATCTGCTACAGGTGGGTTCACTTTTCACGTGCACCTGCCTAGTCTCCTGCTGATAGTCATAACCATTTTGCCCTCACTGCCTCACCAAGGACCCCTCACATACTATTTCCCCAGCTGAAATATAATCACCTCCATTCTCAAGGTGCAGTCCCACCCTCTCCCGCCCAAATCTCTGACTTCTGAGCTGAGCCCAAACATCTTCTCCTTCAAAGCAACCCCCAGAGACAGACTCCCAGTTGGTGGCTGGGAGGGGAAAAGTACTGGTTTTTCCCCAGAAAGACAAGAAACTTGGAATAGATTTTGAGAGGCTGCCCAGTCTAGGATCTTAACATGCCCAGAGTTCTGTTCAGTCCCTTCCAGTCAGAACCCCAACCCCAGCTGTGGCTGTCCAAGAGGCAGTGAAGAGGTGGGGAGGAGGCTGCCTGGGTTGAAATCCCAGCACCAGCAATCACTGGCTGGTGGTCTCAGACAAGCTCCTTCACAGTGAAAAGCTGCAGTTTCCTCATCTGAGAGATGGGGGATAACACTAGCACCTCCCTCTCGGGGTTAGTATGAGATGATGTAGATGAAGTGCTTGAGCACAGTTCTTGCCACATGCCAATCATCCAATAAATACTGGCTGATATTGCTACTGGTAAAAGCAAATTCCTAAGAATGTCGCTTTGAGCCCATAGGGGGCCATCCAAGCTGGACCCCCAGAATGGATCTTCCTAATGTGCTAGTATTTTCCTGAAAAAAAGTTCACAGTCCAGCGAATGAAAACTTCAACAAGGAGGGCATCCCCACCACACTGGAGCAGACACGGGAGGCAGAAAGCTGGGCACCAGGTGCTTCCCTGGCCCTAGCCTCAGATTTGCATCTCATAAATAATTAGAGAGAGTCCCAATCCCCCAGGGGTTGGGGAGAATTCAAGATATAGGGCACAGGCCTCCCTTGGAGGTCTCTGGAGAAGAAAGAAGATCCTGGCAGAAAAGAGAAGCCGAGAATGGGACACAAAGAAAAGCTCAGATCTGGAGGTGCCGTGTCTGTGAGTAGCCAGACCCAGCCCCCACCTGCCTGCCACCAGCCTGCCCATGGCTGGCTCTGGCATGGCTCCAGGGGGCGCGGTGCCAACCCCTGAGCTTGCCCCCCCACCATGTCCTTTTGCTGCTTCCAAAATAACTCACTGCTCACTGCCCAAGTTCAGCCTCTCGGGTGTTTTTCTCCTCCTGGGACCTGTTCTCCCATGTCTGAAGGGCAGGAGGAAAGACCTTAGTTGTCCTTAGAAGCTGGGGGCCACCCCTTTTCTCCCAATGAACTAATTAGCACAAAGGGGCTCCCCAAATTCTGAGAATCAGTGAGTCCATTTCAGATTGGCTCAAGGAAATTGTCATGTCCAACATGGGGGAGTGGGATTGGAAATTTCTCCCCCACTCCTATCTCTTGTACCTTCCCAACATGTCTGAAGTCTCAGTCAGACTCTTGATCGTGGCTCCGGTCCCAATAGGGTGGGTTATTAGCCCTGTGGTCACATGGCCCATTAGGGATGAGCTCAGAGGAGTCTCCTGACAGTCTCTCTGGGGATGTCCCAGGAAGAAATGGAGCAGCCATCCTAAATGCCCCATCCACCCCTGCCTTTTCTTGGATTTTACCAGTGAAAACTCTAGTTCCAAGGAATTCCATTTCGGAGGAGAAGCTGGACTCTACAGATGGCGCTGACCTGAAAGCCTAGACTCTTCCTTTTTAGAGAGTCTCTCATGAGGCGTCAGGCCTGGCTCCATCTCCTCCAGGCATCCCTGTAAGGAAGATCACTTCCTTCATCATCACTGCCCAGGAGCCCAAGAGCAGAACTGGCTCCCAGAAAGGCCTGCTTCCAGGAGGGTCAGTGGGAGAGGGTGGCATGAGTAAGGAAAGAGGGCAGCAAGGAAAGAAGGACCATCTGATGGGCTCCACAAAGTGAGACTCTGGTATCCTAACTGCCCCTGCCCAAGTCACATGTAGCTCTGCAAGTCCCTTACTGGACCTCACTAGCTCATTTGTAGTCAAAGGCAAGAGAAAAACAGTATCAGTAGGAAATAGTTTTAAGCACTTACACTATGAAAGCATGGGGTTTGCTTTCTTTGTCTCATTTGCGCCTCCTCACAACCATTCAAGGTAGATATTGTTAATATTAGTGTATCCATGTGAAAGATTAAGAAACTGAGACTTTGGAAAGGGTAAGTGATTTGCCCAAAGACACACAGCTCATCAGTGATGGAGCTGAGACTAGAGCCTGCAGAGGCAGGGCCTCCTCCCCACTCAGATACCCTCTGCTACGCCCTGCCTGTCTTCCCCTGGTGGGCACGGGCACAGGTCAGTGCAGGAAGCAGGCTGCAGCACGTGTGGGGCCATCAGGGTTGAGAGCCCATGGAATGGGGGGAAGGCGGGGTTGAGGGGGGCGGGCTGGGGGCCAAGTCTGCTCTGAGCCAGG
The DNA here is from genome assembly GCF_000181295.1 of Otolemur garnettii. Lineage (NCBI taxonomy): Eukaryota > Metazoa > Chordata > Mammalia > Primates > Galagidae > Otolemur > Otolemur garnettii. The sequence goes on from NW_003852450.1 coordinate 7,112,997, forward strand.
CTTTCTTCTCCTCCGCCAGCCGCCCCACCCGGCCGCACCCCATGCCCGCTGCTGCCAGAGCCGAGAGGTTTCCTTTTTCTCTTGCCTAGGGCTGTTTCCTGCCTTTCCTTTGAACTGGGGTGTTGGCTCCCCTACACACTCACCCACCTCCAGCGACCCCCTGGGTCAGCCCTCTGACAGGCCGGTTCCCCAGGCTCCACTTTGGACAAGCCCGGCACAGGAGGTTCCCAGAGGACCCCATATCCTGGAATCACTGTGCCCCTCCTTCACCCTTTCTTCTCTACCCTAGTCTGGGTGCTTCTTGGGCTCTCCCCTTCCCTCCTTCCTCCTGCCTACCAGCCGCTCTCCCCAGGGGAGCTCTCTCTGTCCTGCTGGGAACAGGAGATTCAGAGAAGATTGCTTTCTGCCTTTCCCACTTTCCAGTTTTTCAGCCAAAATGAGGTCCAGAGAAGTTTTGGGACTTGCACATGGTCTCATAGTAACTCAGGGACTGAGGATTAGAACTCACAAACCCTAAATTTCTGGCAGAAGGGATCAGGTTCTAAAAATCTACTAGGAAGGGTGACCAAGACGGGGCCTGGGAAAGGTAGCCTTGAAAGTAAGAATGAGACCTGGCACCATGACCCCCAGTGCACCCGTCCCAAAGCCAGCTCTCCCCCACTGAGACCACATGTTTTTCTGCTTCCTTACCTAACAGCTCCAGCAGGGGCCCACCCAGAATGTGTTGGGGAGTAAGCTGGGGTCTCCCAGCAATTGCTCCCTTGCCTGCCATGAAGCTCCAAGACTGTACCAGCCAGGAAAAAAAACTTATCTCCTCAGGTCCCCAGGGTGGCTCATCTCATCTCCTTTCCAGCCACTCCCCTCCTTCTCACAGCCCCCAACATATACACGCACCCTATCCCTCACCTTTCACAGAACAGTGCCAGTCCTCCACTTCCCATGCTGGCTCTAGGACCCCTCCTCAGGAAGACTTCCAGGACTAACGTTTCCTGGCCCTGGTCATCCTAATAACAACACTGGCTAACACTTACTGAGCTCTTTCTAGGGACCAGACACTATGCCAAACCCTTTTACAAACATTACCTCAGTGAATCCACGTGACAACCTTAGGAGGTAAATATTAACTCCAGTTACAGATTAAGAGGGAAACTGAGTCACAGAGGAGCTGATCAAGTGGCCCGGGTTCACACAGCTAGTAGGTGATGACTTGAACCCTGCTCTCTGTGGCCAATGTCCGTTCTCTCAACCCCTCTGATCCCTGCCCCCAGCATCCTGACTCCATCTTCTTGATCATAGACAGACATCCCCAGGTAGCAGTGAGGAGGCTGCAAATTACCCTGAATCTACTCAGACACACATACACATACCATCTGACCTTTCGAATAAGTCCAGTGGTTATCACAGGCGATCTTAAAAGGAGTGAATTCCGGCTCGGCACCTATAGCTCAACCGGCTAAGGCGCCAGCCACGTACACCTAAGGTGGCGGGTTCGATTCCCCAGCCCGGACCCGCCAAACAACAATGACGGCTGCAACCAAAAAATAGCCGGGCGTTGTGGCGGGCACCTGTGGTCCCAGCTACTTGGGAGGCGGAGGCAGGAGACTCGCTTGAGCCCAGGAGTTGGAGGTTGCTGTGAGCTGTAATGCCATGGCACTCTACCCAGGGGGACAGCTTGAGGCTCTGTCTCAAAAAAAAAAAAAAAAAAAGGAGTGAATTCCCAAGAAAGCAATATGCAGTCTGATGCAGGGGTTGTGTGGGGAGGCCCCTCCCTTGGCCATGGTGGCAGTAGGTGATAGAAATGGGTGCTTATGGAGGACTGCAAGTACAGGAGCCTCAGGTCTTTTATAACTAGCTGGCAAGACACCTTTTCTCATACCATCTGTTTCCCAATACTGCTCATCTTGGGGGACAAAAAAGAGACTCAGAGTAACTACCCAGATTCTCCTGCTCTGGGACAACTCTGGGTTTTATTTGCCAGCATCTGCAATCTGTACACTTCTGTCTCCTCACCATGTACATGTGTGATGGAGTAGAGCAAGAAGCATTGTGCCTTCTCATCACCATCAGGCTGGAATGTCCCAGTGCCAGGGACTCAACCACCACCCCCCAGGTCCATTCCCAGAACAAACCCCACCCAAGAAGGATGTCCAACCCCCAGGGAGTCTCAATGAGCTTCAGCGAGACTATGGTTTGGGAGATTTCAAAGAGAGAGACACTTGAAGGATTGTATTTGGAGTCTATTCTCCCAACCATTATCAAACAGGGCTGGCACTGGACTCCAAAGTAGTAATGGTTTTTGGACATGAGTGTCAAGATGAGAAATACCAGCTAGATACAAAGAAGATTTTCTAGTCTTCCCTAGAACCAAGATGCAGGGAGGAGGAGGCACTCACCTCATGAAGGGCACTAGCTAATAGGAGGAAACCTCACAACCCTGGAGTGGGGGGAAATGGGAAGTGATTTTTATAGGGGCAAAGTCAAGGAATGTGTAAGGATGCACAGGTGTCTTCTTGGTGCCTCTGGTGGTTCCATCCATGCCACCTTCTCAGGATCTTGAAGTTCTCTCTACCCTCTTACTTCCTCCACATCCAAGTGTTTTAACCTTACTTTTTCCTTCTCAACCCTATGTCAAGAGTACGCAAGTTCCCACCCTCCCCTAATCCTTGTCCCACAGTGTTCACTTATTGGCTAGGCCCTCAGGCCCAAGAATGAGCCAAACACTGACCCTGCAGTCAACTCTCCACACACACCTCTCTTCCTCCTGCCACAAACCACCTCCTTGAGGTCTCCACCCACCTAGTGGGCTCAGTTTCCCTGCTGTGTGGAGAGGCCTTACCTCTACCTCCATGGGCCCCCCAACTGGAGGCATGATAATAATAGCAACCATTTCAAGGTCACCCCTGGTGCCAGGCATTATACTACATACTTATATGTCCAGATCATCTCATTTAATCCTCTAGCATTTTCTTCTCTTCATATACACATGAAGAACCTGAGACTTAGAAGTGTCCAGTGACTCTCAGTAAGGGGCAGACCTAGGAAAGAACCAAGGTTCGGATGGTCCAGACAGAGAGGCACTGCTGGATATGCCATCAGATGCAGATTGCATTGTTCTCAGCACGGGCTAGGCTACATGGGGCAAGGCCAGGCTGGGCATTTCCTAACACTGGCCCAGTAGGAGCCCTAAGACCTCCCTGCCCTGGCTCTTCTCAGTGACAAACCTCACCCCACCTGAAGATGCATAAATGGCTGGCCGGTGCTCCTGAGAAGACACAGAAAGAAGTCTTCTTCTCTGAGCTGCTCTCAGGACAACTAGAGAAACCCCTTCATGCACCATCTAGATGGGACCCCCTCCACAGCCCAAAGTAGGAGACATGGACCTCTGCCACCTCTATTCAATATTCTAGCCCCGACTACTAAATTCCGCCCATTTCCGTGGGACCCACACTCTCTCTTCCCCTTGTCCACTCTCAGCAGCATACTCTGAGTCTTAAGAGAGAGGTGGGTACAGGACCAGTTTAGAAAATCTCACCTCTACTCAACCCAAATACAGACTTCATAGTTCCAAGGAAATTGTGACAAGATAGTGGGGGCAATCTGCACAATGGCAAAGGTAGTACAGTACCTCCTCCCTCCAAGTCCTTCCAGAAGTAGGACCATCAACCAGTCTAGGAAGGCTTCAGTGCTAGGAAAGGAGTGCTGTGCTAGCAGCCCCAGGACTCTTGTCTTCACATGAGACATACCATATACCCTCAGTATATATAACTGCTAAAAGTGAGGCTGCCCTGGCTGCCGTAAAGGTGGGGCCAGAGCCTGCCCTCCGCCAACTGCTGAAACTCCCTTGGCACCCCTTGGGCTTTGCTAAGTTCTTGTCTTGTATTCCTGAGTTTGCTTCTGCTATCACTCCTGGACTGTAAAGGATTCAATTTGCCCTTTTGGAATATGTACATTATTTCTTCCTTCTCACTCCCTCCCCTGGTCCACAGTCTGTGCCTTGGATTAGAGGAGACACCCCCTCTGGGGATAGGGAGATTAGGCGGGTAGCCCAGTGAAGAGATGCAATCTGGGATCCTCTCTATCCCACCAAGACATGGCCAACACTGAGTGCCCTGGTTTCATTTAATTCAACAAACTCTTACAGAGCCCCTATACGGTCTAGCTCAGCTCCATCTTCCTTCAAGCTCCCAAATCCTGGGAACCCAAATCCATGAGGGGCCTCTGCCTCTGTCAGGCCAGAAGGAGCTCTGGAGTCCTACCCCTCAGCTGATGTCCCCCAGTTTTCCAGGCCGCCCTACCTCCATTGAGAAAAGATGTTGGGTCTGGACAGGACTAGGCAGGAGGAGTCTCCTTTCCCTAGAGAAGGGATGTGGGGGTGTCTGGAACGTGCTCCCACACCCTCCTCCTGCCCCCGTGATGAAGAACCAGAGATCCCCAGCTCTCAGATTCTGAGGGGAAGCTCCTATGAGCTGTCCTTACAACAGCTGCCCCCAGTAGGGTCCCCTTCACGCACTGTCTCACCCCAATTCAGATGCTAAAAATGGTTCTCTGGTTTTCAGCCTCGGCGCCTGCCCACAAATTAGTGTCTCCAACACTGCCTCTTGGGACATGACTTCACGGAGGCCCCAGGGGGAGTCAGGAGGCCTCAGTGAAGGGAGATGATGCTGGCAGAGCCCCTTTCTGAGGAGACAATAGTGGGTAAGGTTCCCCTCACAGCTCTGGGACCCCCTCCCTCTAGGCCACCCAGTCTCAGTGTGACAGCTTTGCTCCTTTTGCCATGACAAAGGAACAGACATTATTTCCACTCCACTAGGGCACTCTCCCCTCACCTCCATCACCAATTCAGTCAGCTTCACCTCAGCCACTAGCCTGGGCACTGCTTGGCTGTAGGAGAATGCAGGAAGAGGAAAAGAGGCAGTCAAGCTCGTGTCCCTCCTACTCAGTCAAGGTCCAGAACCCACCTTACCAAACCTGGGCACTCACCCTGTACCCTTAAGCATAGGAGCCAACTGGGAAACCAAGTAAGGGATGCCTAGGCTCACAACTTGCCTGCTCTTTCGTCCCAGACTCTTTCCTCCCCAGTCTCGGAGCAGCTGGACTCAGAAAGGGAAGAAGCTTGTCCGGGATGCCCATGCCCCAGGGCACCAACCCGGCAGGTGCCCTAGACTGAGGCACCGACAGGGCGCGAGCGCGCAGCCAGCGGGAGCAGGAGGGACGCGCGGGCAAGTACTCACAGGTAAGCCGTCAGGGAGTCCAGGTCCCCCGGGACGACGGATAGCCCGAGCTCAGAGCAGTCTGCCGACAGCATGATGCCGTCCTCCTGGCAGTGGCAGGGGGCCGGGCAGACGGCAGGCCCCGGGCCGGGCTGGGGAGCATCGCCGGCACACACGGAGACGCACAGCGTGGCGCAAAGCCACAACGCCCGCAGCCCGCGCGGGCTGGGCATCTCGGCCACCCGGCTGCCGGGGCACCTGGTGGGCGTGCGGGCGCACGGGCGCGGTGGCCGCCACTGCTGGCCTCGCGGTTCCGCGGCGGGGCTGCGCTGGCTGGCGGGCTGCGCCGTCGGTGGGGACTGTCCCACGGGCTCTGCTTGGCGTCAGCGGCAGCGGTGGGAGCGCGGGGACCGTGCAGTCAGAGAGGGGCAGGCATTGTTGAGTGATCTTCGTTATTCAGTTTCACAGGCTGGGCTTGGCAAGGGGGGGAGACCCAGGCGGAGGAGGAGTCAAGGAAACTTTCTACACTGCGGCTCACTCCCCTTCTCTCCTTCCTTCCGAGCTGGCAGGAATTTCATCCAGGAAAGAAAAAAAAAAAAAAAAAGGAAGAAAGCATGCAAAGAAACCCAGGCGAGCCAAGCTCAGCATGTCAGGGACCTGCACTTGTTTGGAAAGCGTGCTCCAGGGCCTGGGCTAGTGGAGCTCAGGACCTTCTTGCCTTAGGGAAGGGCCACGGGGTCACATGGACCCAGAGGAGGGCCTTTCAAAACTGTACAGCTCCCGTAGGCCCCCCAATCCCTCTACCACGTTTTACACTGGAGCAAACAGAGCTAAGAGAAGTGATTTGTTCAAGGTCACGTGGCTGATGGGGGGCAGCCCGAGACCTAGGACGCAGACCAGCCCTCCTCACCCTGTTCCTGGGAGACAGAGGGGAGTGAGGGGCTGTCTTGGAACAGGTTAGGCTGTTGAGGGCGCCAGTGTCAGCTGGGATGACAGAGGACAAAGGGAGGGTCTCCTCATTGAGCAGCCATGCCCTGACTCCACAGATACGAGGCTGGGTTTCCACCCACTGAGTGTGCCCTGGATGGAATGCATTCATGCAGCCTCAGGCTAATCTAAGGCCTATGGAGCACCCTGACCTCTGCTCCAGGACCCAGGCAGGCTGAGGTGCTGTGGGCAGCCCAGCTGGTTGTCAGAGGTGCCTGAAAATAAGCAGATTGGTGCCCCCTGGAGGCTGGATGCTGAAGCTGCAGCTCCGCCACCACGAGGCACAAATCCCATCCAAGGTCTACCCTGGCCAGCACCAGAAGCCCAGGGTGCAGAAGGAATGGGAGTTAAAACTAGAGTCAAGCCCTGTTCCCTTCTGAGACCATACGAGGATGACTTTGCTTCCTTCTTGCTTTCCCTGGTCTCTCCTAGGCTGAACCAGGCTCTGGTGCAGAGCTGGGACAGGCTGTGTGCCACCTTCCTCCTATTTTTGCCTGGTCTCCCCATGGTCCATACAGAGTATACACCAGAAACCTGGGATCTCAGAGGGATCCAGGATTCCCTATATCCTGTACCTCCATATCCCAGGACCTATCATTAGTGCCTCGCCACTCTGCTAACCTCCTAGGGCCAGAAAGGCTGCACAGCTGGACCAAGAAGAAAATAGCCCCCAACCCAGGCCCCCCAATTGAGGCCATGGCCTCAAAAGTAGATGAGCCTCCTAGAAAGGCCAGAAGATGGCTGTGCACAACCAGAAAGACCCACAGATAGAGTCACCTCTGCCTTGTGGCAGAAAACCACCTCAGGCAGGCCTGAGTTTCTGGCCTCACTCATCCATAGCCTTGGGTCATCCCTGTTTATTTGCAGCTCCTGCTCCTCCAATGTGAGGGGCCCAGGAGGGAAAAATCATGGTTGAGCCCTGACAAGCCCCTTGAGATGAGCTTGAGAAGCTCAGAGCTGAGTCCCCATGTGAGGGTTATTGTGAGACCAACCCCTGGGGTTTCTGACAAACACAGTGTATGAAAATGTTATCAACATTCCGTCCTCCTGGAAAGAACACCAGAGCCTAGCCCCATTCCAGGAAGGCTCTTGATTGAACAGAAAGCAATACCTACAATACCTCTGTCCCCTTCTTCAACCAAGCTTGACACTTCCCTAATCTCTGACCCCTTGCACATTTCTAGGAACTCAGGTTGGCCCAGGAGCTCTGCCTCCTTACCCATTGGGGGGGGTGGTCCTAAATCCATTTCAGGGATTCTCCTCTGATTTGTCCAAGCTTTCTCTTTGTCTTCCAAGGGCTCCTCTATCAGGAGCAATCAGTGGCCAGCATCAGACATCCTTTCATCGATAACCTTGCAGTACAACCAGAGAGACAGGCAGGAGTGCACAAGGCCATCAGCAATCACTCATGTGCTGTGAAATCCAGGCCTAATGTGTATGAACAGTGTGCTCCCTCTTTTCTGGTCTCTGCCTTCTCCTCGTTTTTCCATTCTCCACATCTCCCCACTGCTTTTTCCCCTACCTCCTTTCTGTGTAGAGTGTGGAGGGGAGAATGAAGGAGGAGGGAAAACTTGTCCATATTGCCTCAGGGGTACTTCCAGCCCCTGCCTTCCAAGTCACAGTATGGTTCTAGCACCTCCACCCCAGTGGGTAGAAAAGGCTGGGGATGGCAGGAGAGAGGAATGGGGAACAGGATAAATACTAATGCATACAGGGGAGGTGGGTGCAGGGCAGGGGAACAATAAAAAATAAACCTGAAGAGAATGGTACTGGAAGAAAAAAAAAAGAAAGAAAAGAAAAGAAACTGAGACTCTGAATCTGCAGCTCAGTACCACAGGAAATTAGAGGTGGAGAGACTGAAGTCTGAGGAAAGTGGGAAATTGGAGGATGAGCCGGTAGAGGGCTGCTCCCAGGCAAAGCCAATGTGTCCCAGATGGCTCACAAGGCCCATGTGCTGGGCCCCATGGCAGAGCAGACAGAACACACCCAGCCTCAGACTCTACCATGTCTTTATTCCCCAACTCTGCCCCTTCACAGCACAGGGCCCAGTGGAGGTTGCTCTTCCAGGGAGGCTGAGCCAGAGCACAGACCTCTTCTGCTCCAGCACAGCATGGTGACCAGCAGGGACTCAGGGCAGCCTGTCCACCAGCACACTGTTCACACAGTTGTAGAGGTAGATATACTGCTCCTAGGGGCAGACACAGAGTAAGGAGCCTCATTCTGCCTGCCCAAACCTAAGGGCTCCCTGTGTCTGCCACTCCTAGTGCGCAGTCTGAGAGACAGCACTGCAGTCCACAGCGCCACCTGGTGGCTGCTTAAGTGATGCTGCCTAGAAGCTGGTGCTGAAGCTTCTGGGTCTCTCCACCCCTTCCCACAGCTGAGCCTCTCACCAGCGTTGGGGTCATGAGGCCACAAGCCTGCGACTGCTGCAGGGCCACGTTAAAGACATCCACAGTGCACTCAGCCCCTGCCTGCTGCAGCAGCTGTTCCATGGCCAGGAAGGTGCCCAAGTGGGGTGCGCCCTTGCTGCAATTGACATAGAGTTGGATAGGATACCTGGAGGAGGGGGGGCTGGGTGTATCCTAGGATGCATGGAAACCCAACCTGGGCCCAGGGACTCAGCAGGGACGCTGAATACTCAGCCAGCAAATCTGGGCCAGATCCCTGGTCCAGAGAAGACAGGTGCAGAGAAGACAGAGGCGTTGGGAGACCCATAACCCAAGAAGTGCTCAGTGAGATGTGAGGCCTTTCTAGTGCCCGCTCCCTTCCCAAATCATTGTCTAGCAGCACCTGGAGTGGCTGAGCAGTGTGCCTGCTTTCTTGCTCTTGCCCTGGGAGCAGCACTTGCTCACAGCAGCCAGGAAGGACAGCAGAGTGCTGGGGGGCAGCTCATGCCCAGACTCCCAGTATGGAAACTGCAATCGCCGCACCTGCCTCTCCTTCCCACTCTCCGCCTGTGGCAAAGAGGAGGGCAGAGGGAAGCCGGCACAGGACTCTTCCCCCACACAACCCACCGTTCCATACTGTGGCCCTAATACCTACATGTGTGACCCTAAAGAGGGTAAAAGGCCAGCCTGTTGTATTGCTCTCAGTCATCCAGCGCACAGTCACTAAGTCTGTGATGATGGGGTGTATCTCCGTTGGCCAGAACTCCTGTGGCTGGGATGGAATCAGGGCTGTTCAGGCAGTTTCCTGAGGTCTCTGCCCCTGCCTTGGTCACAGATACCACAACCAGCTCTCCCTATCTCCTGCCCCAACTCCTGAGTCTCCCCCTCCTTTGTCCCCCTGCTCCCTCACCTTTTCCATGGCATCAGGTGGGCACAGAGAGACCAGCACCCGAGCCCCATGCTGCCACACCAGCTCCCAGAGCTCCTGTGGCTTTGCAGGGCCAGTCAACACCACGTGATCACGGCCAGAAGGCCCACCCTGCAAACCACAGCTCATTAGCAACCAGGGACTCAGGGTAACTCCTGACCAGCCCACAGCTCAGGAGCCCCCAGAAGCCTCAGCCCCAGCCCAGGAAGCACAGATGGCCAGAGAAGGTAAGCAACAGGCAGCAAGGCCAGCATCATCTCACAGGGAAGAGCCAGGCTTCCGGCATGTCATCTGGGGGGCTCTCCGCCACTGGAGAACTATAGTCTGAGGGAAGATGATGAGGGTGAGCCTGCCAGAGGTCCCACACTTGCACCCCCTACCCCCTCGTCCCTCTGCTTGGTCCACGTGAGACTCACTGGAGACTGCGCTGTCCTTCTCATAGCCAGAAGGGGGCGTGGAAGAGCCAGCTTTGTCCCTAATGGCCTCCAGCAGGACCTAAGAAGGAGGTGGCACCCTGAAGGTGGACAGAACTCACAGGAGTGGCACTTGGGCAGGGAAAGGCTGCCCTCTGTTGTCATCCAACCCCTAGCCTGAAGCGCACCTTGTACTCCTTCAAGTAGCCAGCATTGGCATTGGCTGCCCTCTTGGTGCATGCCTCCGCAAAGTTCATTACAGAGATGGGCAGGGACCTGCGGAGGGGCGGAGGTGGGGAAGGCTCTCCAGGCTGCCCAGCTCCCCTTCTAGTCTGCTTGGATCTGCCCACAGATAGGAGTCAGGAAGCCTGTGGGTGGGAAGGCACAGGGAACCTGTGCCCCACCCCAGCCAGGGACGAAGGGAAGCTGTGACTTACTCAGACATGTCAGAGGGCTCTTCCAGAATCTTGTTCAGGAGGCAGCTGTGCAGGAAGATGTACTGGCTCTGGCAGGGTGAGAGGGGCATCAGTCTGCTAGAGAGCATGGCCCAGCTGGGAGATTCCCCAGGCCCCAACCGGCAAGGCAGGAATGAGACAGGGTAGAGGAGGGAGCCACTGGGGAGCCTTCCCGATGTTGTGCCTTGGTTTCAAGGCTCTTACAGAAAGGAAGCAGCAGTCCAAATAGAATGATGACATGTTTGAGGCCCTCCCCACAGGGTCCTCTGTATGCCCCATGAGCTCCCTTTCCTGGTATCTCCAGAGCCTGCGGGCCCCCTGGCCATCCACCTCCTTCTCCCTCCTTTGGGGTCCCAGATGGCCCAGGTCCTGAGGCCCTCACCGGGGTCTGGATCATGAGAGGCCGGTGCAGCCGGAGTGCATACACAGCATGGAACACGTCTACCGTCTGCTCTTTCTCCAGCTGCTGCAGCAGCCTCAAGAGGGCCACAAAAGTGCCTGTCCGGCCCACGCCCGCACTGCAGGGACAATCCCTAGGGAGCTGAATAGGCGAAGGGGCTCCCCATGTCCCCAGCTCCCAGACAGCCCCACTGCAGGCCAGGCAGGGAGCCCTCCCTCACAACCACCCGCCCACCCTCACCTGCAGTGTACCAGGATGGGTCCAGCGCCCTGAGCAGCCCTCGCCTGCTCCTGTACCAGTTTTACAAAAGTGAGCAAGGAGGTGGGGGCCTCAGGGACACTATGGTCGGGCCAGGTGGTGAACTGTAGTTGCTTCACCCTCCGCTGCTGTTGCTGGGCAACCTGAGGAGGGGGCAGGAAGGAGGCCAGGGTGTAGAGGGCCTGTTTCTGTGCCTCACCTGCCTAACTGCAGGCTCCCCTGCCTGGCCCACACACTTCCTCCACACCCCCCCCACATGCATCCAGCTCCCTGATGGCAGGCGGATGCCACCCGCCTCAGACTGGGTGCTTCTTGAAGGTGGCAGCTGTGTCTCCTCCCTCAGGCTAATGCTTCCTAAGCACTTGGGTCCTCTAGCCTCCTGATAACCTCTGCCTATAGAGGGCGCCCAGACCACTGGCTTTCCTGCCCCAGGAGGCCACAGCCTGGGAAGGCACCTGGGGCACAGGAGTTTAAGGTGAAGCAAGGAGCCCCAGGCTGAGCACAGAGAGGGCAGAAACTGTCACTCCCCACCCTGCTTCTTCTTCACCTCACTGTGTGACCCTGGATAAACCTTCAGCCCTCTCTGTGCCTCCCTATCCCTTTCCTAACCATACACTTCCCCTTCCCCTGTAGTGGCTGAGTGCTTGTGATCCTCAGAAGGAAAGGGTCCCAGGGACCCAGGGAGACTCAGCTGGAATGCCCACCCCACTCTGCTCTGTCCCCTTGAGCACGCACATGCTGCAGCTGGAATTCTCGCTTGGTCCACTCATCCTTGGGCTCCTCAGTCAGGAGGTGGATGGTGATGTGGCCATGGGTGACAGGGGTGGAATCAGCTGGCCAGTAATGCTCACACAGCACCTGGGACCAGAGTGTTGGAGAGAATAGTTACAGACCCAGCCCCATTACTGCCACCCCTGCTTTACCCAGTCCTGACCCTCACCACCCATCTTTCTGGTCCCTGAAATTCTGCTGTCTGTACCGACCCAGCCCCAAGGCCCCTTCCTCCAGAAGCCTTTCCCTGATGGCTGGGCTCTAGCACCCTCACTCCCAACTTCTCATATGACCTCAGGACATTGAGTTAGCTGGCAGGTCCCTTGTGAAGCTGGATGGCCCTGATTCCACAGTCATTGGCTCTTGCCCCACTGCTCCAACAAGAGGACAGATTCCGCAGCCCCTCTCTGTCCCAGGGCCTTGCACTGAGCAGGGCACAGAGGAAGCATCTACCAAACTGGCCCCCAAAGCATGCAGAATTCTCTACCTTTGGCACCGGCCCTGGGTGGCCCTTATTCCTGTCCCTCTCCCAACCTCTTGGTGCCTCCTGGGCCTAGAGCAAGAAGCCAATGGAAACCGAGTCTATGTGGGAGCTTGTGTACCTGCTCCCTCCCCTGCCTCCCCATCCTGAGTGACCTTGGAGACCCCTACCAACCTTCAGGCCTCCCTCCTGTCTGCCTACCATCTCTGATAGAAGATGCCAACAGGGCCATTCCTGCAAGGAGACTGTGTGACACCTGGTGGCCACTCCAGGAACCTGCAAGGTGCACTCACCCTCCCGTTCTCCATGCCCACAGTCAGCATGACAATGATGTGGACCTGTTGCTCCCACACTAGCCGCCAAAAATCCTCCAGCGTTTTTTTGAGAGGTCCCTGAGTAGCAATGAATTCCTGTGGGTTGGTGTAGCCCTGAGGGATGGAGGGGTGGAAGTCAGGAACAAGTTAATGGGTGATGCTTTGGTCTCCCAGGTCCCAAAACACACAGCAGTAGATAGCCCATATGATCTCCAGGACTGAAGACTCTGTGTACATACATCCCATACATGCACCCAGAACTCAGTCCAGGAGGGGTGACTTCAGAGATACCCATGCCCCACCTCAAATGGGCCAGAAAAACCTACATAAACTACTTTGATACCGATGTGCTAAAAAAAAAAATGTATCCTGTCCACTCTTGTCACCAAATCAGAATGATTTTCCTAAAACCAAACTTTGTTTCTTCTATGCTCAAAAATCTTCCACAGCTCCCCAGTGCCCACCAAATAGAATACAAAGCCTTCAGCCTAACAATCAAGGTCCTCCTTCACCCAGCCTTGGCTACCTTTCCTACTAGCCCCCTGCTCGTGCGTGTGCGTACACACAGAGACACACACCCACAGCCATGTGCTGACTCAGCACTGCCTCCTGTGGACCAGCACAGAGCCTGGCACACAGCAGACCCTCAATAAATACCTACTAGGTTGACCTAGCAAAACACAAGCTGGGGATCTTCCTGTGAATCTAAGGCAGGATGGCTTGTCCTATAAACCAGCCCATCTCCCTAGCAGATCCCAGGTTCCATACACAGCCCTGCAGGTGGTCCTTACTGGGATGAAATTGGCGTTGATGTAGTCAGAATGAGGATCTCCTTCTAGCTGGGTTAGCCTGACCCTGGAGTGGTCATCTGCAGAGGGGAAAAGCTGTGCATTCAGTGCCAGGCACATGCAGTCCCCATTCTCTGTGCCGTGCCCTGGACCTCTGCCATGCCCTACTCCTGCTCCCAGTGCTCACAGGGTAGCACATGTGGGTAACGGTTCTTGGCAGTGTTGGCGGGGTGTTCAGCCTCCAGTCTGGTCTGCTCCTTGCCCACCTCCTTCAGCTCCTGCAGAAATCAGGGATAGCCACTGGTTGCTGAAGCAGACCCACCTCATCCCGCACCAGGAGAGGGGCAAAGGTGGTGCATGCACAGCTGAGAGTTCCTCCCAGAACTTCAGGCATGTCCAGCCCAGCCTAGAAGCCCAGCAGTTTCTGCCTCCTCTGAGCCTGAGGCTGTATAGGCCTTACCTCGAACTCCAGAAAGAAAGCCTGGTGAGCATGAGCACTCTTAGCCTCATAGCTCTGCTGGAAGATGTGGATAGGGATGGGCCGGTGGGTTCGCCTGGGGGGAGAGGGAGGAAGTAGGCCCCCACCCTGGGGTGTGCAGAGTCCTACCCTGCCCTCCCCCGGGTGACGGGTACAGAGTAGAGGACCTCAGTCCTGGATGCACACCTGATCACTTGGGGACCTGTTTCACCCCCAGGTGTGAAACAGCATGTATTTCCAGTAAGCTCCTCTGATGCCCAGCCTGGGCTTCCAACCTCCAAAGTGGAGCTCAGAGGAGCAGAGAGGACGAAGAGGCAAAGAAGACAAAAGCTACAGGTGACTGCACACAGGAGAGGGCTTCTGTGCACAGCCAGTGCTCAATTAATGGTTCAACAGCCTCTTTGCCTTTTCTCTGTCAAGACAATGGGAGTTGGTTGGCTGTCTTTATCTTGCTCCTTAAGCCTATATCTTGTTCTTACTCTGTAAAGCTATCTTTCTCAATAAACTTTGTTTTATGCTTGCCTTAAAAAAAAAAAAAAAAGTTTGGTTCAACAGGAAGTCAGTGTTTGGCCTGATACAATCTATATGATTAGTCAAGAAGCTGAGAACTGGAATAGGTGTGATGGTTAATTTTATGAGTCAGCTTGGTTGGGCGATGATGCGCAGATATGTGTTCAACCATTGTTCTGGATGTTTCTGTGAAGGTGTTTTTTGGATGAGATTGACATTTAAATTGGCTGACTTTTTTAAGTAAAGCAGATTACCCTCCCTAATATCGGTGGGCCTTATCCAATCAGTTGAAGACCTTATTAGAACAAAGACTGAGCTCCCTGAGTGAGAAGGAATTCTGCCAGCTGGCTGCCTACAAACTCTTCTGCTGATGTCTCTGGCCTACCCCCATCAGATTTTGGATTCACCAAGCCTCCACAACCACATGAGCCAATTCCTTAAAATAAATGTCTCTCTATCTCTCTCTTCCTCTCTCTCTACACACACACACACCATGTTGGTTCTGTTTCTCGGTAAAGTCCTGACTTGTACAGTGAGTTTGAAGGAGAAGGAAGAGGCTGCATAGGCAGATAGAAGTGGGAAGCAAGAGCTCCCAGTGCTGCTGAAAAGGCCTTGAGAGGGCAGCGCCTGTGGCTCAAAGAAGTTGGGGCGCTGGCCCCATATACCGGAGGTGGTGGATTCAAACTCGGCCTGGCCAAAAACTGAAAAAAAAAAAAAAAAA
>NW_003852450.1:7128123-7131532 GCF_000181295.1 Otolemur garnettii
AAAGAAAAGAAAAGACCTTCGAGAGGGTGTAGCGGAGGCTGAGGAAGAAGAACTGGGGTCTGGCAGAGACCTGCATCCCCTAACCAAATACAGCCACAGAAGAGCAGGCTGCCAGGGGAGCCTTGGCAATGCCACCATGGCCTGAGCAAGGCAGGGGTCTGTTGCCCTCTTCGCCATCACGAGGAGCACGGAGGTGCACTCACCGCAGGTTGTAAGCCATCAGCTCTTGGGAAAACTGATTCTTCTGTGCCCTGCAAAGGGTGGAGAGCCATGTTACAGGCTTCTAGCCCGAGGGCAGAAAGCTCTTCCCAGTCCCCAGCCTCCCCTCTCACTCACCTCTGTCCCTTCACCCTCCTCCAACACAGCAGGCCCAGGATGGCACAGGTGATAAGGACACAGACCACCACAATGCCCACCACGATAGACAGGGGCATTGCTGCTGGGGAGACGCTGGCCTGGGGCTCTGTGGAAGGCAAGGGAGGAGAGGAACATATCAGCCTTGTCCCCACTGACCCTCCAGGGCCATGCTAAACTCTCCTGGACTTGGCACTTTCTGGGTGGAGGGCACAGTGACAACTCGCTTCTCCTCCTCAGAAGTCCCAGACACCAAATGAAGGCCAGAGATGGCTGCCTAAGGGGACATCTGGATGGAAACTGGGAACACCCAGCAAGCCCTTCGGGCCTCCAGCTCCTGGGAATGCTCCAAAGACCCTACTAGTACCTTCCCTGACACCATCAAAGAGAAGAAAGACAGTAGAGAGTAGAGGTCTGGATTCCTGAGCCTTCTAGAACTGCACTGTCCTATACAGTAGGTATTAGCCACATAGGGCTATTACGTATTTGAAATGTGGCTATTCTAACTTATGATTTGCTACAAATGTAAAATACACACCAGATTTCAAAGACTTATTAAGAAAGAAAAGAATGTAAAATAGCTCATTAGGAATGTTAATGGGCACATGTGGAAATGATGATCTTTTAGATACCTTCATTTAAACAAAATGTTGTTTGTTTGTTTGCGGTTTTTGGCCGAGGCTGGGTTTGAACCCACCACCTCCGGCATATGGGGCCGGCGCCCTACTCCTTGAGCCACAGGCGCCACCCAAAACAAAATGTTATTAAAATTGATTAGCTTATTTATTTTTACCTTTTGAACGTAGCACTAGGAAATTTTAAATGACATATGTGGCCTGCATTCGTGGCTTGCCTCATGTTTCTATTGGACAGAGCTGTTCTAGAACCTCAATGGCCAAGGAGCAGCTGGGTGTAAAGGGGCAGAGCAGGCAGCAGTGTGACCGTGGGCAGCAGAGAGACGTTTCAGTACCTCCACCTCATCCATCCCCCACTCTCAGTTCATCCAGGCCATGTCTGGCGCCAAGAGTACCTTTGTCACTGGCCCTTCCAACACTTGCAAGGTGGGACATGTTCTCCCAGGGGTCTAAGCTCAGTCCCTCTTGCTACTGGTTGGGGATGAGCTCAGCAGCCCTCCCTGTCTCCAGGGTCCAGCTGGAGCTCTAGCCTGCCGCCTGCCTTACCTGAGAAGGCGGAGAAGGAAATAATGGTCTCTGGAGGGCTGTACCTGGTGAAGGCCACAACACTGAACCTGGGCAGAGAAACAGGACCTACTGTTGGTGGGGGCAGACAAATAAGGCAACACCTCCCACCCACCCCCAGGAAACTGAATCAGAAGAAATGACCCTGAGACAGTGAGAGCTTCCCTCACTGTTCAGAGGTTATGTATTGTGCTACCTTCCACCCTGGACAAACCACCCCCAGCCCTATTCTCAGAGCCAAAAGAAGCTCTAGAAATAGGTGCCTGGATATCCTTAGAATTTCCCTGGCCAACTGAGAGAGAATCCATCTCACCCTCCTTTTTGAAAAAACCATATAACAAATGGGTATTCCCTTTTACATCTTGTCTGCCAGGATGCCCAGTCAAAATAACTCTGTTGGCTCCATCACATGCATTCCCTCTGTAAGTCAGTCCAAAGCTTTTGTTTATTTGCAACCCATAAATGAAACTTAAAACACCTGCCCTCTCCGTTCAGGCTTAGGAGCCCTCACCTATACGGAGAACCTGACTTGAGTGGCCCATTGCATATCTCCTGGACTTGGCCACAGTCTTCTATGCCCATAGGCACTGTCCAGGATCTCGGCACAGCCCAGGGTCCTGGGTAGAAGGGGTTGGGGAACAGGATAGCCAGGTAGGAGTCATGTCCCCTATAGTAGTGGTCGTACCACGTGTGGCTGATGACTTTTTGGGAAGGCGAAGGCACTGGTAAAGGAAAGCGGAGGGGGCAGAGCAGATGAGCAGGGGGCCTGAGGCCTCTCTTCCTGCCACAGGGGGGCTACCCCATTTCTCTAGCATGCTCCCATTTACGATTCAACATCGGCCACCTCCTTAAGAATATACTGGGCCTCCTTTCTAAGGCTGATGCCAGCCTCCGATACTTTTTCTTACCAATCTCAATCTCTGGACCCATATCGCCTACTCCATGCCGAGCAATAGCCAGAGTCTCCCCATCCCTTCTTGGGTGCAAGACTCACGTGACATGTTGGTGGTGGCAATGATGCCGTACCACTGGATCTGCCCATCATCCTTGCCAAACATGCCTGGTGTGATCATCACTCCCAGTTCTGTCCCAAGCTCCAGCTGGGGGGCTGGGGCTAATTCTAGGGGATGCCAGGCTGGACATGGAGAGGAGAAGAGATCCTGACTACAAGCCTGACAATCAGGCTTCAAGGGCAGAGACCATGGCTTCTTATCCACAATGCCTAGCAACAAATAGCTAACAGATATAATTACATAAGAACTTGGAAGATGCCGGGATGAGAGTGCCAAGACATAAGGCCGAAAGTATGGCACCAAACCAGCAAGAACAGGGCCAGAGGAAAGGGCTGGGATTTGGGGAACAGGGAAATCCCCAGGCAGACAATTCCAGGTGGGCAGTGATAGGGGGAGAAACAAGGAACAGAAGTGGCTCCAGGTGCAGTGGAGAGTGACCTACCCTCAGCAGACGTGGCACACACCAGGGTGACTGTCTGGCTCCACAGACCATTCCTGCCCAGCACGGTGAGGCTGAGGCGGTAGGAAGTGGCAGGCACCAGGTTGGGCAGCAGGACTGCGTCCTTGGAAATGTTGGCCTGGAACACGAGGTGAGCATTCTTTCCCATTACCAGCTGCTCTGCCACCACCAGACAGGTACCCACATCCCCGGTGGGCACTATCCAGTTCAGAGTTAGGTGGGTGGGCTCAGGCTGGCACTGCACATCCTCCACGGGGCCAGGCTCTGCGGGAACCAAAGGAGAGCCTTAAGTGGGTGTCAGCGCACCCCAGGAGGATAGCGTCTGGGTCAGGGGCTCTCAAAATAAGCAGATACAAAAGGACTAGGCATTTATGCCCACAGGA
>NW_003852450.1:7131808-7146243 GCF_000181295.1 Otolemur garnettii
ACAGGGAGAAATTGCGTCCTGGTGTCAGACCTCTCAGGACAAGGCGGGCTTGGCCTAGCACCAGGGGCTGTTCCCAGGAGAGATGTCCAGCCTCTGAGAGTTGGGCATGGCATACCCCTTCCCCCAAGGAGCTGCTGGCCCAGGCCAGGTTGACCATGGCCGTGCCTGCATGCATCGACACCAGCAACTCACTGGGCGTGAGTGGAGCTGTGGAGGGAAGGAAAGCCAGTTAGCCAGGCTGCTGACCCTGGTTCTCAGAGCCCTGTGCATGATGCCAGGGGTTTGACCCACATAGGGCTCTTGGGTGTAGAAATGGAGAATGGGCTAAAGAGGGCTCCGGCGCCACTGAGGGAAGAGCCCAGGCTCTCAGAGGTAGCCCTGCCCTGCCCACCTCTTCCTCCTCACCACCTTCCCCATGGCTCACTCACAGGTCCAGCCAGAGGTGTTGGCTGCTGAGGTGTGAAGGGGACCCGCCTGGGAGACAATCTCCACCTCGTACTTAGTGCCTGGCATCAGGGCCAAAAAGCTTGTGCTGTCCACCTCGGCTCCCACGATGCTGGTGCCTACCCAAATGCCTGCCTGGTACAGGGTCACCTGGTAGCTGTCCCGGCCTCCAGGAGCATGGACCCAGGATGCCCGGAGCTGGGTGGGACCTTCATTGGTCACATTTACCAGACGAGGGGCAAGGGGGCCTATAGAGAGAGCAAGGTATGGGGTAGAGAGAGGAAGGGAGAAGAGAAGTTAAACCAAGTCTCTGGCTCTTCCCTTCCCAAGAGATCCCCCACTTCTGCCTCCATCCTTGGTGCTATCAAGAAACACCAGAAGCCAGAGACACTGGCTCAGGGTGTCAAGTAAGCCCCCAAATGTGCTGGAAAGTAGGGCCAGCATTTATCCCAGGCAGCAGAGAACAAGCTAGAACTCTATTGAATGAGTGAATCAATCACTTACTTTCTTCATATCCCCACCCCTCTAGACAAAACTAGACTGGGCAGCATGAGAGTTAAACCAAGTGTCTTTTCTCAGCCCCTGTACCCAAGAAGCTTTTAAAGACCTTAAGTGGATGAACAGGTGGGTATGTGAGAGCCCAGGGGTGCCCCTCCAATCCCAGAGCTTGAGCCTGAGATCTGGAGTCCCACAAACCTGGCCCAGTCACCTAATTAATACCTCCTTTTAAATGGGGACCCTCTACCTCACAGAGGGCCAAGAGTCACTCTAGGACTGAGCCCCAGCTAAAACCCAGATCTTTGGACTCCCAGGCCAGACCTTTTTCCAGCACCTTCCCAGGCTACCTGAGGTCTCCCACCCTCAGGAAGACTGAATAGAATTTAGAAAACAGTGATGGTGGAGGGGAAGGCCTGGGGTGGAGTGGAGGAGTCACACATCAGAGAGGGACGTGCCCGGGGGGGATCCCTCAGGTCCACCACAGGCTCAGCAGACAGGAGAAGCAGGGCTGCTTGCTCAGGCCAGCATGAAAAGGGGCTTCCAAACCCAGTTCTGGGGGCCTAGGGTGCTTCCAGGGACGAGAGAGCCCCGCTGTGTTTCCTGAGCTTCCTTAATTCCATGACTCTTTCCAGAGCCTTCTCTCTCCCCTGCTCTTCCCTAGGGCTGAGGGATAGTGTGTGGCAAGGAGAATGGCCTCTGGACACATTGCCTGAATGTGAATCCCAACTCCTCACTACTCCCATAGTGCTGAGGAATTGAGGGAAAGTTACTTTCCTTCTCAGTGCCTCAGTTTCCTCATCTGTGAAATGGAGGTAACTAGAGTTGTTATTATGAGACTTAAGTGAGAGGACACAGGCAGAACACTTAGCCAAGTGCCCACTGAACATTACCCATTCCTGTTATTAGTAACTGTTCATGGCCCAGATGGGGCTAGAGGCCAGGTCCTGACAGGGTCCCTACTACTGCCCCCGTCCATGCTGTTGGCAGTGACAGAACGTGAGGAATGACAGACCTGTGGCTCCCCACAAATGAACAAAGCACTCATTCTGCCCACCCTACAATGCCAGAGGGGCCAAGGTGCTGGGGGAGCCCTAAAGAAGGAAGCAGGTCTCCTGAGGCCAAAGAATGAGGGAAACAACAGCAGGCTGGTGTGTGACCCAGCTGCCTGCCCACATGGCACAGAGAGGGTGAGGGGACATGCACCCCTCGGAGTCCAAAGAGCAAGGTAAGGGATGGCTACTCTTGGGGTGGAGAGAGGAAGGAAGAAGAGAAGTTGAATCAAGTCTCTGGCTCCTCCCTTCCCAAGAGATTCCCCCACCTCTGTCTCCATCCTTGGTGCTATCAAGGGCACTCACACGTCCAGCCTGTGGCGTTGGTGCTGCTGCTCTGGTCTGGCCCCCGCAGCGTGGCCAGCTGCACCAGGAACTCAGTGCCTGGGGATAGCTGGGCCCAGGAGAAGTTCTGGGCCTCCGGAGCCAGAATCTCCTCACTTTCCAGAGTCAGGGGTCTCAGGCAATAAAGCCGTAGCTGGAAGCCATCCCTTCCCCCTGGAGGGGGACTCCAGGAAGCCCTCAGTGCAGGAGGCTGCGTAACAAGGCCCAGGCTCAAGTTGGCAGGAGAAGCAGGGGCTGAAGGACAAGGACTTAGAGTCAGCTGAATCCCCACCTCTCCTTCCCCTTGATCTCCACTCTTCTCCTGGGTCACCAAGCAAGCCCCCAAAACTCCCAGTCTAAAAACATAGCTTCCGTTGGGGCTCAGAGCCCACTCTCCTTCCTTCCCATTAAAATCTTTTGAAAAGATGCCCACCCCGACGCCTGCTCCTGGACTGTGACATGTCATCTGGCCCCCTTGGACTCCACCAGCACCAAGCTTGGTGCCTGCCCTCTCACATCCCTCTGGGACCTGGACTCCAGCTCATCTGCCAATAGTCAGTTCCTGTAAGGTCTGTCTGTCTGTCCGTCCCTGGCCTGTGGTGAGGGGTGCGTTCTTGGCCTCCCACTGAAGCTCTCTCCCCGTATCCTACCCAGACCTACAGGCTCCTCACCCAGCTCACTCTTCTCTAGGAAACCTTTTCTGACTCTCTAAGCACATGTCCCTTCTGTGAGGCCTAAAAGATGAGATTGCACTACATAAAATTCCTGATACTCAGCTATTTTCACCTATAAGAATGCAGTTTAATATGTTCAAGCTAACACGTCATGTACATTCCCATTAAGGTATCAACATTTATCATAATATAATGTGTAAAATCATATGCTTTTATACATATAAGAAAACCATCTGTTAACTTGTCAGTCTTCTTTTCTAGAATGTCTTGTTCACAATTTTTAGCCTCATACCTAGAAAATGGGAGGCATTCATCAAATATTTGTTGGAGGGAAGAAGGGCGGGATAGTGGGTGGATGAATAGCCAGCCAGAAGGTAGGAGGTAGAAAATGCTTGCAGACAGATTCAGGAAAGGCCTCACCTTGTACTAATGGCTTCTGTCAAGAACATGGAAGTGCAGAGAGCAGAGGAAGCCAGCCCTCCCCGCCCCCCCCCAGCAGCCCACCGCCCCCAGGGGATGCCACCAGGAACTCACAGGTACAGGTGCAGGTCCTCTGGATGCTGGAGCTAAGGTTCCCTGCCCAGGCCCATACAGACACATTGTAGCAGGAGCCGGGCACCAGACTCCTCAGGGTCAGGTTGGATTTGTCTGGACCCAAGTCAATAAGGCTGCCCAGTGACCTCTGGCTGCCCTCCTGGTGCCACATGACCCTATAGCCTTCCCGCTGCCCTGATGCTGGGGTCCAGCCAATGGACAGATCAGAGGGGCTACCCATCTTGATGACTTCCAGTGATTGTGGTGCCAGGGGATCTAAAGAGAGGGGCAGTTTGGAGAGGGGGCCACTCAGTGTCTATGTCCCCTTGCCCAGTTTTCCTGAGTTTCCTCTTCACTCTTACTCCTCCCCACAAGGCAAGGGGCGACAGTGGCTGGTACTCACGTGTGTAGCCCACAAGGCTCTGAGTGATGACTCCTAGAGATGAAACAATGTCCACCCAGTAGCGGGCCCCTGGCACCAGACCACAAAAGGTGATGTGAGTGGCACCAAGTGGAATGGAGATGTTTCCAAGGAAGCCTGGGCTACCCTCAGCATAGAGCAGTGCCCGCTGCCCAAGCTCCCTGGTTGTTTCCAGCCCCTCCAGATGCAACTTGGTGCCATTTTCTGGTCTGGGCAGAGTTGCAGGACCTGGGGAGGAGGTAGGCCCTAAACAGTGAGGTCCCCCACTGCCTCTTGATGCAGATGGGCTAGGCAGGACCTCACCCTGCTCCCCACCAGCACAGACTCACCATCCAACCAGGCGCAAGTCTGGACCCAGGCATCATAGGGTCCAGCCAGGACCCTCAGCTCCAGAGCATAGTGTCCGCTGGGCATGGGCCCTGGGAATGTGGTGTTGAGGGCCTCAGGGCCCAGAGTGATATTCTGCTCCACTGGCCCACTTAACCTCAGCAGAAAGCCATCCCGGGCACCTGGCCCTACCTTCCAGCTCGCCCAGAGCTTGGGGAACAGGGGAGTCAATACCAGGTCGAAAGGGGCAGAGGGATCTGTGAAGAAAAAGAACAAATATGTGCAGAAAGATCTAAGCAGTGAATGAGAAAAATCCTACTTTTTCTGCACTGGCTTCTTTCTGTACACAGTGGGCCACATCTCATCCAGATGTTAGCAGCCACCATTTGCCATGTTCTTGGTAACTGCTGGGATCTAGCTGCTACCATCTGGCCATGGACAACAGTACTTGAAATGAGCACACATCCAGTGATTAAGTATGTGCCTGCCAGCATGGTCCTGCCAGCTACATGTAGCCTCTCACACCCAATCCTCATAACACCAGGATGTGGACACTACTATTATCATCCCTTTTAAACATGTAGAAATGAATACACAGAGAAGGTAAACGACTTGTCCGGAGACCCACAGCCAGCAGGTGGCAGAAACATGCAGTCTGGTTCCTCTACTCTTAACAACTGCACAACAGTTCTCTGAGTAAAATCATGGTGACATTGGGGCAAAGTCACCACAGGCTCTGCAGGTGTCCAACACGGGTCAGATCAGCTCACCACTCAAGAGCTGCATGACTTGACTTCTTTCTTTCTCTAAACTTCAGCTCTCCCTACCATAAAATGAGAATAATAGGACTTACACAAGGCTGCTTTGAGGATTAAATGAAACAATACACAGAAAGTGCTTAACCTAGAGCCCAGCAAACAGAAGGATCACCTATCATCACCTCTATCACTTTCTCAGGTGGGTATCTACCACCACTCCCTCTGAGCCTCCGGAGGAAGCTCCCTCCCCCAGCAGTTGTATCCTAGCCACTTGGCCAGAGGAAAAGAGCTGAACAGCTTCTGCTGTGTCCCTTTCCCCTCTAAGGCACTCACAGGTCCACTCAGTGGCATTGGGCCCTGCTATCTGATGGGGCCCAGCAACAGCAGTAAGAGTCAGCTCATAAGGGGTGCCCGGAGACAGATGAAGGAAGGTGTGATTGGAGACCCCCCGTCTGACTCCTGCAGTCAAGTTGGTGCCACCTAGGAGGTCTGTGAGCACAAGTTGGAGCCAGGCAGCCCCCTCGGAGCCATTCCAGGAGGCTTGCACAGCATTGGTGCCCAGGGTATACAGCACCAGGTGATCTGGAGACACAGGGGCTGGAAGAAGGATGGAGAAAGCCAAGTCAGGCTTGAGAAACGGCCCTGGAGCAGGATGCTGGCCCTGACCCTGGCACTAGGGAGCCCCCAAACCACTCCCACCACTCCTGGATTAGCTACCATCTGGGGCCCCACCCAGGTGCCCACCTCACCTGTCCATTGGTGGAGACTGGTCTTTGCTTGGAGGTTGCCAGCCCAGGTGATAACTTCTAAAACATACTCACTACCTGACAAGAGGTTACCAAAATTGTGAGACAGGGTGTCCGAAGGCAGGGAGATATTATGTGCCAATGTCTTGGAGTCCAGGTGGTAAAGGAGAAGTTGGTAGCCATCCTGCTCTCCAGGGGCTTCACCCCAGGAGGCTTCCAGGCTGTATGGGCTCCCAGGGCTATGGAGCTGCAGCCCATGGACAGCTGATGGAACTGCAACAAAGAGAAAGGACAGCACCAAGGTCAGGACCTAATGGGCCTCTCTCCCGGCGGTAGTGTTTCTGATGGGTAACTATTCCAGATATAGTTCGCAAAGAAGTTGACCCCTTTTGGGTATCCTGCTCCCTGCCAGCCCTTTGGGGTAAGCCACCTCCCAGCTTGGCCCTAGGCAATGCCCATCCTCCTCAGCCTATAGGCCTCTTACTGGTGCGGGCAGTGAGGGTGATGGTGACATTCTGCCCACAGGGTCGCAGGGCAGTCATTTCCAGCTGATAGCGACTCCCTGGCACAAGGTCCTGGAACTCGAAGCTGGATGTGTTGGTGAGGGCCTGGAGCTGCTGCCCTTCTGGAGTGCCAAGAGGACTCAGACGTGTGAGGCGGAGGGCATGGTGGAACCCACCTGGCTCTGGGGCAACCCAGCTCAAAAAGAGGCTAGTAGGCCTTCCCTGGCTGCTGATGTTCACTTTAGGGGGTGGGCCTGGGGAAAAGAGGGTTCCTTCAGAATCTTCCAACACTCCTGAAGAAGGAAAGAAAGCAAAAAAGGACAGGACAGACCCAGGATCTGATGTGGAAAAATTGGCCCTGAACCCCCCACTCCTCAACCCCCAGAAGACCATATCCCTGGAGGACACCGACCTCCACTCTCCTCTCCTGAGCTTCCTTCCCAGGAGTGGCATGGGTCTTCCTGTAGGAAGCAAGGGAGAAGAGGGGGAAGAGATGGGCAGAGGCCTCTGAGGTCCAGGCCTCTGGGAAAGCCATGGGGGACAGGGCCAGGATTCCTTGTTAACACCCCCACACAGCCAAAGGGGCATCTCCCAGAGGCATGCCCAGGGCTTAGGAGGCAGCCCCAGGCAGGCTGAAGCAATCTGTTCTCCATCCTCCCTGGCCCAGTGGGAGGGAGCAGCCGCTCTCCTTGCTTAATGCAGACCAGCTGTGGGCCCTGTGGGGCTGTGGGCAGCCTGGTCGTGTCCTGGACAGTGGGCCCATCTGCCAGGCCTGTCCCCCCTGCCCACCTTACCTCGGCCAAAACACTCTGGAGCCAGAGAAGAACAGCGAGCAGGAATGGGGACCTCATCCTGATGTCTGCAGAGGAAAGTTGGGAGGCAGCAGGGGAGGAGCCAGCCCCCCCACCTTGGCCTGCTGGCTGTTTGGCAGGAGTGGGAAGGGCAGAGTTTCCAGCCGACATGGCAGGCAGCAGGCAGCAAAGGGCAAGGGGCTGCCTCTCAACCCCAGACCCTGGCCCTTATCCTGCCCAGCCCTGGCAAGGCTCATGAGGGAAGAGAGGCAGGCGGGGATTGGCTGTGGGCCCAGAAAGTGGAAGGGGACTATGACTGTCAGCCTACAGACAGGCCCACCTCTTCTCTCTGCCTCCCCCCACTCCACCCTAACTCTAGCAGCTGCCTTTGAGGGAGAAAAGGTCCTGAGCTCTTGGAGAAGCCTGAGCGCTGAAGTGGCCTTGCAAATGGACACACTGCAGTGGTAGCTCACTCCCCCACTCCCTGACCTCAGAAGAAAAGCACGGTGTCCAAGGGCTCCATCAACCTGTGTTAGATAGGGTGTTTGTGTTTCCGTGTGTGTGTGTTGTCCTGGTGGCACTATGTGGAAGAGTGTTCCTGTGTCCTGAGTGGATGGACTAGCTGAGTGTGTGTCCATGTGGCACCACAGAAGCATATTAGAGCCCTAAGTCATAGCAATTGTAGATCTAGCACCTATCCGATCCTTAGGACTCAGTTAGTCCCACCCACTCCTCCCTGCCCAGGTAAAAAAGCTGATATGCAGAAAGGGCCTGAGGTCCCATATATATAAAGAGAGAAGCTGGACCTGAACCTGGGATTTTGGACTTTTGCAGAGAATGCAAACCTGCTCCGAACTCCCCAAAGTGATGTCCTCTAAGCTTAGAACCCCTTAAGGGGTATTTAAGTGCCTAGAACTTTTGCTTGCCTTTTCCCACTCCTCTACCTAGATCAGCAGTGCCCTCCCAGTTCCCCCATTCCCTTCCAGCCCCTTCCTGGTTGCAGGCACTTCAGAGGCCCAGGCAAGCCCACCCGAGGCCAGGCCTCAAAGACCTTAAACTTAAGGCTTTGCTGTGCCCTGGTCTACAGCTAGCTAGTCACCTTGAGCTGCTCATCCCAGTGCTCCCACCCCAAGACAGCTGAGGGTGGGAAGGGAAGGAGAGCAGAAGAAATGGCTTTAGGCCCTGGGAAGGAAGCCCAGGACTCACAACAAACTCAGGAAGTGGTGGTGGTGGTGGTGGGGGGGAATGTGCAGAAAACAGACAGGTATAGAAAGTTTGAACACCAAGGCAGCGTCTGTGGGAGCCAGATTCCCCTGGGCCTGCCCCTGCAGGAGGACAAGTCTGAAGCAGGGACCAGCTCAGTCTCGCTCCCTGCTTAGGCCAGAGCCAGGGGTTGCCTGTCCCTCCCCCATTCCACCCAGCCCCAAACCTCAGAGCTGCCACCCGGCCCCTGGAAGGGGGCCTGGAAACTCAGCATTGCAGAATCATCAGATTTTCTAGGCTGTGTGTGTGTACACTTGCACACATGTGCTTTTTTGAGAGAGGCAGTGGGGGGGGGGGGTAGCTGACGTGAAAGGGAAGAGGTTCCAGGTACCAGTATGGCCAAGAGGTGGTGGAAGCATCCTACCCCCATCCCTCCTCACCTGGGAACACACTTCACTGTGTTCTTTCTAGCGGAGTCTCCATTAACAGCTACAGAGGGGAGAAGGGGGGTGGAAGTGCCCTACTTCAGAATCTAAGTAGAAAAGAAGCAGCAGGACATGAGTTTAGGTAAAGGGGGGCTCTCAGAACCTGCCCAAGGGTTCCCACAAAAGACAGGCCTCTTGGGGCAGCACAGACTCCATAGCTAGTCCTATGGACAGAGCCTTGAGGAGGCTGGCCAGAGCACGTGCAGCTGCCAGCGCCCTGCCCAATCTGGGGCAGCCTCGGGGAATGGCAGAGGGGCTCTGGGAAGGGTGCAGAAAGGCTCTGACAAATAAGTAGCAGCCGCCCCAGCCCAAGCCTTTCCATTCAGCAAAAATAGTACCACAAAAGCTGTATCTCCTCCCGGGTAACCACCCCCACAGACAAACCCACATCCTCTCCCTAGAGAACCCCTGGGGTCCTCCCGAGGTCTCAAAGCACCTTACTGATTTCTTATGAAGAGAGCCAGCCAGGAAGCAGAGGAGGGACAGGGACAGGTCCAAGAGTCCTGGCTCCCAAATGTGAACTGGCCTGATCTCTCCCTACAGCAGTCCTAGGAAATTCTCTTCCAGTCCCTCCCCTGCCCTCCCCCAGCCTGAAGCCAGGCCTTGGGCATCCCCCACACTGGAAAGAGATAACCACCGGGCAGGAGAGGGGCAGGGTGGCTCAGGACAGCCAAGCCTCCCACTCTCCCTGCTTCCTACACTCTGGGGAAGGCAGCCAGGGAGTGGGGGGAGGTCTAGGTCCCACTGACCAGGCGGTAAAAGAGCAGGGGAGGGTCTGGGCTTGCCTGTGTGCACACATGTGCATACCTGTCTGGATGGAGGCAGGAGTGGGTATTCAGGGACAACAAGGAGGAGGAGGGAGACAGGAATGCCACATTGTGGAACAAATGTCCGTTTTGCTGACTCTGGGATAGGTAGAAAGGGAGAGATCTCTTCTCCCCTAAAGTCCTCCTGCTGGGGTCCTGAGTTCCAGCAACAACACACTGGGCTTCTGCTACCCCGTGCTGAGCAGCCCTGGATGGCTGTGCCTCTTAGCCACGGGGTAAAGGTGTGGGAAATTCCTTCTCACCAGCAGGCACCCAAAAGGCAACAGGACCGTAACTTTGTAACTATAGGGTCCTGCACAGGAGTGTGGCCTTGGGATGGGGATACAGTCCTGGGAGAAATCCAAAGTCACACACTAGCTGGCCCACGCCCCTAACAGCACTTCTCTGTCCCACTCACTATGTCTCCTCCAGTGTCTCCCTGCCTCCTCTTGGATGAGGCTTCCGAGATCCTAGTTCACTGAGTCTCTGCCTCCCCCACACAAGCAAGGACAAGCCTGGGCCCATAAAGTTGGGGCAGAACAAGCTGGCTTGGGCTGGCCCAGGATTTAGAGGGTGGGAGGACTTAGAACAGATACCTAGGATCCTCTGGCTTCTCCAGAGAGGAACTGAGGAGGGCAGCCATGGAGGGGAGTGGGACCGGTGGAATATTTAGGACCCCAGAGTCTTGACCCCCAGCACCTGACCCCTTGGAATTGTATAGGGTAGCAGCCTTTGCCTCTGGGGGGCAACAACAGTCTGTCAAGAAGCTCCCCACTTCCTAGGGGCTGCCAGAGAACAGAGACTTCTGGGAAGTCCAAATATCATCCCCTCCCACCCCTCCCTAGGGCCTTCTGACACTGGGGACAGGGAGCTGTGGTTCACAGCCCTGGAACTGGAAATCACCAGAGGAGGGAACCAAGAGTTTGGGCATATGTGGCCAGAGCTTGGGAAGGGTGAGGGCACCGATCACAGCCTCAGATGGGACAGGATGCCATCATCACCTTGCTCAGGATACCTTTCTCTGCCCTCCCAAGGGCAGCCTAAGCCCCACCCAGGCCACTGGGAACACCTAGAAACAAAGCCCTCCAGAACCCCTCCATGACCGCAGCAGAACTGGCAGCCTGGTTTCAGGGAAAAAGTAGGCAGTGAGGAAGAAGAAGGCATCTGGAGAGAGGTGGGACTCCTGGCCATGCCCTGATGCTGCCCCCAGGCCCATTCCCCCAGCCTTCTTCCACTGGCCTGGTCACTCCTGAGCTCCACTGTGAGCAAAGTACTTCACAGGCCTTACACTATCTGATAAGAGAGGTGCTGTTATCATCCCCTGGGAGGGAGGAAGCTCAAGGAGGCTCAGTGCCTTGCTCACGGTCAGAGCTAATAAGCTACAGTTTGCTTCCAACTCTCACTATACTATCTCGGGAGCTGAGGGTGGCTAGAACCTAAATCCCAGCTCGGGAAGACAAACCAGCAATTGGTGTGACAGGAAGTTTGACACCTGCCTGGGATAGATCTGCCGCAGGTATCAGCGGAGGGTTCCAGAGGGGAAAAGCCACTCCCATAAGCAGCCCAGATGGGGCAAAGCCCACTCCAGAGAGGGTAGAGAGGAGTGTGCCAGGCCCCCAGACCAGGCTGGGGAGGGGCTGGCACAGGGCTGTGATTGCATCTTGTCCCATCTGTGGCTGGCAGTCAGCACCCTTGCCCGTCCTGCTCTCTGGCCAACCCCCTCAGTGGATGTCCAGGCATTTCTAACCAGAAACAAGAGATGGTGTGGGCAGAGGCAAAAAAGTATCCTTTCCACTTCAAACCCACACACAGGAAACAGGGCATTCTCAGGGTCTTGGTCAGTGCCCAACCATTACCCCCAAGCCCACCACCAACTACCTTCCCTAGCTCCTGGCTCCCAGTTTTCTTGCTCCCTGATCAGGAGCTCAGTTCTCACTGTCAAACCATTGCCAGGCCCCAGCCATAGGGGCCAGTGCTCATAGCCAACAGGGTGGGTCTCAAACTCTGGAAACCTGGGGCCACTGGGCAGACCAGTGTGGGGAGACTTTGCCTGGTTCCTCCTCCCCACGCCTGTGGTATCCTAGCTTCCTGTTCTTGATAACAATCAACAGCTTGGCCCAGAGGTGGTGGCCCTCTTTCCAATCCCCACCAGGGCCCCAACTGTTGTTGAGGGGTAGGGTGGAGGCCAGCCTCAGGTCACTGCCCACAGCAAGTCAGGGATTCCCAGGCTCCTGCTCCCCTCCACCCTAGAGCCAAACACTTCTCCAGTTCTAATCAGCCTCCTCCTCAGGGAAACCCACCCACTCCCCAGAGGAGCACAGGCTACAGGGAAGAGGGAGCCAGGATCAGCCAGCCATGGAGGGCCTCAGAAAAGAGCTAGTCCTTGTGTCTGCTGCTAAGAGTAAGGGCAGCTGCTGGGCGCCTTTTGAGCCCCAGAAGAACATTCTTGGTCTTCATCTCAACCCCCCTCCCCTATGGGCCAGCAGAAGGCCAGCCCCCTCCCCACCACCCCCTCCAGCATGCCTACCCCCTGTGCCTATTGTACATCATTCTTTTTTTGCTGTCATCATTTGACAGCTGAATCAGGGAAGTGGGAGGAAGAAAGAAGACGAGGATTGTGTGTTGGGGGCCGGGAAGGGTGTTTGGAATGTTAGAAGGTAGGAGATGTGCAGCGAGCATGAACCGGCTAAGATGCTGCCCAGCAAGGGGCCTGCTAAGGCCAGGCAGGGGCAAGGGGCAATGGTGTCTTACTCTTGGGGGCTACTTCCCGGGCCTCAGGCATCCAGGCATCTCAGGACTGAAGAGGACATGGAAGTCCCCTGGTGTGAAGGCCAGAGACTATCCACCATCTGTAAGTCTCCTGAATACATATCAGGGTTCTGGGAGGAGGCCTAGAGGTAGCTGGGGACCCTGGGGGAGGCCCTCAGGCTCTCCCGCAAGCCATCTCTGCTATCTGCTTCCCAACTGGCTGGCCTGGACTCAGGCAGAGGCAGCTGAGAGCTGGGGTGTGCCCCTGTGCCCTTCTTTCTCCTGGCAGAGGAGGGACTCTTGCCTCCTCCTCTCCCTACCCCAAATCTGTGTCACATCTGCTCTGGGAAGATGTGGCCTGTACTTGGCCAGGAATTCCCAAGTCTTGAAACTACAAGGCTCTGGAACAGAAGCAAAGAAGTAGAAATTAGTCTCTGTCCAAGGTTAGGTTGAGTAGGGGACAGCTGAGCAGTGCCCAGCAAGCAGGCAGAGGCTGGACAAGAATGACAAGGACCCAGAGGAGAAATACAGCAGGAGGGAAGAGGGTTTGGAAGCTAGGGGAAGCCAGGTAGTCAGGGAAGGCCCAGCCTCTCGCCCATTCTCAGAGAGCAGGGCCTTGGGCCCCAGAGGGGCACCGGCAGGAGGCACCCGACCCCTGGTAGCAGCAGCAGCAGCAGACACAGGAGGGCAGCATGCAGCTGGGGTGTGCGTGGGTGGCAGTGAGGAGGGGCGGAGGGAGGAAGCTGGCTTCCTGAAGCCTTCTCAGCCCTCAAAGACAGACCGACAGATAGACAGACAGCTGGCAAGAGGCAGCCTGGGGGCCACACCTGCTTCAGTAAGTACCTGAAGAGGGGAGTTGGAGTTCATGGCCCTGGGATGGTGCGAACTTTAGGGAAATGGGAGGGCATCTCCAAGGAGGGTGTGCGAGAGGCTGAGTTGGGTGCTATAGTGCCTGGCTGGGGAAGGGGTGCTAACAGACCTGATGTCCCCAAGGATAGAAGTACAGGGAAGCCACAGGGGGCTGCAAGGAGAGCAGAGAATAAAAGGCCCCCCACTGTAGCAAGAGGATCTCTACCACTCACACCTGCACCAGGCCCCCTCAGTCCCCCTGCCTCTTCTTATGGGTTTGGCAACTCTGACACCCCTATCTCCCCAGCCACTGTGACCCTAGCTCTGGGAGATGGGGACTGTGTCCACAGAGGAGATGGTCCCACCACCTCCATGCCCCCTCTTGTGCCCCAGCTGTCGCCTCACCATGCACTGTCACTCAAGGGCTTGGTGAGGCCATTTCCTGTGACAGTTACAGAGGCGGGAGACGGGGGGGATGGGCAGGAGGAGGAAGGAAACACCCCCAGCCTACCTCCCTGGACGGAGACCCCAGAAGCCAGAAATAAACTTGAGAGTGGAACTGCCAGCAGTTAGGAGAGGACCCTGTCTGCTAGAGGCACCTCTGGATTCCCAAGTAGTTTCAGTACTACTGGACGCCTCAAATTCATCCTTCAGGAGAAGGACCACTGGTTGGCTCAGTGACAGTTTATATGAGCCTTCTTCTCTAGAGAACGTATATTTTATATTTCCTCCCTTGTCTTTTCTCACTTGGACCCAGCTCAGAACTCCATGGACTTTGGTCTCTTGCCTCTCTCCCCTCTCGCTCTTCCTCCTCCTGAATTCTTTCCTATCTTCTATAATCCCTACCTTTTATCTTGCCCTTACTCTCACCCAGACTGCCCACTCTCCTGGGTCCCACCAAAAAGATCCTGCCCTTTCCATAGCGAAAACGAGGCCACTTCTTGGCCAACAGAGATACCCCCGGTGAAAACAAAGCAGAAAGCTGGCCTCGTGGTAGGAGCCTCCTTCTGGCCAACCAGACAGACCAGAAATCAGCAGTGTAGGTCTCTGTCTTTCAGGCAGACCTCATGGCTGAGTGAGCCTCCCCTGGGCCCTGTACCCCACCCCAGCATGGTCCTGGCCCGTGGGGGGCGCTCCAGAGCACAGCCGCTGACCTTGTCTTTGGGGGCAGCCATGACCCAGCCTCCACCCACCAAAGTGCCAGCCAAGAAGCATGTGCGGCTCCAGGAGAGGTGAGATCTTTCCTAGGGGAGGGAGCATCCGCAGCCCTGAGCC
>NW_003852450.1:7146298-7162443 GCF_000181295.1 Otolemur garnettii
CGTTCAGTTACTCCCTTCCCTCCATCTGTACCTTCAGGTCTGAGAGTTGAGCCCAGAGGGCCCTCAGTTGTTGACTCCAATTGGGAAAGGAAACCAATAGTGCTCATTTGCATGTCCTTTGCACGTCTGAGCCACAAAGTTTCATGTTAGCCCTGAGCCTGCTCCCTAAATCTTGGATTAGCCTGAGCAGTTCCTGGGGCGAGGCCAGCAGCCTTCTTGTTACTGGAGGCAGGTTGGAGCCTCAGGGCCTGGCCGGGAATGGGAAGAGGTGGACAGCCTTAGAAAGAGCAGCTGGGTTCAAGGCCCTGTACAGAGTGACAGAAGGATAAGATCATACAGCAGGGCCTGAACCTGCAAATTCCCTGGGCCTTCAAGTCAAGGCAAAGACAAGGAGTGGACTCCCCAGATGTGCCTTATAATAATAATACTTGTCAGAAAAGCAAACACTGGGGGCTCACTAGGCACTGGGTGGCTGTGTCTGCAGGCGGGGCTCCAATGTGGCTCTGATGCTGGACGTGCGATCCTTGGGAGCCGTGGAGCCCATCTGCTCAGTGAACACACCCCGGGAGGTCACTCTGCACTTTCTACGCACAGCTGGACACCCCCTTACCCGCTGGGCTCTGCAACACCAGCCACCCAGCCCCAAGCAGCTAGAGGAAGAATTCTTGGTAAGAACTTGGGGGCCCCCATGGAGTCACTCTACCTCACTGCATCAGAGGCAGCCAGCTATACCCATTCTGTCATGGTCACCATGGGCTCTTTAGGAAAGAGAACTCCAGAGCCCGGGGACAGGGTCACCCCCAGGCTTTCCCGTCTACCTCCACCCCTTCTGGAGCTGCACACTAATGCCAAGAAAGAATGGCCAGGGCCCAACGGTAGTAGAAAAGGGTAGAGAGGAAAAGAGGAGGCTGGAAAGGGTACCAACTGTTCACTCCTTTCCTCCCCCTGCCAGAAGATTCCTTCAAATTTTGTCAGCCCTGAAGACCTGGATATCCCTGGCCATGCCTCCAAGGACCGATATAAGACCATCTTGCCAAGTAAGGACTGCAGGTGGGATGGAGGGAGGTGAATACTGCGCTGGGGCTGGAGAACTTCAGGAGGCAGGATGCACAGCCTCCCCCGGGAAGGACTGCCTTACTTTTAGCCTCTCCTTTTAGCTGAGAAAGCCCAGACCATACCTAGCTAGGGGAAGAAGAGGCAGTAACCACAGCAACAGCAACAACAACAATATTTGCAGATGTTCACCGTGGGCCAGTTGTCTAATCCTTTAGACAACTCATTTCTCACAATGATCCCACGAAATTGATACTATGATACCAGTATGCCCATTTTATAAATGAGGAAACTGAAGCACAGAGAAGTTGAATAATTTGTCCATGGTCGCACAGCTAGTTGCACCAACCCTTTTTCCTCATCTTCTTCTCATATGGGAAACGCCCGGCAAAGGTTTGCAGTGGAAAAGACACCATCAGGAGGGAGGGCAATGAGAAAGTCAGACAAAGGCCGGCCGGTAGTGGCAAGAGAGCAATGAGAGGTTGGGACAACAGACCCTGGGCTGTAAGGGGTTGACCCTACAAGCTGACAGACCCAGGGCTAGCACCGTCCATTTTTGAGGTAGGCAAGAAGCCTCTGGACCTTAAGGCCCTTGGAGCCTCTCCCCCCCTCCTCTCTCCCAACAGAGCAGCCTCACTGGGCTAGCACACCTCCAGTGACTCCCAGCAGAGGTTATAGCTCAGCTGAGCACACTGGTGCTGCCCACCACTAACCCTTCTGGTATGCCCTCTGCCTGCATCAGGAGGCTTCTAGCACTCATCCAAGCTGTAAGGAGGAGTAGCCCTCCTACTTTAATACATTACATTAATGTTCTTGACCTAATTCTAATGAGTCCTGCAGGCACCTGAGAGGGGAAAAGTCTTTCTGCCTGAGATTCTATGGGGCACCCTCTGTCCATAACCAGGCTGGCAGAGGAAGAGCAAGTCTCCTCTCCTTTCCTTATAAGCCAAATTCTTCATCAGTGTTTGGGTTTGATTTGGAGAAATACTATGTACTACCTCCCACCACCCTTAGAGGGAGAGGCCATAATGCCTTGTGGCTGAGTGAAATCTGAGTTCTAGTCCCACTTTACTGTTACATGATCTTAGGCAGGTCATTCATCTGAATCCCATAATCATTGTCAGAAAAAAATTCTTTCTCTACAACATCTCTTGTTCCATTTCTACTGGTACAATCTTATTCTAAATCCTGACTGATCTTCCCATTTGGTCTTTGCTGCTCCATTCTCTTTCTTCAGTTAACTGTCCCAGATTATTGCTTCAATCATGTCATTCTCCTGCTCAATAACATTCTATGGCTCCCTATTGTCTACATATAAATAATTCATTGGATATCAGGCTACCTGCTATACACAAGGTACTGTGATGACCACAGGAACTCTCTCTTTTTTTGAGACAGAGCCTCAAGCTATCACCCTGGGTTAGAGTGCTGTGGCATCACAGCTCACAGCAACCTCCAACTCCTGGGTTCAAGTGATTCTCCTGCCTCTGCTTCCCAAGTAGCTAGAACTATAGACACCCACCACAACGCCCGGCTTTTTTTTGGTTGCAACTGTCATTGTTTGGCGGGCCGGGATGGATTCGAACCCACCAGCTCACTGGCTAAGCGCCTTAGCCACTTGAGCCACAGGTGCGGAGCCAAGGAACTCTCTTCTTTCTGATGCTGCTGGAGTCTGCATTAGTTGGTTACATTTTGACCTCTAATCTCCACTAATTTTTACTTTCTAGATCCCCAGAGCCGTGTCTGTCTTGGTCGGGAACAGAGCCAGGAGGATGGAGACTACATTAATGCCAACTACATTCGAGTGAGTGGCGGGGCTGCAATGGCAGTGTGGGGAATAGGGTGGGGGTGGGGCTGTGTCTGAAGGTGACTGAGAATATCTTCCAGCTGCAGTGCTCCCTAATGGCTCAAAGTGGGCAGAACCTCAGTCAGGAGACCAGAGAAGAGAAAAGCTGTTGTCTAGGGAAGCAGTGGGAAGACACAATCTTCCATTCTTCCATTTGCTGGCCAAAACCAGGTGAAAGGGTCTGGATTTCACCATCATTTAAGGCATAGGAACCTGAGGATCCTGAAAGGGAAAAAAAAAAACAGGTTACAGAGAGGATGCTACATTTTGCTACTAAATATATATAAGTAGCATGCAAAGGTGAATTGTCATTCAGCAATACCAAATAACACTGTTTTGGTATTTCATGCTAGACGAACACCACAGAATAGGAAAGGAATAAACATTTTAGAGCACTTGCTATATGCTCAACTCTTGATCTACCTTATTGAATTTAATCCACACTAATTCCTATAAGATAGATATTATTATGCCCAATTTACGGATGAGAAAACTGAGGCTTACTGAAGCTAGGTAACCAGTTTCCAGTGGCACGGCTTGGAAATAGCAGAACGGGGATCTGATCCTCACTCCAGAATGTACATCTTTCCCACCACATGGCTTCTGGATGTGTGCGCCCATGCACAGGCGTGTCTACGTTCACTGGCTTCAGCCTGATCCCAGCACCTGCAGAATCTGGGATCTCCCTAGAGCTCTAATTTCACTGCTTGCCATCCCTTCTCCTGTGCTTCCACCTTTCCAGGGTTATGATGGGCAAGAGAAGGTCTACATTGCAACCCAAGGCCCCATGCCCAACACAGTGTCGGACTTCTGGGAGATGGTATGGCAAGAAGAAGTATCCATCATTGTCATGCTCACTCAGCTCCGAGAGGGCAAGGAGGTAGGAGGCACAGCCACAGTCCTTGGTGAACCTAGAAAGGGCTATGCCTTCCCCTCACCACACACACCCTGTGCATATGCCCAAGCAGGGCAGCTCAGGACCAGAGGCTTCCCTGAGAACCAGCCCTGGCTCGCACCTCTCAGAAAGGTCCCTGAGATGCACCCCAGGGAAGCTGTTCACAGCCAAAATGTGGGACAGGGTGAACATTTTATCTGCTGGTGTCAAGCTCAGGAGAGCCAGGAACCACTTGCTGATCCCCCACAGTGGGAGTGGATCATGGGGAGGGGATACCACCCCCTTCTATGCTGCCCTGGGCCCTGCACCAGATGACAGGCTGCCCCTCTTCTAACCTCAATCTCCCTCCTAGAAATGTGTCCACTATTGGCCCACAGAAGAGGAAACCTATGGACCCTTCCGCATCTGCATTCAGGACATGAAAGAGCATCCAGAATACACAGTGCGGCAGCTTACCATCCAGGTACTGTCCTAGGGCCGAGCCTAGTCCACGGGGAAGTTGAGCCACACCCAGCATCTCTGGAACTCCAGCACAGTCTTCACTGGGAGCCACAGGCTTACTCATAAAAATCTTTTAAAACCCGTATCTGGCTCAGCACCCATAGCACAGTGATTATGGTACCAGCCACATACACCGAAGGTGGCAGGTTCAAACCTGGCCTGGGCCAGCTAAACAACTGCAACAAAAAAATAGCTGGGCATTGTGGTGGGCACCTGTAGTCCCAGCTACTTGGGAGGCTGAGGCAAGAGAATTGCTTAAACCCAGGAGCTGGAGGTTGCTGTGAGCTGTGATGCCATAGCACTCTACTGAGGGTGACACAGTGAGACTCTGTCTCAAAAAAGAAAAAAAAAATCTAAAATATCATTTTAAGTCATAGAAGAAAGAGAGAAACTTGGACTATCCTCAGGGAGCCTCTAGTCTAACAGGGCAGAGCCAACAAACCAAATAGAAACCAAGAGAAACCATAGTCTATCTATGCTGAATGGTCCAAGGAAGGAGAGGTAGGATCCAGGAGTTGTGCTGAAGGAGGGAGAGGAGGTTGGAATAGATGCATAATGACACATGTCAAAGTGCTTTTAAAATGCTCTCTGTGATTATACGGTATTTTACATTTTTTCAAAGCATTTCTCTATTAACCCATTCTCCACCAAACATCCTGGAAAGTAAACCAATTAGATATCACTGTCCCATTTTCCAGGTGAATAAAATGGGCCTTGTCCAAGTCATGTGTGTGTTAGAGGCAAAACTAGGACTTGGGGCAGCACCTGTGGCTCAGTGAATAGGGCACCAGCCCCATATACCAAGGGCGGTGGGTTCAAACCTGGCCCTGGCCGAACTGCAACAAAAAATAGCTGGTTGTTGTGGCAGGCGCCTGTATTCCCAGCTGCTAGGGAGGCTGAGGCAGGAGATTTGTCTAAGCCCAGGAGCTGGAGGTTGCTGTGAGCTGTGATGCCACAACACTCTACCGAGGGCAAGAAAGTAAGACTGTCTCTAAAAAAAAAAAAAATACTAGGACATGAACTTGGATCTTTCCTCTCCCAGGGCAATGTTCCTTCCCAGCATTTTGGAGGGGGAAAGAAACAGTAGAGTACGATGAGCAAGAAAAGTGCCAACCTTGCCTGCTTTGAGTCAATGATTCCCCCATAGAGTAATTTCAGCCTATGCCCACCTCTGGCCCCAGAGAAGAAGGTGGGCAGCATCCCCAACCCCAGCCTGATTCTAATTCTCATGCCTTGTCTCCAACCCAGTACCAGGAAGAATGCCGA
Organism: Otolemur garnettii; assembly: GCF_000181295.1. NCBI lineage: Eukaryota > Metazoa > Chordata > Mammalia > Primates > Galagidae > Otolemur > Otolemur garnettii. The sequence continues at coordinate 7,151,860 of NW_003852450.1, forward strand.
TCAATAAAGCATGTCCTCTTCTCTGCCTGGCCTGACCACCAGACTCCAGAATCAGCTCGACCCCTGCTGCGCTTGGTGGCTGAGGTGGAGGAGACCCCAGAGGAAGCTTCTCACACCAGGCCCATTGTGGTCCACTGCAGGTGCGTGACCCCTCCCTCCACAGCACCCTGTGATGCTGTTCTCTTCTCCCCTGCCCCCTGATTCTGTGCTGGGAAGGGGTCTGATCAGAACAGCATCAAGCATGCCTCATTCTTACTTGGACAGGAATCTCAGGATCAGTCAGCAAGTGCTCTTTTTACCTCCTTTGTGCAGAACCTGGACATCTTTGCTGGACACTCAGGCATAATCCAGAGAGGGGATGGATTGTCAGGAAGCTCCCAGTCTGCTGGGGGATACATAAATGTGATCCCTGCTAGAGGGGAACTCTTGTATTCATACAACAAATATTTATTGAAAGCCTATTACTGTCAGGCACAGTGTTAGATGCAAAGGAAACAGCTGTGAACAAAAGAGTTTGGTTTTCCCTGACAGGTCTACAGCCTGGTGGGAAAGACAGCTGATTAAACAATTAAATACAACATAATGTGATGCTATGATGGGGGTATGCTGGGGGAGCATAGCACCAAGTTGCCTAACCCAGACTTTAGCCAGAGAAAGTTCACAGGAGAAAGGACATCCAAGCCAAGATAAGACCTGGAAAGTGAATTAGCCAAGTGAGGAGAGAAAAGGTGAGGTGTTCCAGGTAGAGAGAACAGCATATGGAAGGGCCTAGAGAATAAGTTTTTAAATTGATACATTCCTGGAAGCAGAGTTAGAGATTGGGCCTGGAGGTCATGTTATGGGTACAGTTCCCAGCCCCTAGGCTGTGGACCAATACCAGTCCATGGCCTATTAGGAACTGGGCTGCCCAGCAGGAGGTGAGTGGTGGAAAAGCAAGGAAAGCTTCCTCTGCTTGACTCCCCATTGCTTGTGTCACTGCCTGAGCTCTTCCTCTTATTACATCAGCGGCAGCATTAGATCCTCATAGGAGCACAAACCCTGCCATAAACTGTGCGTGAGAAGGCTTTCCTTATGAGAATCTAAGCCACCGCCACCACCATGGAAAAATTGTCTCCCATGAAAACCCATCTCTGTTGCCAAAAAGGTTGCAGACTGCTGACATATGGTGTAATGATGAGACAGGAGTCTGGAAGGCAAATGAAGGCAAGATGCTGAGGGACCCAGTGGGACTGGCTAAGACACTCAGATTTGCCATTTAGAAAGAGTGCTTTGGCTACCGCGTGAAAAGGGGGTTGGAGTGGAGTAGGGGATGGTGCAAGAGAGCAGGAGACCATTTGGAATGTGTATCCTAAATAAAACAGAATAGAGAGGCAAAAGTACAGACAGAGGGGTCTCCCGAACCCACTCACAAGTAGCACCCGGGCACAAATGCTAGGAGGTCATTCGTGGCTTCTATTAGAAGAAGAGGAGGCCTGAGAGAGTTGTGAAATTTAAAAAGGGCAAGAAAAGGCGAGCAGAGAGATGGCTGTGGGAGGGAACTGAGGTGGGAAAAGGGCTGAGCGTTGGCAGCTGTGGGAGATGGGTCCAAGCTGGAAAGGAAGTCACGGTTAGATAACGGAGCTTAGGAGGTCAGCAAGTGCGCAAGTGGGGGACTGTCAGCTGGTAACCGCTTTAGACTGCTAAGCAGAAGAGAGATCATCAGAATGTCCACAGGGACCAGCAGGTGGCCTGCAGAGGCTTAGCACAAGGTGCCAGTCATAGCCTGCCTCCCACAGGGACCCCGGGGGTCTGGAATCTGAAGCATTGCTGCCTTTCTCCATCTCCACAGTCCTAGCCCCCCAGATAGAGCACCATTAGGTCCCATTTCACTCTCCACTCTTTGAGGCCTAGCTCATGTGACCTTCCCATCCCCTCCCTGGCTACATTCAGTGCAGGGATTGGCCGGACTGGCTGCTTCATCGCCACCCGAATTGGCTGTCAACAGCTGAAAGCCCGAGGGGAAGTGGACATTCTGGGCATCGTGTGCCAACTGCGGCTAGACAGGTGGGTCCACAGATATAAACAAGACCGACAACATTAACAAGTGTCATTAGTGTCTCTGGGCCTCAGAGCACTGCTAGGTACATCACCATCAAGCACTCATCAAGAGCAAGGAAGGGAACCCTTTTGCTTAAAGAGCTGTTTATTTTGCAAGTAACACCCAAGAAAAAAATCTCTATCTGAAATTTTGGTCTGAAGTTCTGGAATTAAACATGCCACTTTATGGATTTACCCTGAACCTTTGATCTTTTTTTTCTCCCATACTCTCTACACAGACAAAAGTTGGTAATGTTTGGTTCGAGATACTAGGTAGCCACAAATAATAAGCCGAAGATCACTGGGTTTGGAGACAAAGGACTTGTACCTCACTGAGCTGTTACTCTACTTCTCTGGGCCCCTATTTCTTTATCTAGACTGATGAAGATATCTTCCAGTCTGTTGGGGGATACATAAATGTGGTCCCTGCTGTTGGGGAACTCATTTCCATGAACAACTGCCCCCAAAGAGTTATTAATCTATTGTAAGGAATGAATTAACTTCTGTGAAAGTGGCTCGGCGCCTGTAACTCAGTGGCTAGGGCACCAGCCACATACACCGGAGCTGGCAGGTTTGAACCTGGCCCAGGCCTGCCACACAACAATGACAACTACAACCAAAAAATAGCCTGGTGTTGAGGCAGTCTCCTGTAGTTCCAGCTACTTGGGAGGCTGAGGCAAGAGAATCACTTAAACCCTAGAGATTGAGGTTGCTGTGAGCTGTGACATCATAGCACTCTACCGAGGGCAACATAGTGAGACTCTGTCTCAAATAACAAAACAAAACTTCTATGAAAGTATTTTGGGGCTCGGCGCCTGTGGCTCAAGCGGCTAAGGCGCCAGCCACATACACCTAAGGTGGTGGATTCAAATCTCCAGCCCGGGCCCACCAAACAACAATGATGGCTGCAACCAAAAAATGGCCGGGCGTTCTGGCGGGCGCCTGTAGTCCTAGCTACTTGGGAGGCTGAGGCAGGAGACTCGCTTGAGCCCAGGAGTTGGAGGTTGCTGTGAGCTATGATGCCACAACACTCTACCCAGGGGACAGCTTGAGGCTCTGTCTCAAAAAAAAAAAAAAAAGAAAGAAAGTATTTTGGAAACGAGGACTACTCTACAAATGTATAGAATCACTATTTTTTTTTATTAAGTCATAGCAGTGTACACTAATACTATCATGGGGTATAGTGTACTGTTTCTATATACAATTTGAAATACTTTTATCCAACTGGTTAACATAGCCTTCATGTCTTTTTCTCTTAGTTATTGTGTTAAAACATTTATATTCTACATTTAGAGAGATTTTCATATTGGCAAGAGGGAAACTTGGGGCTCAGGGATATTCCTAGCCCCACCGAGGGACCAGAGGTCTGGCTTTGCCTCAGGAGCTGAATGGGTCAGGGAAGACAGTTCCCCCTGGGCACATCCAGCCACAGGGCTCAGCCCTGAGTGAGAGGTAGAAGGCTTCCTTCAAAGAAGGTCAGGGGGGCAGCAGGAGGAGTAGGAAGTACAAAGAATGAGTATATGTGAAGAAGTGGCATATTCTCAGAGAAAGTCAGGACTTTGCCAGTGGGACTACAAGGATGTTTGACTTGAGCCATTCAGCAAGCACCCTGACCCTCCTTCACTCATGGTTTATTGTGTTTCTCCTTGCAGAGGGGGTATGATCCAGACCGCAGAGCAATACCAGTTCCTACATCATACTTTGGCCCTGTATGCGGCCCAGCTGCCTGAGGAGCCTAGTCCCTGACCCCTACCAACCTCCACCAGCCCAGGTGCTTACCCCATCTGACCCCTGGGAAGGTGGGTCTGGGGAAAGGGGGCTGCATGATCTGGTGGTACCCCCTGGGTGGGCAAGGGGAAGGAATGCAGGGCATTTCCAGCCACAGGGAGCTGCTGTACCAGCAAGGACAAGGGGCCAGACTCCAGGTTTTCACCACTGGCCACTCCTCTGCTTCCTCTAGTGGCCCCAAATGGACCACAGTGGGAGCCCCCTGTTTCTCTTGGAACTTAAAGATGGGAACTGGCACTTACAACAAAAAAGAAACCCAGGTATTCTGGTCTTCTCTGAGATGCTGTTTGTGAGCTTCAGTTTCCTCATCTATAACATGGACATAAAGTGCTTTGCTGCCGTAAGGAGAGGCAATCAGACAAGTTCCTAGTAGCCATTCCAGCTGCATCTCCTTCCTGGGGCTGGCAAGAGGATGATTCCACGCTCACCCTCCACCTGGGCCCAGCCCAAGCACAGGCCAGATACAAGAGTGAGGAAAAGTCTGGTCCTGACTTCAAAGTCTCAGCATCCTAGCAGTGACTCTCTGATCCCCCTCCATATATGAGGGCTAGACCCCACTTCCCTACCAACGAGAACAAGGACTTGGATTACCTTTGTGTCTACCCATGTATCCTGAGAGCAAGCTACAGAGGTAACCAGGCCTGGAAGTTGAGATGTCTGGAAAAAGGAATGTATAGGGACTAGTCAGGGGCCAAGAGAGCTCCCCCTGACTCCGTAATTGCCAGCCACTCACCCCAACTACTCTCTAGGGTAGGCCATCATTCTCTGCTTTGCTTCCACGACCTCACATAATACCCTGGGCATGCAGGAAGTACCAAAGAAAGAAGGGAGAAGACGAGACAAAGAGCTCAGCCAGATTTTAGATAACCAACCCCACCACTACCCTTCATACAACTGCAATTGCAGAGTACACCTGAAGAGCTCAGTTGTTTCCAAAAGCAGTCTGGGTTATTACCACTTCATGCAGACATGGAGGCTCAACTGAACTAGGAGCCCTCACTATTTCCCCCAGAGAACTAACTCCCTTTGTTCATCTCAGCATCAACATAATTTCCAGGTGACCCCAGATCTATCTCAGGGCTGAACTACACACCCCAGGATTTATCCTCCTTGAATCCAGCACAAAGGTGCCTATTCTGAAATGGCGGTGAATGTAAGGCACCGTTTCTCCTGGCACTCCACCCCTGAGCTCTGCCCTGGCTGATACCAGTTCTCCGTGGCAACCCCCCAGGAACTGAATCCTGGAAAACATTTGGGTCTCTGTACTCATGACACCTCTTCTGAAGAACTTGCAGTGCTAAAACTGAGCTTGATTGTCTTAATACTTCTGCTTGGCCTTCCTGAGAAGCTCCTCCTTCGTTGCAGCCCTGGGGATGGACTCACTTGCACCTCCACCTTCCTTAAACCTTGCAAGAGGCACTGCTGTGTATAGGTGGAGGGCTCTCAAGTGCCTGATCCTGCCCTGAGCTCAGACCCAGTCTGGAGGGAAGAAACGGCATAGCCCCAAAGGCTCCCATTCGTGGCACTGTCACCCTGACCCTGTTTCTGAGCTCAGAGGCTACAAGCTCTACAAAAGAAACCAAGTGGGAAAATAAAGACTTCTTAGACCACTGATTCATTCCTTCTTTCCATCTTCCTCTCAGGCCTCTGAGGCCTCTTTGTAGCAATAGAGAGTAAAGTCTCCATGGATGAGGAACAAGCTACAAATCTTTACCTCTGGGATATGCACTTTTCTAGCATTTCCAGAGACATCAAACGAAGTGAAACTGAAGTCAATTTAGGAAGTGAGACAGGTGTACTGTCACACTCCACTCAGGCCTCTATAACGAAATGTAGTACCACAAACTGAGCCTCTTTATAAACAACAGAGATTTATTACTCACAGTTCTGGAGCCTGGGAAGTCCAACATCAAGGCCCTTGCTTATTCAGTGTCTGGTTAGGGCCTATTTTCTGGCTCATAGGCAGAGTCTTCACTCTGTTCTTACATGGTAGAAGGGGTATAAGCTAGCATTCTCTCTCTCCCCTCCTCCCCTCTTTTATATAAGGCCACTAATCCCATTCATGAAGGCTGGCCCTCATGACCTAATCACTGCCTAATACCACTACCTTGGAGATTAGGATTTCAGCATATGAAGTTTGGGTGGACACAAACTCAGATCATAACATGTGCCTCAGAAACTAAAAAGGGACCTACGTAAGGGGCAGGGACTAGAAAGATAGCGCTTAATAAACCAGAATATTGTACTAGTCCAAGACCTTGTGATTCCTCCACTTTGGCAACTGTTTGATTATTTGGGGTTGTCTAACTCTTGGATAGAATTGACAGGTATTATTGATATTAATAGTTTATTCACCTTTTACTAAAACAATAGAATGTATGTGTGAGTACATTTGAAAACCAAATCCTAAGGAACATCCAGCATAGACTGGGGACTAGCAAGGTACAGCCAGCTGGGGTGATCAGCCTGCTGACTGAGCAAGCCCTAAGGTCAGCTCCTGGCAGGGAAGAGAGGAAGGAGCAGGGTGGAGGGCATCTCCACAGGCCCTACACCACCTACTACTCTCAGTTCTCCTGTTGAAGTAAACTTTGCTTTTTACAATAGGGCAACGTGTTCCTGTGCCACAAATGTTACCAGAAATCCCCCACCTGGATTTTATCTGTTTCAGTATCATGGCGATGCTAGTAAAAATCAGCATCCAATAAAAGCATCGATTTCACTGTAGGCCAGCGCTTCCTAAACAAGTGGTCCAGGTAAATTGTGGTTAACAACAAGATGGAGTAGGAAACGACCCAATATGGTTATTACTCTCTGCTGGGCACCTTTTGAGAGGATAGGCTGTGTGCCCAAGGGTGCTCAGAGGTAGATGTTCCCGAAACAAAAGGCCTCCGTTTGCCTCCCTTTCATAGAGCTCTCATCTTAGTGTCCTAGGAAGTGGGTGACCCACCCTCTTTCAACCTGGAAACGTTCCTGCTTAACCAGCCACCTCTACTACACCACCCTTTAGGAAAGGGGATGCCAGTCAGAGCCAGGCAACCAGGGAGAGGGGAAGGGAAAATAAATTAAACTCTATATTCCCCAAGCGCCCCTCGACGCCAGCTGCCAGTCAACTCTTATCCTTGAAGCCCGCAGGTTCCCCGCCCATCCCGCGCTGACCCCGGCCGCCGACTCTGGGCGAGAGAGGAGCGCGCGCTCGCTCGGGTGCGAGCAGGACACTGCCGGGCCGCGCTGGAGGGCGGCGGCGGCGGCGCCGGAGGAGGAGGAGGGCGCTGAAGCCACACCCATCAGCGAGCCGATTCGGGGGCAGCGAGTCGTCGGCCGCTGCTCTCAAGCCTCCGCCCGCACCGAGCAGCGGGACCCGGGCTGCACCGGGGAGGGGCCGCTCCGGGCCGCAGCGCTAGGGCAGCGAGGGGCGGCTGGGACCCGGCACCGGGTGGAGCCGGCGGCAGCGACCATGATCGCTTTGTTCAACAAGCTGCTGGACTGGTTCAAGGCCCTGTTCTGGAAGGAGGAGATGGAGCTCACGCTGGTCGGGCTGCAGTACTCGGGCAAGACCACCTTCGTCAACGTGATCGCGGTAAGAGGGTGCTGGACGCGGGACGCAGGCCCGGGGTGCGGGCCGCAGATCTGGCCTGTCTCCGCCCGCGCCGCGCCCTAGTGATCCCGGGTCGCTGCCTGGCATAGCCGGGCACGGCCGGGCGCCGGGCGGGGGAGGAGCCGGCCCCGGGCGCTTGGGGCCTAGTACGGCCAGTGGAGGAATCTGGTGGCGCGCCACTCGCCCTCTAGCCTCGGCCGGGATGGCATGGCTGAGGGTGAGGGAAAGGGTTGAAGAGACCGGACTAGCGCCCCGGGGCTGGAGGCATCGAGGGAGTCTTGAGGCAGAATGGATCCTCTGTCGGCTGAGACCGGTCTCCTCTGGGCATGACGGGGCGAAAGTCCCCGGGCCTTCCTGCCCCGGTTGTAGAGGGTCACGGGACGGGGCGACTGAGTGGCTTGGGAAGGGGGCCTGGGCAAACCCAGCCCCACCCTGAGGGCTTAACCCCTTCTTGCCGGAAGTTGAAGCCCCGGCACTATTGGGGGGGGGGTATCCCCTGGGGATGGAGGAGTCAGCTGAGGCCCTTGGCTGAAGCCCAGACTCCTCCTCCTCAACCTCTCCCCAAGACCTGCTGTGTCTAGGATGGACACGGGGGTCCAGGGAGGATGGCACCACAGAGGGAGTCTGGAGTCTCTGCCTGACTCAGAAGTTGCAGGAGGAGGTACTCCCAACCAGAGTGGAGTTGTAAGGGGCGCTGCCCCGTTGGGGACATTGGGCGAGAGTGGCTCTGAGGTCTTTGGGTAGTCAGGACTGAGGTGGATTGTAAGAATCCTTCAATGCCAGGGAAGAGGTGGGGAAGGAGTTAAAATCTCTCTCTCTCAAAAAAAAAAAAAAAAGGAAGATGAGCTCCCTGGGTGTGAGCTGAGGCTGCAGTAATGGCTGCGGCCTCCCTTTCAGAGCTGGGGCTGGACCAGGCTTGTGGGTGAGGCAGCTTGGGACAGGGGCTGGGACTGTCCCAGTCCCAAAGCTGGGGTTTCTGAGAACTGTGAATTGACCAGATACTGACTAAAAATGCTGATGAGGTAGGTTAGCAAAAAGAATGTGGCCACCAGCCTCATACCTCCACCTGCCCAACCTGGCAGAAGATGGGCCTCCTGGATGGGTCTCAGCATCCCAGAGGGAGTATTCCAGGAGGGAATGTCACTTACACTGGACCTGAGGCACAAGGGCAGATGTGGACCTGAAGGGGCTGGTGCCCATAGTCACATGATTGGGCACTGACTTCCTTTCTGAAGCAGGCTCTGCAAATGACCTCTGCCCCTTCCTGGACCCAGAGTCTCCTGGCTCCTAGATCTGTCAGGACACGATCTTCAGCAATGCTGGGATTCTTGGCATGAGATTTTTCTCAGCTATCCTCTGCTACTGGGCCCCTGTCTGCCTGTCTGCCCCTAGGGTCAGAGGCCCACTGATTAGATTTGACATTGACTTGGGCTCTTGGGCATCAGCAACACCTGGATTCCTCTCCGGCTCTGCAGGCCTATGAGGCTTGGGTTTTAGGCATTTAGGTCTGGGATATATCTCTGGGGTAAGACCAAAAGAAGAAATAAGTTGCTGTGGCTCGGCCTAGGTGTCACTTCCTGTCCCAAGGGAAGATCTTGTGGAGCATTAGTAAGGCTCAGGACAGGGATCCACAGGGACCCAAATCAGATCCAGAGGCTAACCTTTGACAGAAGCACCCCCTCCAGACCACCATCATGTCTAGAGAGTTGGGGACTATGACAGGTCAGAAACAGAACCCAAGAGTTCCAAATTTCACTGCCAGGGTCAATAGTTTCTGTGGTGTACAGTAGACATTCTCCTTTCCCCAGTCCACATGTTCCCCTTTCTGATAATAAATATGCAACTTCCACTGACTAGTATATCCTGAAAGAGCAAGCTGAATTTCTTCTTTAAAAGAGGCTTCCCAAGGGAAACCACCCCCTGTGGGCTGCAGGTGGAATTCCAGTGTCTGGGTAACTCCAGTGTTTTCAGATGGTCCAGGGCTACCACACTGGCATTTCTGTCCGCCCTGTGTATAATCACAGTTGAGTGTCTTCCAGAAAGAAATGAAGAGTCAGAACCCTGGGCCCTGTTCCCATGCCTACCACTGAATTTCTGAATTACCTTTGCCGGTTCATTTGGTCTCCATTTGTCTCAGATCCTTCCTCACAGGGTCTTTTTTACTCACTCTATGAGGTCTAGCTGTAAATAGAAATTGAGTTTAGCATGGCTAGTTGCTCAGCAGGTTAATGCGAGCTGGAAATAAATTAGATAGAGACTTTAAAATGCTTTTAAGAACCTGAAACAGATCATTTTGAGTTCTGAAAAGTTGTGATGCGAGCCAAGTGGGAGATGTTTAACCGTAGGGGGAACAAAAGGGTCATTTTCAAATATTTAAAAGTTTAAATGACTATACTATAGAAGAACTAGTATCAGGGTACCCAAGGCAACTTAGGACCAAGAAGTGGAAGTTACAGGAAGACTGCTTTTGACTCACTATAAAGAACTTTTTGATAGTTGGAGCTGACTCAAGAGGGAGTGGGACAGAGGGAGCTTTAAGTCTGAGATAAAAGGTTGGATCTCAGCTGGGTGTGTGATTCACGCCTGTAATCCTAGCACTCTGGGAGGCCGAGAAGGGTGGATTGCTTGAGTTCGAGACCAGCCTGAGCCAAAAAGCGAGATCCCCGTCCCTACTAAAAATAGAAAGACTGACGCCAGAGGATCGTTTGAGCCCAAGTTGGAGGTTGCTGTGAGCCATGATGCCACAGCACTCTACCCAGGGCAACAGCTTGAGACTCTGTCTCCAAAAAAAAAGGTTGGATCTCATTTCAGACATGATGACTTAAGGTTAATTCTGACCTTAAGTGAGGAGTTTGTGGGACAGGGAGGGAAATTTCCATTAGCAGGGAAATTAAATCATAAACTGATTCCATGTTAGCTCCCATTGACAGCTGACCATGAACTATGTCAGTGCGAGGGAGCCTAGCTCCTGGAAGGTTTTCCTAGCATTTCCCTTTGCCATGGTCACATTCTGCCAGGCTGGCTTCTCATTTAGTTGGGAGCCTATGGACCTTCCAGTTGCCAAAGAGCAATGATGGTTCCCCGTGCTGTATCAAACTTGTTTCCTGGCTCGGTGCCTGTGGCTC
>NW_003852450.1:7163092-7164627 GCF_000181295.1 Otolemur garnettii
AAAAGAAAAGAAAAGAAATCTGAAGCCCAGAGAGGTTAACTGTCTTGTCCAAGATCCCTTCCTCCCCATGAGTGATACACAAGAGCTAAACTCCCTCCCAGATTCAATTTCTTTTTATTTTCTTTCTTTTTTTTGAAACAGTCTCACTGTGTCGCCCTTGGCCAGAGTGCCATGTGTCACAGCCCACAGCAACCTCAAACTCAGCTTTAAGGGATTCTCTTGCATCAGCCTCCCGAGTAGCTGGGACTACAGGCGCCTGCCACAACGCCTGGCTATTTTTTTGTTGCAGTTTGGTCGGGGCCAGGTTCAAACCCGCCACCCTTCGTATATGGGGCCGGCGCCCTACTCACTGAGCCACAGGCACCACTCCAGATTCAATTTCTTAATCTGCACACAGGGGGTCAGAGCAGACTTCAATCCAGCAGGTGCCCCCACCCCAATACCCCAACATCCTGCTGGGGGGGTGAGAAATTATACTGCATTTGGTTCTTCCCACAGAAGAGAAGCAGTTCTTCTTGAGGTCAGTCCCTCTTCCTCAGTGATTCCTAACTTTGGGGGTCTCTTGGACTTTTTTTTTTTTTTAGAGACAGAGTCTCATTTTGTTGTCCTAGGTGGAATGCTGTGGCATCACAGCTTGCAGCAACCTCTGCTCTTGGGTTTAGGTGATTCTCCTGCCTCAGCCTCCCGAGTAGCTGGGACTATAGGTGCCCGCCACAACGCCCGGCTATTTTTTTGTTGCAGTTTGGCCGGGTCGGGTTTGAACCTGCCACCCTCAGTATATGGGGCCGGCGCCCTACTCACTGAGCCACAGGCACCGCCCTCTTGGACCTTTTTGATATCTGAGAAAAGTTATACGCCCTTTCCCCAGAAAACTGTACATACAAACAAAACTTTGCACACATAGATTGTGTGCAATTTCAGGGACTTTAAAAGATCTCTGAAGCCTAGCTTTGAAGCTCCAGTTAGGAACCCCAATTCTCCCTGGTCATTGGGCATCTGAGTACCCACCATCATTTTGGGTACTCAGCTGTCACATCCTAGAGTCATGGTGAATGGGTGATGCCTGCAGATAAAAGGGAATCCGTGCACTCTATTCAGGTGGGTCCTCAGTAGGCACTGAATAAAAGCCAGTCATCTCTTACATCTTGACTAAAAGTCAGAGCCACTGAATCCTTCACGTGGCCCAGAGCAAATTATTTCTGCCACCTAATAGGAAAAAAGGGCATGGTAAATGAACAGGGCTGTCACTCTCAGATTCAAGGTTAAGGGAGCCCCCTATCTGATTCTGGTGGGTGAGCAGAGGTATCCTATGTGTGAACGTGGAGATAGCCTAAGAGGGAATTGAAACTAGCTTCATTTTGAAGCCTGTGGCTAGTTTAGAACAATCCAGAGATCTTAGAGACAATTTATAGGGAGAAGTGAGAATTATTATTTGGAATTAGCTTTGGGGCCAGCTAAACTTATTTCTTACTGTAATCTTAATACTCTGCGAGCTCAGGCACGTGGATCACCTGAGCTCAAGAGTTTGAGACCAG
>NW_003852450.1:7165276-7167251 GCF_000181295.1 Otolemur garnettii
CCTGTGGCTCAAAAGGGTAGGGCGCTAGTCCCACATGGCGGAGGTGGCAAGTTCAAACCCAGCCCCAGCCAAAAAAAAAGAAAAAAAGAAAAGAAAAGAAAATAGCTTTGGGAAATGGAATTCCAGTCAACTTCCCTGCATTCAACAAATCCTATTGTTGTTACTGTAGACCTGGTTCCTCTGCTCGAGAAACTTTCCATCTACTGGGGAGACACACGAGTAAACAGATAATTTAGAGTGTGGATTCTCCTTTTTAACAAATGGAGTAGAGTACAAATAAACCAAAACCATGGATAGTCCAGAAACTGCCTAGCATCCATTGCATTTTGGGCAGTGACCTATATACTTTGCTCCAAAAAATTTGACTAGAATATTTACTACTAATTTGAAAATATGGCCATTTTCCTTGAGATCGCCTTGCCTAGTAATTAGACTACAACCTGTTTGGGATCTTTTTCTGGGAGGTAATTTACTCTTCCTCTTCACTGGAGACTAAATACAGGAAAGGGGCCTCAGTTACAACAGGGAGATGTAAGTTAGGCCTTAGGAAAGATTTTCTCCCAGTCTAAGTTGAGAGACTGACATTGCCTGATGAAGATGGGCCTCTTTACAGGACAGCTCCAGGTGTGGGAGGAACACCTAGGTTGCTTATAGCCTGTCCTTGCCTGAGAGCAAGAGACATTCAAAAGACGGCTCCTGCGATACCCCTCATGGGAAGTCTCAGGTGCTCTGGCCTGACCTCTGCATCTCACAGAGATCAGTAGCAAGGGGTAGGGGGGCAGGTCTGGGTCCTGTTGGTTTTTGCACCTTTTCTCATTCTGAGTCTTCTTTCCAGTCAGGACAGTTCAATGAGGACATGATCCCCACTGTGGGTTTCAACATGCGTAAAATCACCAAAGGGAATGTAACCATCAAGGTGAGGGGCAGGAGGCTGAAACTCTAGGCCTGGGCTAGGGGCATGCAGAGGACTGTGTGTCTTCCTCTGTGTGTGTGTGTGTGTGTGTGTGTGTGTGTGTGTGTGTTGTGGGGCAACAGCCAAGGCCCCTGGGAACAAGGAGCTGAAGGGGAGTAGAGGCGTGGATCCCCTTGGTGAGGAGCTGGGGAAAGAGTAGAGAAGACTCCTGAGGGAGTCAGAGGGACTCAGGGAGAGAGCGGGAGAACTGGAGAGAAAGCAGGGAAGCCAACGTGGGAAGGGCAGAGCAGGAGGGGCTGGGGTGGGTTTTGTTTGCCTGTCTGCTACCGAGGCCATCTCATACTCTTCTTGCTCAGCTCTGGGACATTGGGGGACAGCCTCGTTTCCGCAGCATGTGGGAGCGCTACTGCCGAGGAGTGAGCGCCATCGTGTAAGTACAGGGGCACAGCCAGGCTGCAGGACCCTTCAGCCTTACCTGGCTTCCCCCAGCGCTGCTGCCTGCAAGGGCCCCGAGGCGCGGACTTTTAGATTAGACATAATCCTCTATTCTTAGCACACTGTGCATGGCCTGCCTTCATTTTGCATGCCTTTTGTTTCGTATTAGATAAATGCTCTGGATACCCACTGCCCAATTTAAGAACAAGAGCATCAGGCCTGGCACAGTGGCTCACACCTGTTATCCTAACACTGTAGGAGGCCAAAGCAGGAGGGTCACTTGAACTCAGAAATTCGAGTGAGCAAGAGTGGGACCCTAACTCTACTAAAAATAGAAAAATTAGCCAGACATGATAGTGGGCACTTGTAATCCCAGCTATTCCTGAGGCTGAGGCAGGAGGATCACTTGAGCCCAGGAATTGTGGTTGTGGTGAGCTGTGGTGACACCACTGTACTTTAGCCAGGATGACAGTGAGACCCTGTCTCAAAAAAAAAAAAGAAAAGAAAAAGGAACAAGAGCATCAGTAACCAGATGTAGCTGTGCATTTCTCCTCCAACTCAAAGTCACCAAAGTATGATTTAAATGATTTATTCCCTTGTCGGGTGTTTGTGTGTTTGTTTGAAACC
>NW_003852450.1:7168027-7181332 GCF_000181295.1 Otolemur garnettii
TCACAGCTCACAGCAACCTCAAACTGTTGGGCTTAAATGATTCTCTTGCCTTAGCCTCCAAAGTAGCTGGGACTATAGGCACCCACCACAATGCCCGGCTATTGTTGTTGCAGTTGTCATTGTTGTTTAGCAGGCCCAGGCTGGGCTCAAACCCACCGGCCTGGGTGTATGTGGCTGATGCCCTACTCACTGAGCTACGGGCACCGAGCCCCCTGTAAGCTTTTTACTTTCATGGATTCAGAAAACATTCACTGAGCATCTGCCTTGAACCAGGCCAGGGTAGCCCCAGACCCAGAAGTGACCAGCTTGCTGTTTTCTCCTCCAAACAGCAGCTTCTTCTGTGTCTTCCTGCCTCTCAGCCTGTGGTGGCAACATGCTTCTACCCACCCTGCCTTTTTCCTGCAGGTACATGGTGGATGCTGCTGACCAGGAGAAGATTGAAGCCTCTAAGAATGAACTCCACAATCTACTGGATAAACCTCAGCTGCAGGGCATCCCGGTCAGCAGAGGGAGGGGCAAGGGTTCAGGGAGTCACTGGGGGCAGGTGACAGCTAAGCATTATAGAGGAGGAGAGAGGAAAAGTGGGGGAACCAGGAGGCCAGCTCGCCACCCAGACCACCTGGGTACAGCTGCCTGAGACCTAATCCTTGCCCTCCCTTCTCCATAGGTCTTGGTCCTGGGTAACAAGCGGGACCTACCAGGAGCACTGGATGAGAAGGAGCTGATTGAGAAAATGTGAGTTTAGTGGCTCTTTATTCTTCCTGCTCCTCCAACTCCCTAGCCATCAGGCTGCAGGCCCAGCTTGTTGCTGTTCTCAGTATTCACCACACAGTGGCAGCAGAACACACCTTTCCAGGAGCCTCACCCTCCCCACTATAACCCCTTGAGTAAGAAAAAGACTCCCAGCCTCCCTAGCCTGCCCCCGGTCCCAGCCTCCCTCCCTGGGGCTGTCCCAACCTCGGCAAAGTATACTTTGGTTTCTCCCAGGAATTTGTCTGCCATCCAGGACCGTGAGATCTGCTGCTACTCCATCTCCTGCAAAGAAAAGGACAACATTGGTGCGTGGGTTTGAGGAAGGGTGGGGAAGGGAAAGACATTTCTGGGTGTTTTAGTGGCTCTCAAAGGTTCTCTTTCTAAGCTTTCCTTCAAGCCCGAACTCCATGGTTCTTGGATAGAGCATGCACCCAGGAGGCCAGATTCTGAGCTCTATCCCAGCTCTGCCTCAACAGGCTGTTATGATCTTAGCAAATCTCTGGGCCTCACTTCTTGCCTCTAAGATTATGGGGCTAGACCAGGTGATCCTCACAGCCTTCTAGCTCTGGCACACGGTGGCTCTATCTCTTTCTCAGTACCCAGATTCCCCAGCCATTGCTGGGGACCGTGGGGAGCTTCACAGCTCTGAACTTTTGATGCCCTGGGGCTTGGTGTCTGGCTGCAGCATGACAGGCCCTGGGCTTACTGCCCACCTGCTTCTCTGCTGCCCCAGCCTTCCTGGCCCTTGAAGATCTTATGACCTTCCTGCTTGTCCCCCTCAGACATCACCCTACAGTGGCTTATTCAACACTCAAAGTCACGGAGAAGCTGAGACTGCGGCCCTTCTCCCTTGGACCAGGGACCGTCGTTTAAACCCGAAGCCAAGCTCCCCGCCCATCCCTCTCACCCCCTCTAAGCCCACCCCTCCTCACTCAGTAGTGGGGTGAGGCCCTCTGGGATCCCAGAGTCCTATTCTGCTGAGGTTTGAACTCCTGTTTTTATTGTAAAATAAATCGCCCCCATTCTGGTTCCCTAACTTCTCACTCTCCCCTCTGCCTCAGTCCCTTCTCCCAGCTGTGCTTTCCTCCTGCCTTCCTAACACCCTGGCCCCACAGCCCCTACCCTCCTTGCCCTCCAATCCACTCCTCTACTTCCCTTTCAACTCTCTGTTATTGTCCTGTGTGTACAGTATATATATGTATATATATTTTAATTTTTTAATTTAAGCAAAGACTAAACTCAACCATTTGATGCTGCAGGGGCCATTCAGGATCTGGGAGGGGGGCAGTCTGGAGAGAAGGAAAGAGATGCCCACTTGGCTTGGGGCAAGTTCAGATGAGGAAAGGTGGAGGCTGGCACCTGGGGCAGGTACCAGCCTGGGCACTGGTGACTGCCCCTGTCATGCTGTGTCTTCACCTCCTAACCTGGTGTGTCCCTGCCATGCCTGAAGGCCTCAGGCTAGAGGGAGCCTCTGGAGGTGCCCCCCACTCTGCTCCCAGCCTCGGTAGGGCCACCAGGCATAATCAGGTGCCAGAGACCACCAGGCCTGTGGGGCAGGAAGCCAGCATCCATACCACCCCAGCACCCCTCCTGCCTGTTCTTGGCTCCCAGCTCTGGCCCCTCCCCAGGGCCCCCACCTCCATGGCCCACCTCATTTTCTGTTCTCATTTTGCAGAATTGCACAAGGAGAGAACTCAGCATGGGGGGTTGGTTCTTTGGGTTTTGTTTGTTTATTTGTTTAATTTAATGATTTGTAAAGTGATGTTCCTCTTCCTTTTTTTACACTTTTCAGCTCATATTTAACCTCTGTTTGGAAAATGATTCTTGTAACTGTACATTTTTTTGCCTCCTAATAACAACAAAAATAAATGACCAATTTTGTGTTGGGGGGGTGTCTGGTACCAGTTATTTCCCCACAGATGGCATGGGTTGACCAGCAGGCTCGCAGGGTCAGCAGCACAGCCTCTCACACTAGAGCCACGCCCACAGAGAGCCAGGCACGTGCTCACTCTAGGGACACAATGGCACTGCACAAAACAGTCACCCACACGTGTGTCTGAGCTCTTGTGCTGCCTCCTTCTCGTGCTCTTTCAGATTTCCATATAGCCCAGCTTTGAGTGGGCAGCTGCCAGGGGGAGCTATGAGGTCTGCTGAGGCAGCTGCCCTGGGCTTGAGTTATGGCAGCCAGTGGGTGGGGACTGGATGATGGTTTGTGCTGGGACTGTGTGTCCCTTTTATAACTAGTTCAGTCCTCAGCCCCGCCCTCTCCTAGGCCCAGGACCTCCCTGCAGCCAGGGTTGGGCCAGAACCAGAACTTGGCCCTCACCCCAGTCCCTACCCTAGCACCCGTTAATTGTCCTGGTGGCTATCTGTTGGTGGCAGGGCTACTGGCTTCTCAGGAGGAGCCCAACCTTGCTCCTCTGCCTGATTCGAGTGTCCCCCAGCCCACCATTGGAGCCAGCCTCCCTCTGTCCACAACAGCTGCTTCAGGTCCTCTCTGGCCGGCTCACTCACATCCGAGGCCATCTTGACCCAGTTTTACCGTAAGCTCCGCCTCCTCTTCTCATCCTCCCCTTCACCCTGGAAAATGGAGCAGGGCCCTGCAGATCACCCATCCTTCCTCAGCCCTCCCACTGCAGGAAAAAAGAGTTGTATTTTCCCTCAGTTCTGGGAGGGGGCCTTTGACCTCCCTTGACAGCCCCTGCCCTTCCTGGACACCCAGGGCTTCCTCCTGGAGGCACTTTCTAGTCATCAGAGCTGTTAAACAGAGAAATGCCCTGCCTGGAGAGGCGGGTCCCCATTCATTGCCAGAGAGTTTGAGGAAAATATTGGGGACAGAATTTGGCAACCACAGTAAATGATTCTAAGGTGCCTTCCAACTCCTAAGGAACAGGAGACATGCTCCTCTGGTTAAGGAGGTTGAAAGTGACCCAGCTCTGTCCCTGGCCCTCTCTTGGTTGTAAGAGTGGCTGGCTATGCCTCTGGCCTGGGAGCCGGGGGTAAGACCAACAGTCATTCATCTGGGGTCATTTTTCTCAGGTCTCATTTATCCTTTAATGAGGGCTGAGGTATGAGAATGAGTGGTTATCAGTAAGCAAGCAGCAGACCACCACGGTGCCTTCATGCAGCAGGTTCCTGGTAATGACTTAACAAACTTGTTAAGCTACTTCAGGAGGCATTGCTTGAGCCCAGGAGTTCAATGCTAACCTGGGCAACATAGTGAGACCCCACTCTTTTTTTTTTCTTCTCTTTTTTTGCAGTTTTTGGCCGGGGCAGGGTTTGAACCCACCACCTCCAGTATATGGGGCCGGTGCTGTACTCTTTTGAGCCACAGGCGCCGCCTCAGAGACCCTACTCTTAAAAAAAAAAAAGAGAGAGAGGTCCCATGTAGCTGGGACCACAGGCGCCCATAGCACAGTGGTTACAATGTTGGCCACATGAACCAAGGGTGGCAGGTTTGAACCCGGCCCTGGCCAGCTAAAGCAACAATGACAACTGCAACAACAACAAAAATTGCTGGGTGTTGTGGTGGGCGCCTGTGGTCCCAGCTACATGGGAGGATGAGGCAGGAGAATCACTTAAGCCCGAGAGTTTGAGGTTGCTGTGAGCTGTGACGCCACAGCACTCTACCAGGGCAACAGCTTGAGACTCTGTCTCAAAAAAAAAAAAAAAAAAAAGAACTTGTTAAAGTTGAGTTGAACAGGAACGGGTCATGAATATATGTAAATTATGTTTGGTGCCCTTTGATGCCAAAACCTGGATGAGTTTAGGAATACCCTGGCCAAGCCTGCTCCACAGTACTAGAAAACTGAATTCCCAAAGGAGAGGAAGAAAGAAAAGGTGCCAAGCACCTTGCCAGACATTTTATGTGTCTTGCCTCATTAAATGGCCATAATCTTCTGTGAAGGAGAGATTGTTCCCATTTTACAGATGAAGCTGAGATTGAGAGGCTAAGTAACTGCATTCAAGTTCCAGGATAAATGATGGAAAGATGACCCCCCAAGTGGATTGGGGAGACAGTGGATTACAGGCTCCCTCATCCCCCTCAACGTGAGATCACAGCCTCCTGAAGTCTGCTCCTTAGCGAGTGTGTCAGCGCACCCTCAGCATCCCAACCCAAGTTCACTGCCCGCCATGTGCTACCCTCTCCCTCCCCCAAGCCTGGGACCCCTGATCAACAAACCCCACATTGTTTACCCAGCTGGCCCAGGCTGGAGGGACAGTGGCTCTTTCCCAAGGCTGACTGGCCTGCTGACTGATTCTGCAAGCCATTCACATTGGCAGGCCTGGGAGGTGGCGGTGGCAGTGCCTTGGATTCATCATCTCTCTCCCTTCATCTCTGAGCCGGCCAACCAACAGGAGGGAGAGGCAGAGTGTGCCCTTTGTGGAAGAGGCTCCCCAAACAGGATGCTGATGTGTCCCCCCTCCCCTGCTCCCAGCCTTCCATCCTCAGCCTTCTTCCTCCCATTCTGGACTTTCACCTCAGTTCACCCAGCCCCCTGCCCACATCCCTTAGGAAACTTGGTGCATCTGGGACTGGGGGGTGGCGGTGGGGTGGGGCAGAGGAGTTGGGTGCAATGTGGAGGAAGCAACCCTGTAGTCTAAGCGTGGCAAGCCTGCCTTTGGCCCCTTTCACCATGCACCCCTCCATATTAAGTTTCTACAGACAAAGCTGGGGGCTTCAGTCACCGTGGCAACAGGTCTACTGAGAAATGGGTGGGTGTCATTCCCCAGCACAAAGGGTGTGCGCATGGCAGCATCATCACCTAGCAACGGCCTCCTGCTCTCTTGGCGGCATCACCCGGCCCTGGGGGTGGGTGCCAGGGACAGAGAACAAGGCCGTTAAGATCCCTAGGAGGGGGGAGGGAAGCTTAGTACAGGGCAGGCTGAGGCCAAGGGGTGTGGGTGGGGTGGACAGAGGAAAATGGAACCCAGGGCAGTGGGAAGCCCCTGCCTCTCACCATCCCTGGGTTCCTAGGGGACCTTCCTGAGGCCCATGTGGAGGTTCCGGGTAGGCCTGGTGTACAGAAGTCTCCAGTGAGACCCAGAGCTGAACTTTAGACAGAGGAGGGTGGCTCTGAGGAAAGCTGGGCTTCGGGGGCAGGGATTGGTTGGTGGCCCAGGCTGAGACCTCACTTCTGACTAATGTGTCAGCTTCTCAGGCTAAGAGTGCCCTTTGGAAGGACCCAGAGGTGGAGCTGGGAAAGTGGGACTCAAGGGCAAGGGATGGCAGGAGGATCTGCAGTGTCTTTGGGGGAAGGTGGTGGAGCTCTGCTGGGAAGGCTGGGGTGGGGGAGTAGGGTGGGGCAGGCATCTGGACTACAAAGCAAAACACTCCATTCTAAGAAAATGAACAAGAGCAGCTCTCAGAGTGAGAGAAGCTGGGCAGGCCTGGGACTCATGGAAGGAAATCCCCTGGATTCCCTCAAATGGGGGCTTTGTGGAGAAAGGGCCAAATAGACACAGGGGCTCCAGAGGAGATGAGTTCACAGCCTTTTGACTTCCCAGGAGCTGCTGGGTTTAGGCCAGCATGTGGTCTTAGCCCACCCTCCACTAGCTTCCCAAGCCCTGCATTGTCTCTGTCCCTCAAGAGCCATAAGGCAATTACAGGGCAGGGCTGTGCACAGGCCAAGGCCAAAGGTGGTCAGGACAAAGGCCCAGGTTCATCTGGCCTCTGCCAAGATTTGACATAAAAACTGCAATGGGCATAGGGGTAGTTCTACCTAGTTTATTTTTTTTCAAGATAGGTCTTCTACGGGAAAGCACCTAACAAGGGGGACTGGACAGGGCATCTCAAAGAGAGGAGGAAAGAGAGAGACACCCTCCAGAAGAAGAGAAAGTGCCAGTAACAGGGGCGTCCAGAGCTGGGATAGATCAGCTCCAGAGAAGAGGGTACTGAACCAAGTTGGGCTTCTCCCAAGGAGTCTCCTATTCCAGGATGGGGTTCCAAGGTGAAGATGGGAACATGATGCTCAGACAGGGCACAATGAAAGGACAGTCAGGTTTCTAGGCAGAGAGCAGGAAGAGGGCTGGAACCAAGAGAAGGCAGGCAAAGTCCTGGCTCCCAGCTGATGGGACTGAGTTTCCACGCAGTTCTAAGGACCTAGAGGCATCACTGCCCACTGGTGGAAAGGACAGAGCTGGAAGGCCCTGCTTAGGGAGGGGGCTTTGACCTTCCCAAACCTCAAAAAGAGGAACAAAATCCATCTCTAGACAGCAAGACGGGTCGCAGAGTAAGACCTATGGGGAAAGAAAGAGCAGACACCTGCAAGTGGCAGCCCTGCCCCATCCCGCCCCACCCCGCCCCTGCTGGGGCCTCAGCAAGGCGTGCCCAGGGGCAAGAGTGGAGGTGACTCCCTGGGCTTGTGAAAGTAGATGGAAGAGGATGCCTCGGTCTTGTGCTTGTTGTCCGAGCTGTTGGTGGCCGAGGCCTCTGAGGCCCCACCGCACTCCTCACAGCAGCAGCAGCAGCAGCAGTCCAGAAAGGCCTGGCCCAGCGGCTTGCAGACACACAGCAGCAGCACCGGGGTGATGGCGCCCTTGAAGAAGGTGGAGAACTGATTGATGAGGCCCAGGAGGTCCAGGGTCTGGCGGGTCAGCTCAGTGGAGAGGTAGGCCACCACGATGTTGCAGACGTTCTCTGGGAGAGTGCAGCAGGCATAGACCACAGTCAGGCCCACTACTGTGCTGTTGAGCTGGCTCTCACACTGCTCATGCTTGCTTGCCCGGCACTCCGGCTTCCTTCCTGGGGGGCCCCGGACCCTCCATGTCACCAGCTGGCAGGTGATGGTGAAGAGGATGGGCAGGCAGAAGTAGCAGCCAAAGTACCACCACATGCGGGCGTTCTGGTAAGTCATCACCAGTGAGTAGAGGGACTCGGGCAGGCTGGCCGAGGGCTTCATGACGCATGAGTCCACAGTGCCCGTGGTGGGGGCAGGCTCCTGTGCCAGTTGCCACAGCAAAAGCTCAGGCACAGCCAGGGTCATGGAACCCACCCAGATAACAGCCAGCTTGGCTAGGATGGACTGGCACTGCTCGATAGGCCTCACCTTGGGCAGGGTACTGGTAGCCACGTGGAAACGGTCGATGCCCAGGGCACAGAGGCTGAAGGTCGTGACTCCCAGAGAGGAGACCTGTGGTCAAGGAGGTGGACGAAGAGAGAAACACTTGGTCAAAATTTTTGAGGACAAAGGAGGATGACAAATTGAGTGATAAGCATAGAAATCATAGTAATGTAAAAATTACCATGTAATGAGCATGTTTTTTCCATACTGTTGATGAGAGTGGTAGGGTTGAGGCACGCACATGTGCACACACACATACACACACACACCCCTGCCTCTTCTCACCTTGTCTTTGCCTCTCAGGCTAGGCTAGGGACAAATGGCCTGCCTCCCACAGACCTCGTGCTTTCTGAGAAACTTGGGCAATTCATCTCTAAGGAAGAACCAAGACAAAGACACAGAAGTTCTGGGTCTGTGCTGGTCCTTCCACTTCCTGCAATCCATTTTTTGCATGGATCAGATGAGTGGTTTGGGAGAAACAGCGCTCACACACACACACTCACACACTCAGTCTCCTGGCCCTGTCCGGAGGAGCCGAGGGCCTGGCTGTGTGGAAAAGCAGCCCCCCTCTGAGCCGACTGTGACCCCATCCCCACACACTATTCATTGAGCACACAGGAAAATTAATCTGTGAGCCAAGAGGAAGAAGCCAAAACAGCAGGCGAAAAAAGTGCCAGAGAGCATAAAGGAAGAGGAGCACCCTCCCGCACTATCAAATGATGTTCAGCCACACTCAGGGATTGTGCTCAGATTCCCCTCCTGTCCAAATTCCTCCCTCTTCTGGCTGGGGCACCACAATCCCCAGCTTATTAGCACGGCCACCAAGTGTCCTTTGTGAGAACCCCACCCCCTCTCTTGGCAAGGGAGCCCAGGCTTACAGAGGAGCAGCCTTGAAGCCTGAGCAAAAGCACCATTCTCTCTCCCTGTTTCCCTATGTCTCAAAAAATATATCAGGTTTATTCCAAGCTGCCTTCTCCCACTCCGCCTTAGGAGTCATCCTGATATCCTACCTGTGAAAGGGTTTGGGGCAGCATATTTTGCCCCCCCCCCCAGTTACCCAGTCTGGAGAGAGGACACTCTGTCAACCTGTGGGTCATCTCCATCTCCCAGGAGGGATGGAGGGATGGCCTAGGAGGACCAAGGCCAGAGCCTGCGTGTTAGATATGTTGGGACTTACAGCCAGGCAGGGCCAAGTGTTCGCTAACTTACCAACCATTTGAAAGCAAGAATTCGCACGTCTGCCTTTCCTTCTTCTCTTATACCATTCCCAAGTAAAACCCAGCAACTATTGAATTATTTTAACTCTAAGCACTTTATAGACATTGCCATTCAATACGTCAAGAATTTATTCGGATAGCTATTGTTGTTGTTATCCCCAATTTAAAGATCAGGAAATTGAGGTTTAAGCAGGTTGAATAACTGACCAAGATCACTCAGCTAGTGATAGGAAAAGCCCATTTTCTAATCAAATCTGCCCAGTCCCAAAGTCCTGGGTCTAATCACTCACAGCTCACCTGGCCCGTGAGCATGAAATGATTAATAACTAAGATGCAAAGACTATCCCCACCTGTAAGGTGTCCTCTCAGGTTGACTTAACTTGGGGCTACCATGAAGCAGTCTCCCTTGCTTGGTAAGGACAGGAAAGGACTGTGCCAACTGCTGAATCTCAGAGAGCCTGTCCAAGTATGAAACCATTAATACATGGTAAATTAGGGACAGACCTGGGAAGAAGAACTGTGTCCAAACACCTCATCCTGATTCCTTCTCCACCCAGGCAGGTCACCCAGTCCATGCAACATCACCCACAGAGGAACGGCCTCACTCATACAGTCCTCAATATTCCCCTTCCCCCATAGCCAAAATCTAAAAGTTGCTTGTTTATTTGTCTTCTCATAAAGAGACAAGGGCTTTACTGTGTCTCCTTCATAAATGTACCTATATTGGTATATTTTTGCAGGGTTTTAAGTTGTCCCTTAAAACTTATGGATCTACATATCCTTCAACACCCGTGGACTTATCCTGGTGTGGAAATTCCCAGAAGTAGAGGCATAATAATATACTTCAGGATTATGGAACAGGCTGGTTGTGAGAGCCATCTGGTCTACCCTCTAGTTAGGAGATGAGGAAACTAGAGAGACAACCTGTCCAGTGACACACACAAAACTGAGAATGGAGCCCCTGGCTAGTTCCGCCACTCGGAACCAGGTTTCTCTTTCAGAGAGGATTTAGGAGAGTGCTGATGGAGATGACAGAGATGATAAGAAAAGGGAGGGTTGGGCGGTGCCTGTGGCTCAGTGGGTAGGGCACCTGCCCCATATATTGAGGGTGGCAGGTTTGAACCCTGCCCGGCCAAACTGCAACAAAAAATAGCTGGGTGTTGTGGTGGACGCCTTTAGTCCCAGCTACTTGGGAGGCTGAGACAAGAGAATTGGCTAAGCCCAGGAGTTGGAGGTTGCTGTGAGCTGTGATCCCATAGCACTCTACCAAGGGCAACAGCGTGAGACTCTGTCTCTTAAAAAAAAAAAAGAAAGAAAGAAAAGGAAGGGTCTTTCCTCGTAGTGTTT
Source organism: Otolemur garnettii (assembly GCF_000181295.1). Classification (NCBI taxonomy): domain Eukaryota; kingdom Metazoa; phylum Chordata; class Mammalia; order Primates; family Galagidae; genus Otolemur; species Otolemur garnettii. The sequence continues at coordinate 7,178,409 of NW_003852450.1, forward strand.
GTATCCACAAGGAGTAAGTGCTGACTCCATCACAGGGGGTCTGTAGGACACTGGGCTCTCCCCTCAGGCTCAGCATGGGGAGGCAGGATATTGCGGGGAGAGAAGGGAAGCTGTGGGTGCAGGGCAGTGGCAGCAGGCACAAAGGGAGGAAAGGGAGTCAAGACAATGGGCAGTGTGGAGGAGGGCTGCAGCAGGGGTAAGGGCAGCTGAGAGATCTGCCTTCAGGTTGCTCCCAAAGCAGGACACCGGGCTGGGAGCGGAACCCAGGGATCCTGCACACCTGCCCAGTTCTCCCAAGAGCAACCAGAAACCATTACTGGATTTGCATCTTTCTCCAGGAGGAGAAGCAAGTCAGAGCTCCAAGGCTCTGCCACTCTGTGCACCCATAATTCCAGGAACCCCTTCCCTGGATTGTAGCCCCTCAGCTGGGCTCTAGCAAGATGTACACTCACCTCCATGAAGGGCACAGCCCGACAAGAAATGTCACCAAGCAGCCTCTGCTTAGTGATCTCATTGAAGATAACAACAGGAAGGCAGAAAAAGAGGACCAGAAAATCCCAGAGGGCCAGGCTCGCGAGGATGGAGTTCCAGGCGCTCTTCAGGTAGTAGCTGTGCCACACGATGCACATGACTGACAGATTGCCCACGATGCCCACGGCAAACACCACCAGGGCCAGGAGCATGACCGCATAGGCGCTGTAGGAGCTCTCGGTCACCGGATACAGGGGGTTCTGGATCTGCAGCCTCTGACCCGGCGCCCCCGTCAGATTGCCCCTCAGCTCCTGTCCACTGCCTGGGGTGCTCCCATCCTTGTCTGGGTTGGGGCTGGTGGCCACCAAGGGCTTGGTGGGCTGCAGGCCAGCAGGGTGGATGGGCCGTGGGTACTCAGCCCACTCCTCGGGCACATACTGCTGCACCCCTTTGGCCTCGTCATCCTCAGTGCCTCTCTTGGGTCGGCTCTGCTGCTCCTGGGCCTCAGCTCTACGCCTGTTGGAGGGCAGAGGGGCACCCGCAGAGACCCTGCTCAGTCCCATAGTCAATACCACAGCAAGAGAGATGACCAGGGGCCACAGCCACCGCATGGCCGGACGAGCAGGAGGCAGCTGCCCACGGAGAGCAGGTGAGGGCAGGGCGCCCAAGTGCTGGGCTCTGGAGAGGCAGCTGCCCTGCGGGGTGGGTCCGCCTCCAGTCAGGCGTCTGGCATCACTGCCGTCCTTCCCAGCCTCCAACAGGACTGGGCAGGGCCCTCTGCTGGACGCACAGCACTCTTTGCTGCCCTCACGCATCCCGTCTTGCATGAGTCTCCCTCTCCGGCTCCACAGTAGACTACAGGACTCTCAGTGGCTGCTACAGACCACTGAGACCAGGGAGGAAATACAGATGGCCTAGGGTGACATAATGATGTGGAGGCAGAACTGGAATTGGGACACTGGTCTCCTACATTCAAACTGAGCAATAACAATCACTGTCATTTATTGAACACTTACTAGTCCTAGCACTCAGTTGGTTTTTCAGTTATCCTCACAACAGTTCTATGGAGTAAGTGCTATTATTACCCATTTTTCAGGTTCAAAATCTGAAGTCCATAGAGGTAAGTCACTTGTCACATAGTTGATATGAAGCAGAGCCAAGCCCAGAACCTAAGTCTGACTCCACAACTCAATGCTGTGCTCAACAAGAGTCCATCCACGTGCTGCCGACCACACAGACTTCCCAAAGAAAACAGCAACATCCCAAATTTTAAAACACCACATTCTGATAGAGACACAAAAGGGATGGACATTTGCAAAAACATTTCTTTACTGAGTACCTGCTGTGTTCTAGACACAGTGTACAAAAATGTAGACGATCTCTGCAACCAAGGAGCTCTCAGTTCATAGGGGAAATAAGTAAGTAAATAAATAATTCCTGTTGAGCATGATAGATGCTATGAAAGGCAAAGGCACAATGCTGAGGGAGCCTGGAGGGATCTGGAAGGCCTCCCAGGCAGGCAAGTTTGAATGGATCCTGATAAATGGCTGTGAGCTTGCCTGTAGAAGAGACAGCATGTGCAAAGGCCTGTTGATGTGAAAGTGGGGATGTTCCTGCAAGACAGCAAGTCCTCTAAGGAGGCCAGGATGCCAGGGAGGGTGGGGAGAGAGCACAGGGGCCTTGAGGCAGGGAGCCTGGAGAGATCAGCAGAGGAGGAGGCAGGAGGGACAGTGTAGGCCAAAGAGTTTAGATCTTATCAGGAAGGCAGATTGTTAAGCAGAGAAACAGTGACCTTGACCAAGTTATTCTGGAGGGGTCCTTGATGGGCAGCTGGGTCCTGGCAACCTGGAGCAGGAAGTTGCAAAGGCAAGGGGACGTGGGAGTCAGCAGTCTGGGGGATGGAGAGAATTCCAGATTCAAGGAAGACTTGAGGGGTATGTGGGTACATGGGAGGACTATGTGTGGGACAGAGGGGCTGACTCCAGGGACAGGGTGGGCAGTGAGTTCACCTACCTGTGCAGGAAAGATGAGGAGGTGGGAAGAAATACTCTGCTTTGCACACATGAAACTCCATGCACCATGGGTCCTTGGAGTTGAGATACAGGAAAGAAATACCTACAGCACAGAAGACTGGCCAGAGCTGGACCTGGACTTGGCACTGTGTTGCAGGTGGGAGTGGGTCAAGCTGCCAGGGGGCCTGTGGAACATGGGGGGGGGTGGTGGTGGTGGTGGGCAAGGCCTGAGGAGTCCTCCACTCACGGGCAGCCAGAGGAAGATGCTCATGAAGAAAATGGAGTAAAATGGGGAGAAGGCAGGAAGCTGTACTCTATTCCTCAGAGGCTAAAAAAAGAGAAGCGAGGCTCGACGCCTATAGCTCAACCGGCTAAGGCGCCAGCCACGTACACCTAAGGTGGCGGGTTCGAATCCCCAGCCCGGACCCGCCAAACAACAAT
>NW_003852450.1:7181931-7185321 GCF_000181295.1 Otolemur garnettii
AAAAAAAATAAAAAAATAAATAATTAGCCAGGTGTGGCCTGTGCCTATAGTCCCAGCTACAGTCCTGAGGCAGAAGGATTGTCTGAGCCCAGGACTGAGGCTGCAGTGAGCTATGATGTGCCACTGCACTCCAGTCTGGCAGACAGAGTGAGGTCCCATCTCTAAAAAAGAAAAAAGAAACAGGAAAAGACTGCCATATTTTCAGACAAGGTGTCACAGAAGAGCTGCAGAGGTCCATCCAGAAGTCAGACAGACCAGCTGAGAACTCAGCTGTCCCTCTCCTTGTCATCACCACCAGCATCTCCCATGGTGGAGGGGAGAGGCCAGGGCTCCTGTCCCCTCATCTCACATCCTCAGCAAGGGCTGACAAAGGCCTGTGGGAGATACATGGGGGTACCACAACCTTTCCCGGGCATCATGTGGTCCATCTTCAGACCGGGCTTCCCTAATGCTGCTAGAGAACTGCCCCAAGGACCTGCTCTAGAGTGGTCATGTACTTCTTTCCTCCCCAATCCCATGGCATTAGGCTGCTGTCGTTAAAACCTACCAACTTCTGCCTTGGGGCATGGTGATTTGCATAAATAGAATCATCATTGGCACCATCACTATTTATTGAGCACCCACGAAGTGCTGTGCTCTCTGCTAAATGCTGGATATAATTATCACTTAGTTTTTATTACCCCAGACTCAGAGAGGTAAACTAACTTGCCCAAGGACACTTAGCTAGTGAATAACAGCTGGGGTCCAAATGTAAATTTGCCCAACTGCAAAGCTGAAACTCTTAACCATTTCTTTGTGTACCCTTAAAAGAGTCTAACACTCTTGTAAGAGGAGATCCTACAGATAACCTTCTAATTTTTCAGAAGTGGAAACTGTAAGTCCAGAGAAGTGCCAAGGCCAGGTGCTCAGCAGTCCTGTCTCTGCTGTGGGATCCTCAGTGCTCCCCAGGCACATGCTGGCAGCCTTCTGATTTCAAGATCATTCTTTTTGGCTCGGCGCCTATGGCTCAACCGGCTAAGGCGCCAGCCACGTACACCTAAGGTGGCGGGTTCGAATCCCCAGCCCGGACCCGCCAAACAACAATGACGGCTGCAACCAAAAAATAGCCAGGCGTTGTGGCGGGCGCCTGTGGTCCCAGCTACTTGGGAGGCGGAGGCAGGAGACTCGCTTGAGCCCAGGAGTTGGAGGTTGCTGTGAGCTGTAATGCCACGGCACTCTACCCAGGGGGACAGCTTGAGGCTCTGTCTCAAAAAAAAAAAAAAAAAAAAAAGATCATTCTTTTTTAAGCACCAAAAGAGAGAAGACAACTCTCATCCTTTTTCTGCTGCACCTCCCCTTTTGAGACAAGAGTTTCACTCTGTTGTCCAGGCTTGACTGCCCTGGCCTCAGCCTAGCTCACAGCAACCTCAAACTCTTGGGCTTCAGCAATCCCCTTACCTCATCCTTCTGAGTAGCTGGAACTACAGGTAACTGCCACAACACCTGTCTAACGATTCCATTTTTATTTTATTTTTATTTTTTATTTATTTATTTATTTTTGAGACAGAGCCTCAAGCTGTTGCCCTGGATAGAGTGGCATGGCATCACAGCTCACAGCAACCTTCAACTCCTGGGCATAAGTGATTCTCCTGTTTCCACCTCCCAAGTAGCTGGGACTACAGGCACCCACCACAACGCCTGGCTATTTTTTGATTGCAGCCATCATTGTTGTTTGGTGACCCTGGCTGGATTCGAACCCGTCAGCTCAGGTGTATGTGGCTGGTGCCTTAGCCGCTTGAGCCACAGATGCCAAGCCAATGTTTCTATTTTAAGTAGATACTGGGGGTGGGGGGGGGTGTCTCATTTTGCTGAGGCAGATCTTGAACTTGTGAGCGCAGGTGATCCTCCCACCTTGCCCTCCTAGAATGCTAGGATTACAGGTGTGACCCACAGGGCCTAGCCTGCTACACCTCTTTTAGTAAGAGGATTTATTATGTAAAATTTGGATTCAGAGAAAAGGCCACTAATTTCCTTAAAGCTTCAGGTTCCTCACCCCTAGTAAAGCCTAGCACAGGGCTGACACGTGGTGAGCCTAGTTCTCTGCTCTTTCCTTACGCTCACAAAGATGCCCCATCGCACCTCTTATTGTGCCTTGCACAGAGAAGGTGATCAATAAATGCTGATGCCTAAGAGAGCACACCCTGTGCTGGTCTATTAGGATGGCTGGAATGTCACAGGCCACTAGGTGGAACCAAATATTCAGTGTTGGAAGTTAAGTGCCTGGCCTCAGACCATCACCCCATGGAATACTAACCTATCCCACTCTGTCTAAGCCCTGTCCACAGAATTTTTGTGGTTATCTGAGGCCAGCTGAAAGAGATGACAGGGGTTCTAGGAGAGAGACCAAAGGGATGGTGGGTGTGCCCACTGTTTCACCCTCCGCTCTAGAGAATGCCCAGCATGGAGACTCCACAGTGCTCTTCTCCTAGCCTTATCTCTGTTTCAGAAAGTTTCCTCTATCTGGACTAAGCTGGGGGCATTGCCCCTTATCCAGAAGCATGCCAGGCAGAAAGCAAAAGCCTTTCCTAGTCCAGAGGATTGTGTCTCCATAATCCCAGGAATTCCCCATTCTTCACCCTGGGAATTTCCCCAATGCTGGCTACAGAATAGGTAGTCGTGATGGGGTGGGAGAGAGACATTGAGATGAGGGTGTCTAGGCTAACGTGTAGATGGCATCTGTGAAAATAATAAGAGCTAACATTTTATTGAGCAGATTCCATATGCCATGCATTCTCCAGCCAAGAGTAGAATCTGGAACCAGACTGCCCAGATTTAATCCCTGACTCTGCCACTTACTAGCTGTGTATGTGACTTTTGTCAAGTACTTAACCTTGGTGCCTCTACTTCCTCATCTATAACATGGGGATAATACTATGTAACGGGTTTGTTGTGAAGATTAAATAATTCCAAGTGGAATCAGGTGGTGGCTCAGGCCTAGAGTCCTAACTACTCAAGAGACTGAGGCAGGAGGCTCCCTTGAGGCTAGGAGTTCAAGGCTTTAGTGTGCAATGATCATACCTGTGAGTAGCCACTGCACACAGTCTGGGCAACATAGCGATACCTTTTCTCTTTCTCTCTCTCTCTCTCTTTTTTTTTTGAGACAGGATCTTGTTCTGTCACCCAAGTGGAGTGCGGTAGTGCCATCATACCTCACTGCAAACTTAAACTCCTAGCCTCAAACGATCCTCCTACCTTTGCCTCCCAAAGTGTTTCTGGAACTACAGGAATGAGTCACTGTTCCTGGTAGACCTCATCTCTTTAAAAAAAGATTAAATGGGCTCGGCACCTGTGGCTCAAGCGGCTAAGGCGCCAGCCACATACACCTAAGGTGGCAGGTTCGAATCCCCAGCC
>NW_003852450.1:7187380-7196463 GCF_000181295.1 Otolemur garnettii
ACTCGCTTGAGCCCAGGAGTTGGAGGTTGCTGTGAGCTGGGATGCCACAGCACTCTACCCAGGGGGACAGCTTGAGGCTCCTGTCTCAAAAAAAATAAAAAATAAAAAATAAAAATAAAAATGTGATCATTGTTAAGGCATTTTTCTTTTTGAGAGAGTCTTATTTTGTCACCCCCTGTAGAGTGCTGTAGTATCATAACTCACAGCAACCTCAGACTCTTGGGCTCAAATGATTATCCTGCCTCAGCCCCCTGAGTAGCTGGGACTATAGGCACCTGCCACAATGCCTGGCTCTGTTTTTAGAGATGGAGTCTCCCTCAGGCTGGTCTCCCAACACCTGAGCTTAGGTTGTCTGCCCCTCAATGTTAAGGCATTTTTAAAAGACGATATAAATAGCCAGGCATGGCAACAGGCACCTATAGTCCTGACTGCTTGGGAGGCTAAGGTGGGAGATCACTTAAGCCTAGGAGTTTGAGGTTGCTGTGGGCTGTGATGCCACGGCACTCTACCAAAGGCAACATAGTAAAACTGTTTAAAAAATAATAATAAAAATAAAAGACAATACAGATGTCTATGGTAACATAGATCAGTGGTGATCAATTGAATTCACAGGGTCAGTGACACCTGGAAACTCTTCTGACGTGCACATTTTCATGTCTCCTCCAAGACCTGCTATGGTAGAAGCTGTGTTTTAGCAAGTCCCCCAGGGGATTCTGATGAAGGCTAGAGTTCGAGAACTACTATGTAAGGTATTCCCATTGCATTCAAAAGGGCTTCCTCTGCAAAAACTTGGGGAGGTGCTTGTAGGAGGGGATGGAGGGAGGAGCACTGCACCTGGGGGGCTTTCAGACCAAGCCTCTGGTAAACAATGCCCAAGTAGGCTGGCGGCCACACGGTGGCTCACACCTGTAATCCTATTGCTCTGGGTGGCCGAGGCTGGTGGATTGCTTGAGCTGAGGAGTTTGAGACCAGGCTGAGCAAGAGCAAGACCCCATCTCTATTAAAAATAGAAAAAACTGGGCGGAGCCTGTGGCTCAAAGGAGTAGGGCGCTGGCTCCATATACCAGAGGTGGCAGGTTCAAACTGCAAAAAATAAATAAATAAATAAATAGAAAAAACTAGCCAGGCATCATGGCAGGCACCTGTAGTGCCAGCTACTCAGGAGGCTGAGGAGAAGGATCACTTGAGCCCAAGAGTTTGAGGTTGCAGTCAGCTATGAAACCACGGCACTCTCCCTAGGGCAACAAAGTCACATTCTGACTCCAAAAACAAACAACAACAAAAAAAAACGGACAAGGCCCAACATCTCCCTATGTCTGTCCTTAGTGCCTGGCATTCAGTAAATACCTGTGCTTAAGAAAAATAAAAAAGGTAAATAAATGGTAAATAGAGGCAAAAAATGGAGCAAATCCTTCCTGTTGTATGATGCCACCAGATCTCTTCAGTTGGGGTAGGAGATAAGGAAACTTTTGGCTTCCTTAACAAAAGTAAAACTCATAACTTCCCACCATTTTCTACTCCTGCCCCCAAGCCCTTTTCCCTGGGGCACCTCTCACTGGGACTCTCCCCAGCCACACAGCTAGCTCTCCCAGAATGCCATGTTGCAGACACAGCTTGCCATTGTTCCTCTCTATCCTACAGTACAGCCAAGGCAAGGCTGCAATGTTCAAATGCAAGGAAATGTGCACGGCTGCCAAAGAAATGAAAGCACAGCTCCTTGCAAGGAGCCCAACCATCTGGCAGACAAGGTGTCATCTTACCTTCCGGATCCCAGAGCCCCTCCATCCACCGCAGCTCCCAGCTGGCACCCAGCACTAGGAGCTTTGGTCTACCCTCTTCTAAGTCAACACCAAGAGAGGCATAGGGGGAGGTCCTCTCCTGCTTACATAAGGACTGCTCTCTAGATTAGGGTTTCTCAGTAAGACCCCCTTCGATATCAGAATAAAATCAGTGGCTCGGTGCCTATAGCTCAACCGGCTAAGGCGCCAGCCACGTACACCTAAGGTGGCGGGTTCGAATCCCCAGCCCGGACCCGCCAAACAACAATGACGGCTGCAACCAAAAAATAGCCGGGCGTTGTGGAGGGCGCCTGTGGTCCCAGCCTCTTGGAAGGCGGAGGCAAGAGACTCGCTTGAGCCCAGGAGTTGGAGGTTGCTGTAAGCTGTAATGCCACGGCACTCTACCCAGGGGGACAGCTTGAGGCTCTGTCTCAAAAAAAAAAAAAGAATAAAATCAGGGACTGGACTTTCAGGATCCAAGTGGCTGGCCCCATCAGAACAGAATCCCAAACTTTTATGGAGATACATACATACTATAGGAGGAAAGAAAGCCATGTTGGTATATTTGTTTAACAAATGTTTATTGAGTGGTTTCATGTGGCAGACACATCATTGACACCCAAAGCCATTTGTTATTAACCTCTCCATTGACAGAGGTTACTGCCTTTGGAGACAGCCCATTGCAGTTTAAAAGGCTGTGATAGGCCGGGAGCAGTGGCTCAGGTCAGTAATCCCAGCACTCTGGGAGGCTGAGACAGGAGGATCCCTTGAGCTCAGGAGGTTGAGACCAGCCTGAGCAAGAGCAAGACCCTGCCCCTACTTAAAATAGAAAAATTAGCCAGGCATTGTGGAGGGTGTTTGTGGTCCCAGCTACTTGGGAGGCTGAGTCAGGAGGATCGCTTAAACTCAGGGGTTGAGGTTGCTGTGAGCTAGGATGATGCCACATCACTCTAGAGTGAGACTCTGTCTGAAAAAAAAAATGGCTGTAATAATGTGGAAGTTACTCCCTTATTAGAAATCCTCAAGGAAAATCCACCCCTTAGTTCTGATTCTATTCTCTCTGTCTCTCTCTCTCTCACACACACACACACACACACACACACACAAAGACAGGATCCGGTCGTGAGACACTGTCAGCAGGCATAACATCAAGGACATAAGGGTAGGTACTGCTCCCAGCAGCAGGTGGAGGTATGTGAGGGGAGCCAGCAGACAGGAGTGTTTGGGGGGACCAGACAGGCTTGAGTGAGTCAAAGGAGGCTTCCCAGAGAGAAGACTTAGAAGCCATTTCTTCTGAAGCAGAGTTTGGGTGGAATCGAGGGAACTAGTCTGGCACAACACAGGTGAGCAGAAGTTCCAGTAGGAAGGGGGCTTGAGGAGGAAAGACTGACTCTGGGAAGAGCCAGCCTGCTGGGTGGAGTCAGGCAGAGCCCAGCTGGAGGACATTCTGGGCCCTCAAATCACGAGACCAGGCAGTTGAGCCAAGGCAGGGGTGGGGTGAGGCTGGAAGAGCCTGGGAAACCCAGAGGGCAGCCCTGCATCCTTTGGTATCTCCCTCCCGCACCTGTCCTGGGTGCTCATCCTGGAGCAGCTGCAGTGGCAGGCTGGAGGGCCCTCAGGAGCCTGGGACCTGGTTCTGAAGCCCAGGGGTGGGTGGAGAGAGGGTTAGGATAAAATCTTAGGGGAGAGCCAAGCCTCAGGTGATGGCTGTGATGGGTTTGGCTACAGCCCGGGGCAGATGTGGAAAGCTGCCACAGTTTCTATCTAATGGTGACTGTCTGGGAGATGAAGCAAGCACCAGACAGAGAAGAGTCTCAGGGTCCTGCCTTGAAGCTGGCTGGCCCCCTCCCCACCCTGAACCACACAGCCACAGGGCAGCAGGGCCAAGACAAGCAGATTATTCATTGCCAGGTGCCCTGGCCATGTCCTTTCTGCTTTCTTGCCCTGATGTCCTGACACAAACTGCCAGCTGAGAGAGCTCAGCACTAAAGAATGCTGTGCAGAGCCAAGGAGGAGGGTTAACCCTTCCCTGGGCAGCAGCTCCCCGGGGACAGGCTGGGTGGGAGCAAAGGGGAAAAGTGGTTGGTCTTCTATTTCTGAGTCTTTCTCCTTCTCTGGTGTAGGTGGGTTGTCCTGGACACATCAAACTGGATTCAGATAAATCCACATTCCCTCCCTCCCTCCCTCACTTGTCCTGTTTTCACCTCAGTTTTCTTGACTGCAAATGAGGACAATAACACCTACCTCTGGGTGGCACCTGTAGCTCAGTGAGTAGGCCACTGGCGCCATATACCAAAGGTGGTGGGTTCGAACCCGGCCCTGGCCAAACTGCAACAACAAAAAAAATAGCTGGGTATTGTGGTGGGCGCCTGTAGTCCCAGCTACTCAGGAGGCTGAAGCAAGAGAATCGCCTAAGCCCAAGAGGTGGAGGTTGCTGTGTGCTGTGATGCCATAGCACTCTACTGAGGGCCACAAAAGTGAAATTCTGTCTCTAAAAAAAAGAAATAAATAAAATAACACCTACTTCAGAGGTTGCTCTGAACATTAAATTATGTAACATAAGTGGTGCATTCCTGATGTAAAGTGGGATTTTAATAAATGTCAATTCCTTTCCTCTCTCTTTTCCCTCCCTCCTGAGCTCTCTCGGCTGGCTGCCTCATTCTCCTGGCCCTACTAAGAGCACTGCTCAAGTGCCCTGGACTCTGGTGCTCATGAGGGCCAGGCCCTTGAGATCCCCACACTGGGCAGCCTGGCCTGCTGTCTTGCCAGCCTGGCAATGCCACTTTGACTCCGATGGCTGAAGGACCCCAGGCCATGCTGCCTAGATCCCATCCATCCCAGGGACCAGTGATGGATTAGGGTTTTTCTCTCCCCACCCAGAGTGATGGATTTATTCTATCCCACCTTAGCCATTGCCCAGATTGAGGGTAAACAAGAGGCATAGGGTGCTTCAAAGAGGGAGGGAGACAAAGGTGGCTTGTTAAAGATCCCCATGGCAAAGATGAAGGAAATTCCCTGTATGGGAAGGAGACCCTACCCTGCTTGCAGCATGGAGTCAGAGCCTACTTTCTGCTCCCTGGAGCAGCTAAGGCCAAACTGGCTGCCCAAAATCTTGAGTGAGATTTGACCTATGGATGAATAAAATGATTTCCAGCCATAGGCAAAACGCTTCCTATTTCTGGTTGTCATTGGCTGTCAAATCTTACCCCGCTTATGAATCTTCCTGAAATGCATGCCTTTCTCTCCTGTACAAATCAGCACAACAGTCCTATGAGTCTGCCTGACTCATCTTTTGCCTGGTTTGGGCCTATGACCTTGGAGGCTGAGAGGAGTCCTTTGTTGAAGCTCCCCTCCTTACACCGCACTAGAACTAATAACTGTAGGGGTGGAGGTACCTAGCTCATCCCTGCCTGCCCAGTGCCCAGCATAGTCCCCAACACAAAGGCCGTACTTCATACTGCATAAGAGTTGTTTTTGTTCTTATCTGGGCCCTGCTTGACAGTGTGGCAGGCTTCAGTCAATGCCAGACCTAAGGGCTCTGTTCTTCATGTTATGAGTACCCTGCATCAGAGGGCTCGAAAATGTGAGTGTGAATTTATTCAGCTCCCTCCAGCATTACACTAACAGATTTGGATCGTCCCCATCTCCCTTCATTGAGGTCCCTCTGTGTGCAACACTGCATGCCAGCAGCTATGAATCTGTGTGAGATCCCAGTTCTCCCAAACTTCTGGGCGGTCCTAGGCTAAGAGAGTGGGGAAGACATAAAAACACATTGTCCCTTTCCAAGGTCTTTCTCCAGGAATGCCTGATTCACCACAGCTGGGGGCATCCACCCAGGAACTCCTCCAGGGTGAGACCATCAGGCCGATGTCTGATGCCCTTGCCAACAGTAATAAGCACTGAACCTTCCTTTGGAGAAGGTTGGTTGAGAAACCAACCCTTCCACCTGGCCCCAGCTCTTATTCATATAAAACAGGACTTTGCTGCAGAGTTCTCTGTCCTCTCCAAGCCCCAGTATTCCCAGAGGAGCACTGAGGGATGATGCCCAGTTGGTGATGTTTTTGTCTGTTTTGTTTCATTTTTTGTTTATTTTGTTTTGTGTGTTCTCTGCAGAAGATGAGGGAAGATTACTGGGCCTACCAATTCATAGAAAGCTGCCACTGGGCACTGGGGAGGCATATTCAGGTCTGTTGCAAAATCCTGGATTTTTTCTCTTTTGTTAATTTCTGACCCCAGAGATGGAGAATAGAGATGTGCGGACCTCGGCAGAGACAGGAAGGAGCAGGGCTGAAGTTAGGTGCATATTTATGTTCTGTCTGTCTCTGTGCCAAAGACATATCAGCGTGTACATCCCTCCATATTAGAGTTAGTTACAGAGCTCTCCATGTGCAGCTGTACAAAGAGATTTATATTTTTTCTGGAATGGTTGGGGCAGGGGTGTGGTCCAACAGATGGCTAGCAGGTCACAGGTGTGTCTGGCTGAAAAAGGTATCTGGCCCAGGGCCTCCTGATTGGCTGTCGGTGAGTCACAGCGGTTGGGTTCTTGGAGCGGACCTAATTGGCTGTCATGGAGTCGGGTTCATGCCCTGCCTTATCTTTAGGGCCTTCTCCTGCCAACCTAGACAGACAGTGTTCCCTGTATAGGCAACAATGCTCGCAGGCTGCTGACTGCAGGTCAGTGGGACGTGCCCTTTGGGTAGCTTTCCCAGCAGTGTGTGGTTCACCTTGACCTCACCACACCCAGACACCTTAGCCCTCCAGTGCACAATGGATGGTACCCTGTCGGGGTGACTCAAGAGGTCAGCTGGCTGTGACCTGGTAAAGTCACAAAAGGCTTTCCTCAGTTCCAGAAGACCCATCTGAACTGACTGACAATATGAAAGTATTTAGAGGTAAACATTCTAGAAACCAGATTCTAGAAAAGGCCTTTGGGGAGATGGGCAAGGAAATGTTGCCATGGTAACTCAGCCATCTCTGAGGGTCTGGGCAGAGTGCAGGAGAGAAGCAGGAAGAAGAAAGAAACAGGTGGAGGAGTCCTTGGCTTTTAGACACAGGAATCCCTAGACACAGGAATCCCTGGACACAGGGACTATGGGAAGTGTTCTGCTTCCCAGCCTCCAATCACACAGAGAGCTTTTCACTTTTTCTAGGACTTGCATGGGTGTGGCTTCATGCCCTGCCGGGAAGCACAGCCCAGACAACTATCCCTGTGTTACAGACAGGCAAAGCATGGCCTTGGTAGGGATATACACTGCCCATGGTCACAGGCAGAAACTGGCAGCCAGCAAGATCCCAGGAGACACAGGGACAATTGGCAAGGCTCCCTTTCTCTGTGTTCACCAAAATAGCTATGCCCCACAATCTTACATTCACGTTCAGAGACCACTCACTTCAGAATAATGGGAGGATCTGGCACAGTCATCTTGGCTCAGGGCTGTAACTTCTGTGACTTCAGCAGACAAACAACTGTGGATTTCCCCATCCTCCTCCTCCCCTCTGTCTATCCACCTAAGCAGAACAGAATTTCTGTGTTTGGGCAGTGGGGGGCAGTTAAGCTGGGGAGACCTTGGCAGACCCCTGGCCAGCTCTCTCTGGCTGCCAGGCCGTCCCTCAGTACCCTGGACTCCGAGCACTTGCTCGCCTGGGCTGGCACAGTTGCCATGCAGGGTACTTGGGCATACTGACAGAGGGAATTTTCCACCTGCCTGGCTTTGTTGTCTGCTCCGTGGTCTGGAGCCTGGGCCTAGGGAGAGAGCTCCTAGGTTGTCTGGGGCTGTCTCTCACAGGAATTGCTAGCCCTTACCACATTTATATGAACCAACAGTCTCTTTTCCTCCCTGGAGGGAGATGCAGGAGCAAATGAGGGATATGGGAAGGTGGGGCACTGAATGTTGAAGCCCACCCAGGGAACCACATAGTACCATGGTTAGAAGGAACCTTGATAGCCATCTGAACCCCTGTCTTGTCCAGATGGAGATACTGAGTCACCATGAGGGCAACTGATAAGCCCAAGGTCATAAAGGGAAGTGGTAGCCACACCAGGACTCAAACCAACTTTTCAGTTTTACAATGAAGTGTGCTTCACCATACCTGTCAGTATTCCCAAGAGCCCCCCGGCCCCCAGGCTTAAACTCCCCCACCACACCCTTCCACAACCTGTCTTCTCTTGGTACAGGGCTGTGGGTCCTGCCCCCACACCTCAGTGTAAGAAGCAGCTCCAGTAGTCCCCACTACCTCCAGGGTGCCCCCCTCCCTCCTGGGGCTGCCTGAGCTCTCCAGGCCAGCCAGCAGCCTCAGGCTGAGGGTGGGGCCTCGGCTGCTCTAGGAGCAGTGGGTGAGTGATGACTGAAACCAGGCGAAGAGATTAGAGGCAGATAGGTGAGGACTCAGCAACTCAGCAGCCCGGGTCCCACCTGGAGGCTTTTTTATACCCCTCTAATCCCTCACCTTGTTAGTGAACTTCAAGACCCTGACCTGGCCTTGGCCCACCTGTGGGGGTGGGGCGGGGGTCAAGAGTGCCCCAGCATCGCCAGGGCCAGAGCTGACAAGCCTGGAGCCTTATATCTCTCCTTCCCGCGGCGAGGTGACCCAGGTGCACCTGCTCTGGGAGTAAACAGCAAATGGAAGACCGGGGGCGGGGGCGGGGCGAGGCTGAAACTGGGTGCCTGGAGCCTGGTGAGTCACGTCCTTGCTCCATGGCCACCAGGGACGAGAGGCGGAGTGGAAGATGGGAGGCACAACCAAGCTGACGCAGGTTCCAAGATCCCCTCCTCTGGGACTGATGCAAGGGTCCTCCAACTTCTTCATTTTATTCAGTTAGCAGGCTGTGCCCTAGCAATGGCCCAGAGAGGACAAGTGACTTGTCTAGTAATACACAAAGCATTGGTGGTCTAGGGTCTCCAGAGCCAGGAACAAAACTCCCACCAAGCTTTCCCACCCCACAGGATCTGGAAAAGATTTGCAATTAAAATCATTGCTGGGGGTGGCGCCTGTGGCTCAAGGAGTAGGGTGCCCGCCCCTTATGCTGGAGGTGGTGGGTTCAAACCCAGCCCAGACAAAAACGGCAAATAATAATAATAATAAAAATCATCGCTGAAAGGCAGTCAAAGCCCCTGAACTGCGCTGGAAGGGGAGGGGTGGGGTTGGGCCATAGCCCCTCCCCTGCCTCCAGGACGTCAGTTGGGTGTCACCAATCCCTGGAAGCCCTGCCCAGTGGTGTGACATCACAGGGCCGGATCAGCTTTACTGGGAAGAAGCGCTCCACCCTGGAGAGGAGGGCGGAGGGATCCCGCCTGAGTCTTAACT
>NW_003852450.1:7196611-7197381 GCF_000181295.1 Otolemur garnettii
AGTTACGAATTACATAAAGTCAGGCCTTCTCTGGCTGCACGTCGTCGTATTGTGGTTAAAAGGGTGGAATTTAGAGAATTCCGAGTATCGGGTCATCCTAGCAAATCTCATCTCGTCACTAGTCAGCTGTGAGAGCTGGACAGGTTTCTGACCTCACCGAGCCTCTGTGAATCAGGGAGGAGAATACTTAACCTCACAGGATCGTTGTTAAGATTAAATGAAGTGACCTATGCATCACTCGGGCACAAGGCCTGGCGTGCTGTGTGGCCCTAGGAGCTCAGTTCTCCAAAAGATAAAATACAACTATTATAGGAGAAGAAAACTGTAATAATAATAAACCGAAGTTCTAAGCCTGGCATTTACATCACGGAGGAAAAGGGTAGGGCACTTCTTGGCTTTTATTTATTCAGCAAACTTTGGTAAAAGACAGTGAGGAAGTGCCCCCCTGACCAAAGTATGGGGCTCCTCGTTCAGAATTGGGGGGCCCAAAAGGGGACTGAGAGGATGGCCAGGAAAAGGCAGCTTTCTGGTTGCACCAAAACAAACACACCTCCTCCACTGGGCCTCTACGCAGGAGGTTTTTTCGTGATCAAAACTCTTTGCTATTCACTTCAAACTTCTTTTTTACCAGTTTATTTCTACTCCTTCAGAGCCCAACTCAGGCTTCACCTCAGAGGCTAACCCAGATGAACACCCCTGTAGGGCAAGGGGAAATGCCTTCTTTATGTGGATCACTGCTTCCTCTTTCTTGTGTTTTATCCTTTTTTTTT
>NW_003852450.1:7197433-7200237 GCF_000181295.1 Otolemur garnettii
TTTTTTTTTTTTTTTTGTCTCAACTCTGTCACCTTCGGTAGAGTTCTGTAGCATCATAGCTCACAGCAACCTCCAACTTCTGGGCTTAGATGATTCTCTTGCCTCAGCCTCCTGAGTAGCTGCGAGTACAGGTGCCCACCACCATGCCTGGCTATTTTTTTGTTGTAGTTTGGCCAGGGCCGGGTTTGAACCCACCACCATCCGTATGTGGGGCTGGCCCCCTACTCACTGAGCCACAGGTGCCACCCAGCTTAAGCAATTCTTTTGCCTCAGCCTCCCCAGTAGCTGGGACTACAGGCACACACCACAATGCCCGGCTATTTTTTTAAAGGTGAAGGTCTTGCTCTAGCTCAGGCGGGTCTCGAACTTGTGAGCTCAGGTAATCCACCTGCTTTAGCCTCCCAGATGGGCAGGATTACAGGTGTGAGCCACCTTGCCCAGCCCTTTTTATCCTATTCTGTGGTGAATTGTCCTGTCCATCTAGGGGTGTCCAACCTTTTTTTTCCCTCTTTTGTACAGTGAAAGAATATGAGTTGTCTTGAGCTACACATTAAATACACAAACACTAATGAAAGCTGATTAGCAAAAAAAAAAAGTCTATGGACATGTTGACATTGTTGACATTAGAGATAATCAAAAAGGTCTTCACAAAACCAACATGCAGCCTGCAGGTTGGACACCCCTGCTAAGCCTCCCTAGGCTGGAGACCTCTTGCTCTCTTGAATTCCCAGCAGAAGTTAGAGTAAATATTTGTGAAATGATGCAGAGAAGAAACGAACTCCCTGGGTGCTGGATGTCTCCCTGGAGTTCTGTGCCCATGCAGGGGGCTTGGCTGTACATCCCAAGGTGCACAGGACAGTTGTGGGCTATGCTGTTGTCCTGCCATGATCATTAATAACATACCTTTTCACCTGCCAGAGTGTCCAGGTTTGAAGTATAAATTTTATAGTCACTCTGGGTCAGAAAACCCTGGACAGGAAGCCCAGTCTTGCCAACCAAAGGTTTCTTATTACTTCTTGATTACTTCGTCTTTTTATCACACTGTTCATTTTCCCAGTCATGTTAAGGGATGCAGACGCGATACTCTGTCCCAGCCTGGGCCTGGCTTATAAGGGCAATGGGGGACACTGAAGGGACCCACAGGTGAAAGGTGGGCGGCTCCTCCCAGAAGGGACATCCCCCTTCTAGGACACTTAGAGGTGTCTGAGGCCTAATTAGGAAAGCCAAAAAGAAAAGACACAAACGGCTTGGAGCCTGTAGCATTGTGGTTACAGTGCCAGCCATATACACTGAGGATGTGGTTGGCGGGTTTGAACCCAGGTTGGGCCAGTTAAACAACAATGACAACTGCAACAAAAAAATAGCTGGGACTTGTGGCAGGTGCCTGTAGTCCCAGCTTCTTGGGAGGCCGAGGCAAAAGAATGCTTAAGCCCAAGAGTTTGAGGTTGCTGTGAGCTGTGAAGATACAGCACTCTACTGAGGGCAACATAGTGAGTCTCTGTCTCAAAAAAAAAAAAAAGAAAAAAGAAAAGGCACAAAATGCACAAAGAATTCAGTAGGCCTGGCTGGTATGTAAAGAGGAAATTACCATACAATCAAGCTCTTTGTGTTTCTAAATCCTTGTGAGGTCTCACCAGGGCCAGCCCAGTAAAGTGTGAACCCTAGGAGAACCCAGGGCAGAAGGTGTGGGAGACCTGCTTCCCCACCTGAAACAACTGCTCCAAGACACAAGCAAATGGGAATTCTTGGCCAGGTAGGGCCTCCCATTCTGTCTGAATGCACCCTCTGAGAGTTGCCTTTGTTTCTGTTTCTCTGTGGCCCCCAGCTGGGATTTCAATACAGGGGGTGGAGAGAAGTCAGAAAAAGAGAGGAAGGGAGACAGAGAGGAATGAGTGGGTAACCATGGCAACCAATCCATAAAGGCAGACTGGGAGAAGTCTGGACGAGAACTCAAGGAGGCATCTAGCCAGCACCTCGTTCAATTTATTTAACAAACATTGATTAAGCCTTATAGGGTGCCAGGTACTGAGTTAGACCCTGGGGATACAGAAAGGAAAAAACAGTCCTGCCCCATGGAAACCCTCAGGCTCCCAGAGGAGGTCAACATACAAACTGATGCTGGCAAGGACTGGCAAGGATGCTGGGCTGACAGGAAGCCAGGAGTGTGGCTGGAGCCCAGGAAGTGCTGGTACAGACTGGGGGTGCGGGTCAGTGATGTGACATCTGACCTCAGGCCTCAAGGGAAGTGGAATCAGCCAGGCCAAGAGTAGGTTTGATAGACAGGTTCAAAGAGGAGAAGAAACACTGGGGGCCCAGGGACAGAGAAGCTCTATGATGAGGGAGACAGGAGAGAACACAGTATATGTGGAGCATTTTAGTATCTCTTGAGAAAAAATTATCCACAATCTGGAAATAAGGCAAAAAAAAAAAAAATCCCAACAGTATGGTAGGTCAAAATCATTCTATTGCATTAATAATCTGACCTAAGATTCATCAGATGCTTTAAAGATAGCTAACTTTCTGTTTGACTATTTAGTACTAAGTTGGGCTCTGTAAATTTCATGTTAACTTATAGGAAATTGGGCCAGGAATGGTGGCTCAAGTCTGTAATCCTAACACTCTGGGAGGCTGAAGCAGGTAGCTAACTTGAGCTCAGGAGTTCGAGACCAGCCTGAGCAAGGTCTCTAAAAATAGCAGCAGACATTATGGCTGGTGACATTATGACATTATAGTCTTAGCTACTTGGGAGACTGAGACAAGAGGATTGTTTGATCCCAAGAGTTTGAGGTTGCTGTGAGCTATGA
>NW_003852450.1:7200704-7202065 GCF_000181295.1 Otolemur garnettii
ATTGTTTGGCGGGCCCAGGCTGGATTCGAACCTGCCACCTTAGGTGTATGTGGCTGGCGCCTTAGCCACTTGAGCCACAGGCGCTGGGCCCAAGATTGCAATCTTATTCTAGCATTCTTTTTTCCACTAACTATATATATGGTCTCTTGTACCTGCCACTGAACTAGCTATGGCTCATTGCAACCTCAAACTCTGACTGTGGGCATCCTGCTGCCTCAGCGACCAGAAGCTGTTGGGATTACAGGCACTCGCCACAGTGCCTGGCAGGGTTTTTCCATTTTTTTCATGTGGGGTCTCACTCTCACTTAGGTAAGTCTCGAACTCCTGAGCTCAAGCAATTCTCCCTCCTCAGCCTACCACAGTGCTGGGATTACAGGCATGAGCCACCGCGCCAGGCAATACTATGGCATTTATTATAAGGGACTTGAATACCTGCAAATTTTGGTATCCACAGGGAACAGGGGAGTAGGTACTAGAACCAATTCCTCCAGGCATACCGAGGGGTGACTGCACTCTGATGGAGTGTATATGAGCTAATGGTGGGAAAGTAGGGCTTTGTGTGTCATATAATAATAGAAGGAAGAAAAAGCACACACCTTTAGTCCCAGCTACTCTGGAGGCTGAGGGAGGATTGCTTGAGCCTGGGAGCAGTGGCAACATAGAACAACCCTCATCTCAAAAAAAAGGTGCGGCACCTATGGCTCAAAGGAGTAGGGTGCTGGCCCCATATACTAGCCCCGGCCAAAAACTGCAAAAAAAAAAAAAAAAAAAAAGGGAAAAAATTAGCCGGGCCTCATGATGAGCACCTATAGGCCCAGCTACTCAGGAGGCTGAAGCAGGAGGAACTCCTGAACCTAGGAGTTTGAGATTACTGTGAGGTAGCCTGATACCATGACATTCTAGCCTGGGCAACAGAATGAGATTTTGTTGCCAAAAATAATAATAATAAATAAATAAAATAAAAGAGGGAAGAATATATGTTTAACTTTATAGGATGCTAACCAACCATTTTGTGGGGGTTTTTCTTTTTTTCTTTTTTTTTTTTTGAGACAGAATCTCATTCTGTTGCCCAGGCTAGAGTACTATGGCATCAGCCTAGCTTACAACCTCAAATTCTTGGAGTCAGGAGATCCTCCTGCCTAAGCCTCCCAAATAGCTGGAACTACAGGCACCTGACACAATGCCCAGCTGAAAGTGGATTTTAAAATAATACATGTTTAAAATATGCAAGGTGGGCTTGGCACCTATGGCTGAAGTGGCTGGGGCGCCAGCCACATACACCTAAGGTGGCAGGTTCAAATCCAGCCCAGGCCGCCAAACAACAATGACGGCTGTAACCAAAAAATAGCTGGGCATTGTGG
>NW_003852450.1:7203996-7205709 GCF_000181295.1 Otolemur garnettii
ACCATTGCATCATGCACATTAGGTGAGGTGCCCCCAAATACCCTCCCTCCTGTCATATCCTCCCTCCCCTCCCCCTCTCTCCTCTTCCCTTCTACTTTCTGGACTATAGTTATGTTTTGCCATTCGTGTGAGTGTGTAGGTGATTATATATTGATTTCATAGTAGTATTGTGTATATTGGATACTTTTTTTCCCCATTCTTGAGATACTTTACTAAGAAGAATATGTTCCAGCTCCATCCAGGTAAACATAAAAGATGTGAAGTCTTCTATTTTGTGGCCACATAGTATTCCATAGTGTACATATACCACAATTTTTTGTGCTTTTTTTGGCCAGGGCTGGGTTTGAACCCACCACCCCCGGCATATGGGGCCAGGGTCCTACCCTTCTGAGGCACAGGCACTGCCCCGTATGTCACAATTTGTTAACCTGTTCATGGGTCACTGGGAATTTGGGCTGTTTCCATGTCTTGGCTATCATGAATTGGGCTGCAATAAACATTCTGGTGCAAATGTCTTTGTTGTAAAATACTTTTTGATCATCTGAATGAGTATATAACTAATAGAGGAATTGCAGGAATGAATAGTAGGTCTACTTTTAGTTCCTTGAGTGTTCTCCAAAGTTATTTCCAAAATGATCGTATTAGCTTGCATTCCCACCAGCATGTAGAAGGGTCCCCTTCTCTCTGCATCCATACCAACATCTGTAGTTTGGGGATTTTGTGATGTGGGCTAATCTTACTGGAGTTAGATGATATCTCAAAGTGCTTTTGATTTGCATTTCTCTGATGTTTAAGGATGATGAGCATTTTTTCATGTGTTTGTAGGCCATGAGCCTGTCTTCATCAGAGAAGTTTCTGTTCAAGTCTCTTGCCCACATAGAAACAGGGTTATTTATTCTTTTTTTATTGATTAGTTTGAGTTCTCTGTAGATTCTAGTTATCAGACCTTTGTTGGAAGTATAACCTGCAAAAATCTTCTCACATTCTGAAGGTTGTCTGTTTGCTTACTGTGCTCTTGGCTGTGCAAAAGTTTTTTAGTTTGACCAGATCCCAGTAATGTATTTTTGGTGTTGCTTCAGTTGTCCAGGGGTTCCTCCTCATAAAATATTCTCCCAGACAAATTTCTTCAAGTGTTTTACCTGCACTCTCTTCTAGTATTTTTATAGTTTCATCTTTTAAGTTTAAATCTTTTATCCAGTGAGAATCAATTTTTGTTAATGGTGAAAGGTGGAGGTCCAGTTTCAATCTTCTACGGATTGCCATCCAGTTCACCCAGCACCATTTGTTAAATAGGAAGTCTTTCCCCCACTGAATATTTTTGATAGGCTTGTTGAAGATCAAATGGCAACAAGTAGCGGGGTTCATCTGTTGGTTCTCATTCTGTTCCATAAATCTACTGCTCTGTTTTGTGCCAGTACCATGCTGTTTTGATCACTATAGATTTATAGTATAGCCATACAGCATATGTTCATACAGACTTGTATAAGAATATTGATAGCAACATTGGGCATTCAAGACCCTGACCTATAGTATCTATAGTATAGATATATAGTACAATGTGATACCTCCTGATTTGTTCCTATTTCTGAGTAATATATTTGCTATTCGAGGGATTTTCTGATTCCATATAAAACGAAGCACTATTTTTTCAAGTTCTTTAAAGTATGACAATGGTGCTTTAATAGGGTTTGCATTAAATCTGTAAATTGCTTT
>NW_003852450.1:7206443-7208635 GCF_000181295.1 Otolemur garnettii
TGGAACACTCACTATTCAGCAATGATAAGAAATAAACTACTAGTATATAAAATATCATGGATAGATTCAGAAAACATTACTCTGGGTAAGAGCATTCTGACACAAATCAGTACAGACTACAAAATTCCATATATATTCTAGAAGAAGCTGAGCAATAATGACAGAGGACAAGTGTTGTCTGTCTGGGCTGGAAGTAGAAGGAAATTATTGACTGCAAAGGAGCTCAAGGGAAATTTGGGGGAGTGGCAGAAATGCTCCAAACTTGATTGTGGTGTATGGGTACAGGGCTGCAATGCATGTGGCATGCAACAAACACTGTAAAAATGAGTGAATTTTATTGTGTGAACATTGTTTTCTACATAAAGCTACTAAAAAAAAAAGAAGAAAAGAGGGATAGGAAAGGTCCCTGAGTTGGTTGGTGACCACCCAGGTAGGAGGGTCCCCGAAGCAGAAAAAAGCAGCCTTCTCTCTTCTCCTTTCTGCTGGGGGTGGGAAGAAAAAAAGAATGGCAGGCAGCACCCGTAACTCAGCGGGTAGGGTGCCAGCCACATACACTGAGGCTGGTAGGTTCGAACCTGGCCTGGGCCAGCTATAAAAAAAAAAAAACAACTGAAAGAAAGAAAGAAAAGAAAACATGATAGAACCCACAGGGGTCTGCAGGTGGGAGGAGCCTTTGTTTGGGCAGGTCCCAGCTTTGCGGTGAGGATGGGCACAGTCTGCTGGATGTCTAAGCCTTCCATCTCCCGCACAGTGCAAATCAGGATAGCGTTTCAGAAAGAAAACCAGACAGGCCCCAAAGGACTGGTTTCTTATCACCAGGCTGTTGTTTACCACATACGGGCAACTCCCCAAAGTTCCCCAGGTCTCAGGTTTTTCATGCAAAAATATGAGCGTTAATCCCTCATAGTGCCCATAGGCTGGGCACTATGATTCTGCTTCTACAAACATTTTAAAAATTAGCCAGGTGTGCTCAGCACCTGTAGCTCAAGTGGCTAGGGCGCCAGCCACATGGAGCTGATGGGTTCAAATCTAGCCCGGGCCGCCAAACAACAATGACAACTACAATAAAAAAAAAAAAATAGCCAGGCATTGTGGCGAGCGCATGTAGTCCCAGCTACTTGGGAGGCTGAGGCAAGAGAATCACTTAAACTCAAGAGTTGGAGGTTGCTGTGAGCTGTGACGTAGCACTCTACCCAGGGCGACAGCTTGAGATTCTGTCTTAAAAAAAAAAAAAAATTAGCCAGGTGTGGTGGCAAGCGCCTGTAATCTGAGGCAGGAAGATTACCAGAGCCAGGGAATTGGAGGCTACAGTGAGCTATGACCTTGCCGCCACACTCCATGCTTGGCAACAGAGCAAGACCCTCTGACTCCAAAAAAGAAAACAATCAGAAAATGCAGCCAGGCAGAGGGGCTCATGTCTGTAATCCTAGCACTCTGGGAGACTGAGGTGGGTGGATAGCTTGAGCTCTCAAGTTCAAGACCAGCCTGATCAAAAGTGAGACCTCCGTCTCTACTTAAAATAGAAAAACTGGGACAAGAGAATCGCTTGAGCCCGAGTTGGAGGTTGTTGTGAGCTATGACACCACGACACCCTACCAGGGTGATAGCTTGAGACTCTGTCTCAAAAAAGAGAAAAATCGGAATATGCTTATGAGAGACTTTACTACTGGGCCATACATGATTAAGGTGAGAGATGATCCTAGATCCTCAATCTCCCCTGTGGTTTGTTCCCTTAGAAATCTCTTGAGTTCATATACAGGAACTATATATACTTCTATGCTCCACATAGTCACTGGGATGGTTCTCATTCCATAGAATGTGGGATCACCCTTGCTAATGCTTGGGAGTTTTTAAAATAAAGGATTTAAAACTCCAGGGCTCTTTTAAACAGCATTTTCTGCTTCTCTGCGCTGTCCAGCATGCTACTGCTTGTGACAATGACTATAGTTAAAATTTATTGGACGTTTACTATGTGCCAGGCACTGTTCTAAATGTTTTCCATGTGTTAACTCCCTTAATCCTCAACAACCTTTCATGACAAATACTATTATTACCAACCTCCTTTAGGTAACTAGGGGTCAGAGACATTACAAACTTGCCCAAGTTCTCCCACAAACTAGTGAGGAACAAAGCCAGGATTCAAACCCCAACAGTCCAGCCTAAGGGCCTGCTCTCTTTTTTTTTTTTTTTTT
>NW_003852450.1:7208886-7210547 GCF_000181295.1 Otolemur garnettii
AGCCACTTGAGCCATAGATACCGAGCCAGGGCCTGCTCTCTTAACCACTGGTCTGTGTATCAATAGTTCTCAACATTTTAGTTTAAATCTTAAAAATTATTGAAGACATGGACATGGACTGGACATGTTTAGTTTATGTGGGTTGTAGCTTTTATTGTTTATCAAATTAGAAATTAAAACTGAGAATTTTTTTTTTATTTCACGTTAATGTGAGGGTACAAACAGCCAGATCACAGTATTTGAATTTGCTAGGTAGAGTCCCTCTCGTAGTTCTGTCCTGCACCCAAAAGGTGTGTCATATGCCCTTACATTGTGCCCATTGAGTGGGAACACCCCACACCCCCGCTCACACCTCCCCACCTCGAGTCTTTCTCCTCTATAGGCATGAATTAGATCGTCTACTGGCTTCATATTAGTATTGAGCACATCAGATATTTGCTTTTTCATTCTTGTGATACTTTACTAAGAAGAATATGTTTCAGGCTGGGCATAGTGGCTCACACCTGTAATCCTAGCCCTCTGGGAGGCCAAGGTGGGTGAATTACCTGAGCTCACAAGTTTATCACCACCAGCCTGAGCAAAAATCAAGACCCTGTCTCTGCTAAAAATAGAAAAACTAAGGCAAGAAGATCACTTGAGCCCAAGAGTTGGAGGTTGTTGTGAGTTACAACACCAAGGCACTCTATCCAGGGTGACAGCTTGAGATTCAACCTCAAAAAAAAAGAAAAGAAGAATATGTTTCCGCTCCATCCAGGTTAATAGGTTAATACAAAAGATATAAAGTCATCATCTTTTTTTTTTTTTTTTTTTTGAGATAGAGTCTTACATGCTGCCCTCGGTAGAGTGCTGTGGAGTCAGAGCTCACAGCAACCTCAAACTCTTGGGCTTAAGCAATTCTCTTGTCTCAACCTCCCAAGTAGCTGGGACTACAGGCACCCACCACAAGGCAGGCTATTTTGTTGTTGTTGTACTTGTTGTTGTTTAGCAGGCCCAGGCCAGATTCAAATCTGCCAGCCCTGGCTTATGTGGCTGGCGCCCTAACCATGGAGCTACAGGTGCTGAGCCAGTCACCATCTATTTTATGGCTGAATCATATCCCATGGTATATATATACAACAGTTTGTTAATCCATTCCTGAATTAAGGGTATTTAGGCTGTTTCCACATCTTGGCAATTGTAAATTGAGCTGTGATAAATAATCTAATACAAATGTCTTTTTTTTCTCTTTTTTTAAGACAGGGTCTCACTATGTCACCCTCAGTAGAGTGTAGCGGCATCACAGCTCACAGCAACCTCAAACTCTTGGGCTTAAGCAATTCTCTTGCCTCAGCCTCCCAAGTAGCTGGGACTACAGGCACCCACCATAACACCTGGCTATTTTTAGAAATGAGGTCTTGCTCTGGCTCAGGCTGGTCTCAAACCTGTGTGCTCAGGAAATCCACCTGCCTTGGCCTTCCAGAGTGCTAGGATTACAGGCATGAGCCAAGGTGTCCAGCCTTGTTGCCTCCTTTTTTTGTTGTTGTTGATAAATTTGAGTTCTCTATAAATCCTAGTTATCAAACCTTAGTCAAATTTGTAACCTGCAAATATCCTTTCTCATCCTGAAGGTGGTCTATTTGCTTTAATTGTTGTGTTCAAAACTGAGATTTTTTTTTTTTTTT
>NW_003852450.1:7211793-7214557 GCF_000181295.1 Otolemur garnettii
AACCCACCACCTTAGGTGTACGTGGCTGGCGCCTTAGCCGGTTGAGCTATAGGCGCCGAGCCAATAAAGCTGTTTTTAAAAAACAATCCTAAGAGCTAGATTGTCTTGACCTACTCAAGGAAGCAGCAGGGCATGAAGGAAAATACATTGGTTTTGGAAAATGACTTATCTGGCACTTCCTGGCTATGGGAACTTGGGCAATATTCATTAATTCATTAATTTCACACGTATGGAACACCATCAGCTTCTACTAGGTGTTGGCCTAAAGCCGTAAGCAAGGCACAATCCTCATACTCAAGGAGCTTAAGGGCTTGTTGGAAAGACAGGAAAAGACAAAATGGAGTAGTATAGAGTGCTGTGGAAATAGCTGGAAGGGGCAACTAATTGGAGGGCGTGACTATGGAATGCTTCCTGCAAGAGGTGCCACCAACACAAAAAGCATAAGGTAGAAGGCAAAAACCTGGAAGATGAGTGTTTCCAGCAGAGGGAATATGAAGGCAAAGGCCCAGAGACAGAGTGGTCCAGCAAGGCTGTAGTAGAGTGGAGGCTGGGGAGCAGGATGCCAAGAGACACCTGTAGCCGGGTCATGAAGGGCCTTGTGTGGGCTTAGCCTGGGGGTAATGGAAAGCCACTGCAGGCTTTTAAGTAGGAGTGATGAGATCAGAGGTATACTTCAGAAAGATTGCTCTGCTGCAGTGTGGAGAATAAATTAGAAGGATCTGGGGAGTGGGAGCAAGGCTGAAGCCTGGAAAACCAGTTGGCAAGCTAGTATGGTATGCGAGGCAGGAGGTGTCAGTGGTCTGAATGAAAGTAGTAGTGTTGAATATAGAAAGAGGTGGACAACGGGTAAAGATGTTTAAAATGGGCTTTGATTATAATAACAGTGCATGTTCTTGAAAGTGGAGCAATATGGAAGTATTTAAGTAAAAAGTAAAAGCCATTTCCATTCCCACCATGGCAGGGAACCTTCCTAATATATTGACACTAGCTGGGGCAGGTCACAGCAGGGGGCATGCATGGTTCTAGGCCGGTCACCATGGCAGCAGCCTCTGTTCAGCAGTTTCCTCCTCTCCACCAGGACAGAACAGAGGCCCCTTGTTCTGGGTTGTGCTTTGGGAGGTTTTCTCAAAGCTCAGCCTAGATACTGTGTGTGGGGTCATTCCAACAATTCTTGGGAACTACTTTATCCTTTTAAAAAATTCCCCTTTTGCTTAAAATAGAATTGACTATAGTTTACAGTTAAGAGCACTGACCTAAGCCACAATATAAGGGGCGGGGTGAGGGGAGGGGAAGCGCCTATGGCTCAGTGGGTAGGGTACTGGCCCCATATACCAAGGGTGGTGGGTTCAAACTGGCCCTGGCCAAACTGCAACAAAAAAATAGCCGGGCATTGTGGCGGGCACCTGTAGTCCCAGCTACTTGGGAGGCTAAGGCAGGAGAATCGCCTAAGCCCAGGAGTTGGAGGTTGCTATGAGCTGTGACACCACAGCACTCTACTGAGGGCAATAAAGTGAGACTCTGTCTCAAATAAATAAATAAATAAATAAGGGGCAAGGGGGCTGGACAGGGGTTGGAATGACAGTCTATGTTTAGGAGGGAACAAAACCAGAAAGCGCTGATAGATGGAGACAAAGTAGAAGCACCATGGGACAAGAGGGATCAAACTTATGCACTAGATATAGAGGACAGAAGAAGCGGCAGGGAGGGGAGAGGTCATAAGATATCTTATTTAATATTTAAGCTGCAGGGCAGTTTCCAGGGCTAACAAAATAGAAGATGTGCTCATGGAAATGGGTGGCTGAAGTAGCGCGGAGGCCAAGGAACACAGAGGTTAAGGGACTGGATGGTTATCTCTGTGGACAGTGAGGGCCCTCAGAATAATGGCAGGATGAGAAGAGCGAGTCCATCCAGGTCCCCAGACCCATAAACAACGAGGGTGAGTAGCCAGGAGGTGGTAAGAAGTGACAAAGAGGGGAGAGAGGGCCACGCTGGAGGGAAGGACCTTGTAGCAGGACTTTTGGTAGTGACACTAATGAGTAAGGGCCCACAGTGCCTAGAGCACAAGGCAAGTCCCAGCATCCCAGAAGGTGCTATCAGGAAGTGGGACATTCCACCGGGAATAGCCCATGAAGAGATGAGGCGAGCATAGGGAGTTTTCATGGATCAAGAACTTCAGATGGCAGATTAGAAGGTTTGGTGTGGTGAGAGGAAGCTCAGAATGGTGAGGTGATGAGCATATAGGGGTGAAGACATGCCTGAAGGGGTTTGCATTTAACTGTGGGACTTGGTGGCTATGAGGCCCCCAGAGAGGACAGTCTCCATGAGATGCTGGCCATGAGGATGGACTGACCACTGGGAAGGGATCAGCTACAGCCAGGACTGATGGCCTTTAAAGGAGTCCTAGACTATGTTAGAAAGTTACTTGACCTCTCTGAAACTCAGTTTCCTTATTTATAAAATGGGTATAAGAATACCAAACTTAGGTCAGGCACAGTGGCTCATGTTTGCAATCCTAGCTCTTTGGCCGAGGGAAAAGGATTGCTTGAGCCCAGGAGTTGAGATTGGCCTGGGCAATATGGTAAGACCCTCTCTCTGCAGAAAATAAAAATATTGCAGGGAGGACTGGCACACAGTTACTTGGGAGGCTGAGGCAGGAGGATCACATGTGCCCAGAGTTCAAGGCTGCAGTGAGCTATGATTGTACCATTGCTCTCTGTGGCAGAGTAAGACCCTACCTCTTTTTTTTTTTTTTTTTTTTTTTTTT
>NW_003852450.1:7214772-7215925 GCF_000181295.1 Otolemur garnettii
CCGCCACCTTAGGTGTACGTGGCTGGCGCCTTAGCCGGTTGAGCTATAGGCGCTAAGCCGACCCTACCTCTTTAAAAAAAAAAAGAAAAGAAAAAACCTAACTCATCAAGCTGTTGAAATTTTTAGGAATAAATTTAACACAAGCCACTTAATCAAGTGTCTGGCCAAAGGCATGTTTTCTGTAAACAATAGCTGCTCTTATTATTTTTTGTTTAAGTCCCTTTAGAGAAGCTGAGGCCTGGATAAGAGATGATATGACAATCAGGACCTGGTGCCTGACACTTAGGCTCCAGGGTCTAATTCCCCCCATAGCTCAACAACTGGCCCTCTCAAGAATTGTCACTCTTGGCTTCTCATAGGAGCCAGGCATTTTTTTTCTCTCAAGAAGTCCTTCATCACCAGAGAGTGATGGCCATCCCTGGAATCCTACTGCCTAGAGCCCAGGGTACTCCTAAGCCTGACCTACTGTTTCCTGAGCTCCCTACCTATCCCCCTGCCTCCATCTCTTAGCCTGCAACAAGGCAGAATCTTGGCCAAATGACTACCCACGGGCAGAAGGACACAAAGTCCCTGGCCAGCCATCATCATGATGACAAGCTGAAGGGAGCTGGCCCAGAGAAGTGGATCTGTCTCAGCCTATCCCCGCTTCTGCCCTTCTAGCCTGTCTTCCAGTTGCCTCTGTTGCCCTCTCCCTGAACACATGTGGCCCAACCCTGCACCTGTCTTTGCCCTTCTCTGTCCCTCACTGGCTCCCTTAGGTCCCCATTCAACCCATCCGCATCTCTTTCTGAAAGGAAACAATTGAAAGTTAACCTTAACAATGAAAGTGACTCTTAACACTTGGAATGCTGATATTAGCATGCACTAAAAATTAAATCTTAAGCTCTCTGCTACCTGAATGGAACCCTCTTGGCCAAGGGGACCCTGAAAAACACTTTAAAACTGAATTCCCAGCCATGACAGGATGGGGGATAAGACACAATTACATCCTCATTTGTATAGTGGTGAGTATATATCTAAAAAAAACCCCACAATTACAAATGCACATGATTTCTCTTTTCATAAATATTTATGACTCCTCCCATGGCTTGGTGAGATGTATATTTGAGCATCCTGCTCAGTATAAAATCTTGTTCTTTCTTTTTTTTTTTTT
>NW_003852450.1:7216147-7220803 GCF_000181295.1 Otolemur garnettii
CCCGCCACCTTAGGTGTACGTGGCTGGCGCCTTAGCTGGTTGAGCTATAGGCGCCGAGCCCTTGTTCTTTTTGTCTGCCTCTCTTTTAAGGCACGTGTCCAGGGCTCTGCTTTTGAGCCTGTTGGAATGGTGGCCCAATAGGCTGCTATCCTTGATGAGAAATAAAGTTCTCCTTTTCCCAAAGTATAAACATCATTAATTTTTTTTTTTTTTTGAGACAGAGTTTTACTCTGTCGCCCTGGGTAGAGTGCCAAGGCATCAAAGCTCACGGCAACCTCAAACTCTTGGGTTGAAGCAATCCCCTTGCCTCAGTCTCCCAGGTAGCTGGTACTACATATGCCCACCACAACACTTGTTTTCTATTTTTAGTAGAGACAGTCTTGTTTTTGCTCAGGCTGATCTTGAACTCCTGATCTTGAGCTGATCTTTTGAACAGGCTGATCGTGAGCTCAGATGATCCACCCACCTCAGCCTCACAGAGTGCTGGAATTACAGGCATAAGCCACTGCCCTGGCCCCATAATTTATTTTATTTTTATTTTTAATTTTTTTTACTTTTTTGTTGCACTTTTGGTTGGGGCCGGGTTCGAACCCGCCACCCTCGGTATATGGGACCAGTATCCTACTCCCTGAGCCACAGGCGCTGCCCAATTAGTTTTTAAAGTAAATGTTAGCTTTACGCACACATGTGCACATACACATTCACACCCACAGCCATTCTTCATCTCCCTCTCCCTCACCATCTCCTTTCCTCACCATCTCTGCCCCTGCCTATCTCTCTGGACGGAATTCACTTTTCTTCGTTTTCTACTCTTCATACTCTCTCCCCTTCCCAGGTCTGTTTCTGGCCGTCACCTCATCCCTCCAGCAGGACAAGAGTGATCCAAGCTCTCCTCTTGGCCTCTGTGGGAATGAGATGCCTGGGAAGCCCAGGAGGATGCTGCCAAGTGGCACAGCAAAGAACTGCCCTTTGAAGCACAAACACTGAACTTTTGAACTCCATCTCATCTGCCCGTTCAATCGCTAAAGCTCCCTGTGCCTCAGTTTCTTTATCTGTAAAATGATTTGTTGTGATGATAAGTACATATCTAGATATTAGCTCATTGTAGGTATACATCAAAGAGAAGTTCCTAGAGTGAAAGCTGATGTCTCCCAAACTCATCTCTTCTCTCCCCCTGTCTAGTCTGTCCCCTGATCAATCTGAGACCAAGAGGTCACTCATCTAGTTCTCATGTCCCCCAGTTATGGCCTGTACAGCTGAGCCCAGGTACCAGCCCCCTGCTGGAGCAGCCTCCCTCCCTCCCACATAAGAGCCCACTGGCTTCCTCTGCCAGGGTAGCAGCCTGCCACTGCCGGCCTGAGCAGGACTGCCTTGGGAACACTTCCAGCCCCCAGCAGGGCCCAACCAGTGTCAGTTTCAAGCCCTTCTGGGGTGGGAGAAGGCTTGGGGTGGGGCTGCCAAAGTCAACACAGCCCGTCTCCATGGGCAGGGACCGGTTTGGCACCTGCAGGCCTGGTTTCCAGCCCACATGCCTTGGTCTTGGCCTCCCCTGGGGTCAGCTGGAGTTCCTCTTCCTCCATTTCTCCAAGTCTAAACGTCTCAGTCTCTGTCACGCAGTCTGGTCATTCATTGCTCTTCAGGACCACAGCTCTGCCTGCCACTCCCCACCCCAAACCCCAGACCAGCCCCAAGACAGCTTCTCTCCTCATACCCCCAACCTTACACCTAAAAAATGGGAACTGCCTACCCATACGCTATTCCATTGTCACCTCTAGCATGACCGATTATTCTAGTGGATGTCCCCCCAGGTGAAAGACGTGATAGCTCCCCAGAAGAACTTCCCAAAGGCCCTTCAACTCTTTAATAGAAGCATTAAAAAAGAATTTGCTCCCTGAGATTCTTTGAATCCCTTACCTCAAAAATCCTCCCCTTGCTATTTATGTCAATCTGTCAGAATGTGAGCCTTACCTGGTCCTAATCAAAGCCCCTACCACTGAAAGACCACCTCAGACCTGACTTCCAATTCTCAATATATTGCAACTCTGCCTTCCCTCCAAGAGGCTGCCAAACCTCTGCTGAGTGGCAGTCTCCCTCGCTAACATGAACAATAAACTGGGCTTGTTGTTATCAGTAGGTTGTCCTGGTGATGTTTGGGGAGCCAGCATTTAACACTTTCTACTTACCTTCCCCGCCCCCCATAAGGAGCCATTGTGGTCCCCACATGTGCAGCCCCAATAAGATCCCAAATCTGGCCCTCATCCCCTCTGAGCAGACATGTCTCCTGAATCCCTCAGGGTCAGGTCAGCTCTCTGGCCTATAGCTGCTTCTAACTGGGAGGCCAGTCCAGGGCCAAGCCCAAGCTTCCTGTCAGAAGGGGTGGCAGGGAGGGAAGGGGCTGGATTTAATTAACAAATAGGTGAGGGATGCAGCCGGGATGGGCAGAAGTCCCCAGCAATCCAGACGTCTCTCCCTTGTGCTGGAAGGGGAGCAAAGCTCTCAGCCTTTCCAGCTGGATTTGTTTTGCAAACTCGAGGGCATCCTATGTCCAGACCCCAGAGAAGCTGTGAGGGCAGGTGGGGAGGAGCAGGAGGCAGCTCCAAACAGGACAGATACCTCTGCAATTCAGACTGACCACCCCTCCCAACACGCCCTTTCTTCGTTCCCATTTCCAATAGTTCTGCAAGTTCTAACCCTCTCTCTGTACCCCAAGTCCCTCTCCCTCTACCTGTTTGCTCAGGTGTGGAAAAGAAGCCAGCCTTTCCCCCAAAGGAGGTAGCATGTATTTTGAGCCCAAGGCTGGAGCAATTCAGAAAGGCACCCCCTTCCACCCCCACCTGAGCCTGGGCATGCCCCCTGGGCGGACAGCGGACGTCACCAATGCCCTTTGCCCATCGCAGCAGGCTCGCCCAGCACTGCCCTGCCCCAACCCCCTTCTCCACCCGGGGCGGGGCTGTCCTTCCTCTCCCCCAGTGGCTCTGGGGGCTCGGGTCCCAGGGCTGCACAAAGAGTCCTTTGTCTGAACTGGAAACAATTGTCCTCCCCTTTATGGAAACATGGGCTGTGTCTCATAATCAAGCCTTCAGAGGCTGGATCAAAGGGCACTGCAGCTTCGGGTGCTGGGGATTATGGAGTTGTCCCAGAGACACTGACAACCTGTCATCGGCCCCTAATCCCTACCTGTCCCAAGCCCACTGAGAATACCCTTTCTTCCCTGGGCCAGGCTTGTGTGAGCCCTGGGGAGGGAAGGGAGATGGGGGAGACAGGAGGAGGATAGGGTGAGTCTCTACCCTCCTGGGCACCCAGGGCTCAGGTTACAGCCCCTGCCAGCTCGGCATTGGGTGTGAACGTGCAGAAAGGCACTACCTGGTGAGAAAGGGTGGTGCCTGGTTTGGCCCAGGGCCACCCCCCATCTCCCGGATCCGCAGTCAAGAGGGGAGCAACCTCTCAGAGTCCCAGGGGCCTCCTCTCCCGATTCACTTTGGCACAGTGTGAGTCTCTGCCCAGACTCAGACAAGGGGCCCTGCCATCACTGCCCCGACCCCCTTCCTGCCTCCCATTCCTAACTCCTCCCCTGCAGCGAGCGCCACATCAGGCCTTCCCCTCTCCATCCGGCCCACAATCACCAGGCCTGGAGGCTGAGGACTGCAGGTTCCAGACCACAAATTCCTCCTTTGCCTCCACAAACATATCCCACACACCTTTTTTTAGAACCCCAGTCTCCCCCTCTTTTGAAGAAACAACTCCTAAATCACTCACCTAGAGATTAAAACCAGCCTCCCTGGGCTGCTGCTACACTCAGAGCACAGAAAATCACATTGTCAGAACTGGAAAAGGTCTGAGGGACAAATCTGGGGATTGTGGCCCTGCTTCTCCCAATCACAGGCAGAGTTTTATGTATCTATTCATTATTCTGAATAGATTTTGTTGGCATTTCAAAATGATTTAAGAATCATTGATGTAGTGCCCTCCATACCATCGTGCAGATGGGTAGGCTGAGGCTCAGAGTGGGTAAATCACCGAGGTCTTCTAACTCCCAGGCTGCAGATGTGGATTCCTGCTCTTTGTGGCTTGTCTCCCTGCCAGTCACCACCCATCAGGTTTTATGACCTTTTGCATCCAAGGTCAGGGTTAATTCAAATGTCTAGGAGACCCAGGCCCTCCTCTAAGGAAGCTTACAATCAAGCAGAGATGGAATAGATAAGAACTGTCAGACAGGGATGGGAATAAACATGGGCTTCCATGCAATGCCCTGAGATAGCATCAAACATGCCTGCTACAAACAGGCAGATACATGAGAAAACCAGTCCTGCAAAGAAGGAAGGCCATGGGGTCCTCTGTGCCACCTTCAGCCGGAATGGCTATGGGCCCATGAGGCGCAGGGACAGCAGGATGGCCAGCAGATGAAGCAAGAGTGAGTGCTGGTGTGTAGCCTGGGGTCCACTCTCCAGAAAATTTAAGAGTTCTGGCCAGGCGCAGTGGCTCATGCCTATAATCGTAGCACTCTGGGAGGCCGAGGTGGGTGGATAGCTTGAATTCACAAGCTCGTGACCAGCCTGGGCAAAAAGTGAGACCCTGTCTCTACTAAAAATAGAAAAAACTGGCTCGGCGCCTATAGCTCAACCGGCTAAGGCGCCAGCCACGTACACCTAAGGTGGC
>NW_003852450.1:7221043-7224181 GCF_000181295.1 Otolemur garnettii
AAAAAACTGAGGCAGAAGGATCGCTTGAGCCCAAGAGTTGGAGGCTCTTTTTTTTTTTTTTATTAAATGATAACTATGATAATTATGTACATAACTATGTACATTGTATTAATGCAATTCTGGGATACAGTGTGGTGTTTTCACATACAATTTGAAATATTTTCATCAGATTGGTTAACATAGCCTTCATGTCATTTTCTTAGTTGTTGTGGTAAGACGTTCATATTCTACTCTTAGAAAGATTCGCTTTTACCTTTGTAAGATAAACCATAGAAGTGATCCCTCCAATCACCCTCCCTCCACCCATTCCCCTTACTCTTCTCCCTCCCTCCTTTCCGCATTCTTAGGCTGTTATTAAGTTATAGATTTCATATGAAAGCTATAAATTAATTTCATAATAGGGCTGTGTAGATTGGATGCTTTTTCTTCCATTCCTGTGATATTTTGCCAAAAAGAACACTTTCCAGCTCCATCCATGTGAACATGAAGGACATAAAGTCTCCATCTCATCTTTCTTAATGGCTGCATAGTATTCCATGGTGCACATATACCACAGTTTGTTGATCCATTCGTGGATTGAGTTGGAGGCTCTTGATGATGCCATGGCACTCTACCCAGGACAACAACTTGAGTCTCTGTCAAGAAAGAGAGAGAGAAAGAAATTAATTTAGAGTTCTGCTCAAGACACAGAATGCAAAAACCCCAAATGCAAGAACCCCACACTCTACTCTTCACACAGCAGCCAGAAATCCTCTGTGGTTGCACATCTCACAAAGTAAAAGCTGAAGTCCTACAAAAGCCCTGTGACATCTGGTCCCTCACCCTACAGACTTGATCTCCACCCATCTCCCCTCCTTCGCTCTACCCTAGCTGTGCAGTCTTCGTTGCTGTACCTCACGAGCCATAGGCTCCAGCTGCGGATCGATGTAGGGGCAGAGAGATGTCATAG
This sequence comes from Otolemur garnettii, assembly GCF_000181295.1. Lineage (NCBI taxonomy): Eukaryota > Metazoa > Chordata > Mammalia > Primates > Galagidae > Otolemur > Otolemur garnettii. Next base: position 7,221,993 of record NW_003852450.1, read on the forward strand.
CTTTCCCGCCCATCACAAGGGTCACAGTGTTGTCAAAACCACAGTGGGGGTTCAGACTAGGTGTGGTTGCTCATCACACAAAAATCCAATTATTGAGACAGGGGAGCGCCAAGAAAGAAAGGAGTTTTTAATGTGACACACATCTGTCCTCAGGAGACCAACAGATTCTGGAGACCAAGAGAAGTTGCCTCAAATTTGTCTCTTTGGCTACGGGTTATGGTGGGGGGCTTTTATTTAAAGGAAGGGCTATGTTCCTTGGGGCAGGTCATGAAGTATTACTGGGGACTACCAGCATTGGGGGCAGGTTGGGGGACGGTGAATCTTAGTGGCAGAATGTCTGCCCTGGGACCTTTAGAATCTCAACTCCTTTGTCTTGTTGAAAATCCATCATTTCAGGCTGAGGTGTGGTGGTACACACCTACAATTCCAGCACTTTGAGAGGCCCAGGTGGGAAGATTCCTTGAATCCATCAGTACTGGAAAACAATTCAAAGGATCAAGAGTTAGTTAAGGGAGAGGATTATGAAAACCATACAGGGGTTCATGGAGCCTGTTACAAAGGCCCACCCTCCTATAACAAAACACAAGTGAACAAGAGAGAAACAAAGCAGAGTTGTTCAATCCAAGTTTTATGTGACACAAGAGCCTTCAGACATGAAGACCCAAAGGAACCTGTCTGTTTTTATGCTTAGGTTTGATGGAGAATGAATAGTGTATGGGAAGGTGATGGGCGCTGAGCCAGGGTTCTAGTTTCTATGAAGGGTCTTCGGGAAGGGAATTCTGGGTTCTATGACTTACTCAGGGACAAAGAGGTACTGTAGATGGTGTCACCAAAAGTTTGGTACTTGTTCTCGAGCCCACATGAGAAAAATCAAGAACAAGTGGTTTGGGAGAAGGAAAGGGAAATTTATTATTTTGCCTTTATTATTGAAGGCGGGAAAATGGCAAAAATACTGATTTTTTTCCTGAACATAAGTAGAAACACAGAGCTTTTGAAGGGAAGGACAGATGGGCATTCAACTGTAGTTAATGCTTTTTTTTTTTTGAGACAGTCTTCACTATGTCGCCCTCAGTAGAGTGCCATGGCATCATAGGTCACAGCAACCTCAAACTCCTGGGCTTGGGCAATTCTCTTGCCTCAGCCTCCCAAGTAGCTGGGACTACAGGTGCCTGCCACAAGGCCTGGCTATTTTTTTGTTGCAGTTGTCATTGTTGTTTAGCTGCCTGGGCCAGGATCGAAACCGCCAGCCTTGGCGCATGTGGCTGGCGCTGTAACCACTGTCCTATGGGTGCCAAGCCTACAGTTAAGATTTTTGTTGTCCTATCTACTGTCTCCAACTCTGCTGAAGACAAAACCTTGATCTCCGCCTGCTTGGGAGGTCTCCACACCTCCTCCAGCCAGGCCCTGGCCTCCAGGATCTTCTTCTGTCGTGTAAAGAACCAACAGCACTACTTTGTGCACTAGACCACCACCCAAGGGAGGGATTTGGATTTCAGCTTCCAATAAGAGTGGGGGAAGTTTTTTAAATTTTTTTGCATTTTTGCTTTTGGAGACAGAGGCTCACTTTGTCACGTTCAGTAGAGTGCTATGGCGTCACAACTCACAACAACCTCAAACTCTTGGGCTCAAGCAATCCTCTTGCCTCAGCCTCCCAAGTAGCTGGGACTGACAGGTGCCTGCCACACACTTGGCTATTTTTAGAGACCGAAATCTTGCTCTGGTTTAGGCTAGTCTCAAACTCCTGAGCTCAACCAATCAGAACGCCCACTAGGCCTCCCAGAGTGCTAGGATTACTGGTGGGGGACGTCTTAAAGAGACTGAAAACACCAGGCCATTTCCTCTATTACACCAGGACAATGGGAGGCCTCTGTGCCCCCTTCAGTTCAAAGCACTCAGTATGTGCCAGACCTTGGAGGTATTGTGTTTTAAGCCCCCACACCCACCAAGAGCCTGCGAGTCTCTAACCAAGATGGTCCCACAGCTCTCATCTTTAGGCCACTGCTCTAGATCCCTTAACAAAGAGGTCAAACCCCACCCTCACACCTGCTTCGTCTGCATCCCTTCCTCCTGCTTTATTTTTCTTCAGGGAACATATCAGCACCTTACATCATTGTTTATTTAATTTCTGCTTAGTATCCCCGCATACTATTAGCCACATGAGGACAGGATTTTTGACTGTTTTTTTTTTT
>NW_003852450.1:7224227-7237574 GCF_000181295.1 Otolemur garnettii
AATAATTTGAATGACTGTTGTTGAATGACTATAGGAAAAGGAGTGTTAGATCAACCCCATGGATCCAGTTTCTCCATATGGAAAACAGAAGGGGATTAAAATGGATCTCTTAGGCTCCATCGGCCTCCAGGAGTCAAGCTGTGCTGGAACAGCCCGGATGGGGGAAAAGATGGGCTGAGAGGGGGGTTTGTGCACAGGCTCTACGCAAAGCCTGTGCGCAGCGAACCCTGCAAGGTGTGGAGGAAGGGTGATGGGAGAACCTTGCTAAGGACCAATCCACAATATTTCAAAATTCCCCCAAATGAGATGGAGCCTGGATGAGGCCCTGATGTGGTCAGGGCATGGGGCCCTTCACATAAACAGCAGTGCCTCAATAAATACACATCCCTCCTTATCATAAGGGCAAAGCCTTAAGGAGCTTCTGCATTCATTCTTTTCCCTCAGTCCCTACACCTGATCAACTTTTAAACCTGCAACTTTTTCCAATTCCCATGTCAGAATAGTAATCTTTTTTTTTGAGACAGAGTCTCATCATGTCATCCTTAGCAGAACGCTGTGCTGTCACAGCTCACAGCAACCTCAAACTCTTGGGCTTAAGCAATTCTCTTGCCTCAGTCTCCCAAGTAGCTGGGACTACAGGCACCCGCCACAGTGCTCAGCTATTTTTTTGTTACAGTTTGGTCAGGGCTGGGTTTGAACCCGCCACCCTCAGTATATGGGGCTGGTGCCCTACTCACTGAGCCACAGGCACCGTCCATGTTTTTGTTTTTGTTTTTTTTTTGAGACAGAGTCTCACTCTGTCGCCCTCAGTAGAGTGCCGTGGTGCAATAGCTCTCAGCAACCTCAAACTCTTGGGCTTAAGCGATTCTCTTGCCTCAGCCTCCCAAGGAACTGGGACTACAGGTGTCTGCCATAACACCCGGCTATTTTTTTGTTGCAGTTGTCGTTGTTTAGCTGGGTGGGGCTGGGTTCGAACCCGTCAGCTTGGGTGTATGTGGCCAGCGCCCTACCCACTGAGCTATGGGTGCCGCCCAGAATATTAATCTTTATAAACACTAATATGTGTCCAGTGCCTACCACAAGCCAGAGTCTGTTAGACCCTAACAGTCCAGTGGAGCAAATGGTTGTCATCCCTCAACCTCCTCCCCTGGGAACCATTCACTATGGGAAGGATTTTCCAGGCTTATTTGGGTCTCAGGCTAAATATCGCCTCTCAGAATAGTCTTCTCTGGCCCTATCCCATCACCCTCCAACAACCTAACTATCCTCCTATTTTAATTCGCCACATAGCACTTGGCACCCCCTACAGACTTTCTGGCTTGATGTCTAACTCCCTTGTTAGAACCGAAGCCCTCCAAGGGCAAGGTCTCTCTCTTTCTCCATGACATCTCATACCCAGAACAGCACCAGGGCTCAGTGGGCACTACGTGAAGACTTGTTGAATGCAATGTTTGGTAGCTATGAACAAAGAAGCACAGAGAGGTTGAGTGACAGCCCTGAGGTCTATGTGTCGGAGCCAGGAATCATCCTTCCACATTCGTGCTTCCTAATTATCTCCTCTGATCCCGCCTCCACACACCAGCCAAAGTAAGCTTTTCAAAATGTAAATCGGATTCCTTCTGACACACCTTCCCATGGCCTCCCATTCTGATTATAAGCATCTCCAAACTTCTTCTCTGGGCACATTTAGCTGTCTTCAGCTGGCCTTCGCCCACCATTATTTCTTACTACTCTCCAGCTTCTGTGGACCACCAGACAGACCATGGTTGCTCCTACCCCAGGTCCTCTGCACTTGCCTTCTCCTCTCTGGGAAGGTTTTGCCTGGGCTTATTCTCCCCCATCAAGTCTCCTTGTGAAGACCATCTTGACCACTTCAAGGCCACCCCCTGGTCTCCCTTACTTGCCCTCCACCAAATCCCTCTTAGCATTTCCTCCATTGTACTCACCACCCACTACAATTATTATTATTATTTGAGACAGAATCTCATTATGTCGCCCTAGGTAGAGTGCCACAGTGTCACAGATCACAGCAACCTCAAACTCCTGGGCTCAAGTGATTCTCCTGCCTCAGCCTCCTGAGTAGCTGGGACTACAGGCACCCACCACGATGCCCGGCTATTTTTTGGTTGCAGTTGTCATTGTTGTTTAGCTGGACCAGTTGGGTTCAAACTACCAGCCCCAGTGTATGTGGCTGGTGCACTAACCACTTAGCTATGGGCACCAAGCCCCTGCTACAGTTATTGATTTATAATTTGTCCCTAGTCATCCAGAACATAGCCCTACGACAGCAGAGATCTCTGCTTCCCCACTGTGTCTCCAATGCCTGACACAAAGTGAGCACTCATTAAATATTTGTTGAATGAATGCAAGAGTGAATGAATGCATTTTGGCAGAAGGCCCAATGAGCAGCAAAGAAAGGGTGTTGGAAAGGCAGTCAGAGCTGGCTGCAGGGAGCCATCCTGCAGAGAGCCATCCTGCAGAAGAAGTCTGTAGGCCTCGGGAGGGATCCAGAATTACGGTTAAGAGACCAGTGATACGGAGGCTCCTTGCTGTGCTAGGGAATCCCACGTGGGGATAGAGCACTGGTTATGAAAACTGGCAAAGGGCAAACAGGCAAAGCTGGTGAGCTTAACCCAGTGCATCTCACTCCTCTTATCAAATTTCTCTGAAGCTGTTATCACTCTGGACTTCAAACAGCTGCCTCTTATCTTCAGCCTAGCCCAGGCAGTTATCAGGTTCTAGAATAACAGCTTTCCAAGCTTCTAGGAGCAGAGACCAGTGCCAGGTTTCCAGCCTGGCCTGGGGAAGGCCCTTGTGTCTTCCCTTCTTGCACTCAGCCCCACCCATTCTCTCAAAGTCCCCAGGGTCCCTCATCACAATCGGGGAAGGGCAGGAGACAGCTTGAATCTCCTGAAACCATCTTGGGTGAGATTGGAGCTAAAAAAAAAATATGGTTCAGGTGTCCAGCTGGCCTCACCAACCATCTAGGGCACAGGTCCTACGCCTCCTCTTACCACCTGAGCCATGTGTTCAAGTCTTACATAGACCCCCCCAAAACATGCCTCAGATGCCAGGCCTCCTCTGAGAATACCCGAGTTTGCTTTTTCAGTGCCAGAAGAGGTTTATCAGGGAGAAGCGGGCACTTCTATGTGCCTCAACTATCCTGTTTGAGAAGTCACTCCTCACCTGCCGATGCCCAAGTCACCTGCAGGACTTTGAAGTCAGATGGGTGTGACAGAGACTGGGTCACCCTGTAGGATAGAATCTGCCTCCTCATCACCCCAGCAGAACACAGCTCTCATAGAGTTCCAGTGAAGTCCAGGAGGGCACAGGCTGACAGCCACCTGTCTGATTTCACACCAGGTGGTGCCCTGGCCCAGGCCCCACTAACAGGAGAGCCAAGATCCTCCCTATACCTCTGGGCAGGAAAGCAGCACAGTATTACCTGCTCTGGAGGATAAACGCAAACTTCCCTCCCCTCTCTTGAGCTGCAGGAATGCATGCAAGTTTAGGGGATGGGAAATGCATTTTTAGAAGCAGTCCAGATCCATCCTTCCTTGTGCCATTCCACTCCAAAGCAGAGCAGTGTCACTAAGGAAAAAAGCACACACAGCAGTCGAGCTGGGATGACGGAGTCAGCACCCGTGCAGAGCAACTTATCAGTAATTAAAGGCTAGATGATTGGGGTAGAGAGAGGGGAGCTTGGACCTGACCTAGCTACAGAAGGACACTGTTGCAGGGCTTTAAGTAGGAGATAGTCAATCCCAGATTCACAAGTTTGAAAGACCCTTTAGCTGCCGGGAGTGGGGAAGGGTCTGAGGAACAGACTTGCAGGAAGAGATGCCAGCAGTGCAAGAGAGAAATAGACCATTTGAGAGAGCCCACAGGTGCAGGTGATTTCTCAATACGAAGACACTAAACCGCAGGCTCCTAGCATGGCAGGGCTCCTCAAGAGTTTTTAAACCACTTTTGGAAAACATGAGTCTTCATCCTCCAAAAGGCTCAGTAAGCCTCCACATTTATGTGACACCCTACCACTTCCATGATGTGTCGCAGGTTTATTCTCCAGCCCTAGGTCTCTGCACCCCAGCGTCCAGCCTAATGCCTGCCCCTCCACCCAACCCAGGTGACCGCACACCGTAGCACAGGCCATCCCCTTTGAGGAGGATGCCCCTCTTCCCCTGTGTCTTGTTCAATACCCAGCAGAGTGCCTGGCCAGGGTAAAGCTCTCGGTAAACACTCTGTTTGTTTTACACACAGCAGAGTCAATCACGCCCTCTTTACCTCCACTGCACAGAGCACACGCCTCTAACATCGCGCTCAGGTCACTGGGCAATAACCTGTTTACTTGACATCTCCACCCAGATGTGAGTGCCATGAGGGCTGAGGCCGGGACTCTTTCATCTCTGTGTCCTCACTACCTGGCACACAGTGTGCATTCAATAAATACTTGTTGAAAAAAATGCATGGCACCCCTCTGAAACCTTCCCACTTCACTTCTGAGTAACCACAGCACACTTGTGCCATCTTCTGTATAGCTCTTACCACACTCGTCTGTGGCCCGATGGTTAATCCAAGGACCTCAGATGAGTCCAGGTCCAATTCCTGGCTGCACCATCGGATAATGATCTGGGGTGCCCCTTCAGCCTCAGTTTCCACTTGGCTTCCATCTTCCAGTAGGGAAATGGAAGGCTGGAACCCAGTAACTCATGCTAAGAGTTTGAGAAATGTCAAATGGATGGCAGCTTTGTTATTTTTATCTCATCCACAGTTTTCTCACTCCTAGAATCCGAAAGCTAGCTGTTTAGCCCTTCCAGGGCCTTCCTCTTAGGGGCAGAAGGTTCCCTAGGTGTGGCCAAAGAACAAGCAGGTCCAATGTGAAGACAACATTTCTTTTTTCTTCAGAGAGAGTTTTGTTATGCTGCCCAGCATCTTCTCCAACTCCTGGGCTCAAGTGATTCTCTGAATAGCCTCCTGAATAGCTGGGAGAATGGAAGAATGAGAAAAGAAAAAGAAGGCTGCCAGATAGAGACAGAACTAGGAGGCACCTTGAGTTTGCCTGGGAGTGCCCGTGTATATTGGTGTGGCAGGGCCAACTGTCAAGATCCGGCACCAGCCTGCTCAGCAGCTGGGCTCTGGTGTGGCTATTCTGGCCCATGTTGAAGGCCACTTCTGTCCCCGCCCCTCCAGGCCTCTCCTTGAGCTCCCAGCTCTCCCAATACACCTGCTGTGAATTTCCTAATGTTGTTGGCCAGTTAGGGATGGGAGTCCTTGGAAGTGAAGGACAAAATTATCATCAGGAACCCAGACTGACCATCTAGCAAATTATGGCATCCCTTGGGCGTCATAATCCTTTACATATAAATTGGAAGAGCAACATCTAGCTCATAGAATTTTTTATTTTTGAGACAGTCTCTGTGCCCTAGGTTGAGTGTCATGGCATCATAGCTCACAGAAATCTTGAACTCTTGGGCTCAAGTGACCCTCTTGCCTCAGCCTCTAGAGTAGCTGGGCACCCACCACAATGCCCAGCTAGTTTTTCTATTTTTTTTTTTTTTTTTTAGTTTTTCTATTTTTAATAGAGATGGGGGTCTTGCTCAGGCTGATCTTAAACTTCTGAGCTCAGGCAATCCACCTGCTTCAGCCTCCCAGAGTGCTAGGATTATAGGTTTGAGCCACCTTGCCTGGCCTTCTCATAGAATTTTATGATTAAGCTAGATCATATTAGGGTGGCCATATAATTTATTATTCAAACTGGACACATTTGAGAGTGAAAAGATGCCACTGTTAAATAAAGTGCCACATTATTTTCATAATGGGACAGTAGGCATAAGCCAGGACCATATCTGGCAAACCAGGAGGCAGGGCCACCCTGGATTCTTCTGTATATCAGTGTCTTGCACTAGTGGTAACAGTGACAACTGGCACTCACTGGCTCTCACTTTGTATGGTGAAAGGTCCTGAGTGCTATACCTTATTTGATTCTCATAATGATAGAAGTAACTATTGTATGGGTGGATATCCACCATTTTTTCTATGACTAAACCAAGGCATAGAACAGTTAAGTAATGTCTTGGGTCACCCAGATGGAAATGGTGGAACTAGAAACTGAATCCACACAGTCTATGTGCTGTATTGCCAGACACATTGGCCTTGACAAAGCTATTGCTTTTCCTTTAAGCCACCCCACACTGATTGCCAAAAGTCAGTGTGTCTTAGCTCCCAAGTGGAGCAGGCTTCCCCCTCAGGGGTGTCCTTCATGGCACAAGTCCTTTCCTCATTGTCTAAGCCCATTCCTGGCAAGCCCACCTATTCACCGCCCTAAGCAACCAACTATAATTGCAAACTAGTAACTCGGCCCAGGTTTCTCTGCTGAGCTGCAAACCAGAACATTCAGGGGCTGCCAGACTATCTCTGGTGTCCCTCATCTGGAACTAAAGCACACTGAGAAGGGACCCCAAGGTGACTTCTCGCAGTTTACATTCCTGGCAAAATGTGCCAGGAAGTCTGTCTAGGCTAGAGGAATAGACAAACTGATATGCCCTAAGTTTAAAAAAAAAAAACAAAAAACTGTCAGCAGAGCATCTGAAAGCTTCTAGGCAGCTATGAGGTGGAGACTGTTTTTGACACCACCTATATGAGCAAGTCCTAGGTTGGGTCCTGCAGAAGCAGATCCTGAGTCAGAGTTTGGAATGTAAGATGTTTCTCTGTGAATGGAAGAGGAGAGGGAAGGGTCAGGCAGAGGGAGAGTTTGAACCATAAGGCAGGCCCAACAAAGGCTCAACAAACCCCACAGGAAGCTCAGGAGTCAGTGTCACTTCTTGGCCTGGTCCCATGTGGGGCTTAGGGGGCCAGGCCTTTATACCCCTACCTTGCTCTGTTCCTGGATATAGGCTGCCCCAGGAAGGCATGAGCTCAGTGAAGTGGCCTCTTCAGCTGAGGGAGATCCTGAAGGAACTGACAGCTGGAAACCGTCTGGGGACCGCATTCTTCACAACCTGGTGGCAAATGCTTTCTGGAAGGGGGTCCGAGTAGTGCACTCCCAATCTCCCGCAGCCCGCCCTTTACACTGTGCACGTTACTTCTCCATGTCTGCTCTGGACCTTCTTCCCAATGGGAATCTTGGAAGGGGGAGGTTAGAAGGACAAACTGCAGTTCCTCGCAGCTGCCGTTGGTCTCCGGTCTCTAGTGGTTGTGCCCCTTCTTCCTCCTCCGATATCTGTTCTAGATTCCCTCACCCCACAACCAGCCCTCTGCTGGCCTCAGAGGCTCCCCTGGCAAAGTGACCCCTGAGGCGCTGAGCTCCTGGTCATCGTGCCCTTCTCAGGCCAGGGTTGCTGCACTTACCCATTTATAGCCACCTGGGGAACACCAAGAAGCACCACCATTGTCACCAGGGTCCCACACCAGTTTCTCCTGTCCTGGCTGGGCACAGTGGTTCACACTTGTAATTCTAGCACTCTGGGAGGCCAAGGCAGGTAGATCACCTGAGCTCAGAAGTTTGAGACCAGCCTGAGGGAAGCAAGACTCCATCTCTATTAAAAATAGAAAAACTTAAAAAAAAAAAAAAGATAAAAAAACTAGCCAGGCATTGTGGCAGGCATCTGTAGTCCCAGCTACTAGGGAGGCTGAGGCAAGAGGAGCTTGAGCCCAAGAGTTTGAGGTTGCTGTGAGCTATGACACTACAGCACTCTACCCAGGGTGACAAAGTGGGTCTCTGTCTCAAAAACAAAACAAAATAACACCAAAATTCTCCTGTCCTTGTGGATAATAGCACCAACCTCCTCCAGCTAACCAGGTGCAATTCTCTTCAGGATGGTGATGATGCCTCCTCCTGCCTGCTGGCCTTGCCTGGTGGCACCATGGCATATGATTTTGTAGGACTCCTTCTGGGTGCCCACTAGCCCTGCAGAGCCCAGAGAACTAATCCAATTCTAGAAACTGAGCAAAGGATTATGACTTTTTATTGGGGCAGCCACCTTCAGCCTTCTAGTCATGATTTCTTCTAGCATGGCAATATAGGCAAGACAATATTTTTTTCGAGACAGAGTCTCTCACTACGTCACCCTCAGTAGAGTGCTGTGGCGTCACAGCTCACAGCAACCTAAAACTCTTGGGCTTAGGCAATTCTTTTTCATCAGCCTCCCAGGTAGCTGGGACTATAGGCACCCACCACAATGCCCAGATATTTTTTTGTTGTTGTTGCAGTTGTTGTTGTTGTTTGGCAGGCCCGGGTCAGATTCGAATCCGACAGCCCTGGTGTATGTGGTTGGCGCCCTAGCTGCTGAGCTACAGGTGCCGAGCCTAGGCAATACAATTTTGCCCCTATAGATATAATGTTCTATTAAACATTATCTGCATGGGCTCGGCGCCTATGGCTCAAGTGGCTAAGGTACCAGCCACATACACCTAAGGTGGCAGGTTCGAATCCAGCCCAGGCCCACCAAGGAACAATGACTGCTGCAACCAAAAAATAGCCAGGCATTGTGGCGGGCACCTGTGATCCCAGCTACTTGGGAGGCTGAGGCAGGAGACTTGCTTAAGCCTAGGAGTTGGAGGTTGCTGTGAGCTATGATGCCACAGCGCTCTACCTAGGGGGGCAGCTTGAGGCTATGTCTCAAAAAAAAAAAAACAAATGTTATCTGCATGATTGTGGCTCAGATCCTTGGCTTCCTACTCTGACCTTGCCAGTGTTCACAACACCTGCTACAGTCTGGCTTCTTGTCATTAGTGCAGCCATCTGGTCTCCACTATTTCCGAGTTCTATCGTCCCCATTGCTATCAAGAAGCCTCTCCTACTGGGAGCCTCTGACCACAGAGGAAAGATGCCACAGAACCTCTGGGTGATGCTGGTACCCTACTTAACACTTCATTCCGTTTGACCTTGGTAAAAACAGTGTGTCCTTGGGGTCTTCCAATGACACCCAGTATACCCATTTCAGTGTGTCCCCTTCCCTGAGCTTCTTCATACTTTCTTTCATGCTCTGCCACAAGAATTCTGGTTCTGCAACTTCATTTGTAAGGTTCTTCACTTTTTTTTTTTTTTTTTTTGGCAGTTTTTGGCCAGGGCTGGGTTTGAACCCACCACCTTCGGCATATGGGACCTGCGCCCTACCCTTTTGAGCCACAGGTGCTGCCCAAGGGCCTTCACTTTTTCCAGCTTCTAGAAGCCTTCATTGCAGCATGTTCATACTATGTTCCGAGATCTTTGCTAGGGTACTAAATCCTATGTCTCAGAAGAGCTCGACAGAGACAATACATTATTCCTAACTGGTTATATGTTCCAGCCCTTGCTAAAGCACCCTGTGAATATAGTTCCGCCCAAACTTGCCTGGCCCTGCCAGTACCATTGATTAATTCTTACAACTTATATGGTTCCTTTTCTCTGTCATTAGGCTTAGCACTGCCCTAACTGGGTTATCCTGACTTAAAGAATCCAGAATAGGAGGTGGGGGTAGGTCCTGAGGAGACACAAGTGTCCTGCTGGGCAGAAGCCTCTGCATTACTTTCAGGCAAGGATGGGGGGAGCAGCAATGCTAGCTCTTAATTTGGGGAGCTGAGCCACATCTGCAGACTCAGGAGCCAAGGGTATCAAAATCTTTTTTTTTTGGTATCAAAATCTTTGGGAAACTTCACCCTGATATCTCCATACATGTCTCCATCTCATGTGTCAAGGTCCCTGATTTTTCTTGACCAAGATTCTATCTTTCGTATGACAGACAAGCATTGAATAAATAACTAGTTTTGAAGTCCAGATTATCTGATTTTTTTTCTTTTTTTTTTTTTTTTTTTGAGACAAGGTCTCACTTTGTTGCCCTCAGTAGAGTGCCATGGCATCATGGCTCCCAGCAACCTCAAATTCTTGGGCTCAAGCAATTCTCTTGCCTCAGCCTCCCAAGTAGCTGGGACTACAGGTGCCCGCCACAATGCCTGGCTATTTTTAGAGATGAGGTCTCACTCTGGTTCAGTCTGGTCTCGAACTCGTGAGCTCATGAAATCCACCTACCTTGGCCTCCCAGAGTGCTAGGATTACAGGCATGAGCCACCTTGCCCAGCCTTTAGATTATCTGACTTTTTTTTTTTTTTTTTTGAGACAGAGCCTCAAGCTGTCCCCCTGGGTAGAGTGCCATGGCATTACAGCTCACAGCAACCTCCAACTCCTGGGCTCAAGCGAGTCTCCTGCCTCCGCCTCCCAAGTAGCTGGGACCACAGGCGCCCGCCACAACGCCCGGCTATTTTTTGGTTGCAGCTGTCATTGTTGTTTGGTGGGTCCAGGCTGGGGATTTGAACCCTCCACCTTAGGTGTACGTGGCTGGCGCCTTAGCCGGTTGAGCTATAGGAGCCAAGCCAGATTATCTGACTATTAAATCCTAGGCTTGGTCATCAATTTTCTGGGCCCTCCCGTGGTAACTGATGAGAGCTTCTTTATATACAACTGAAGAGGCCTTCTGACCTTCACACTTGAGTTTCAGTTGCCTGTTGCTCCCCTTAGCTCTTCCTAATCTTATCCATAGCTTAGTAAGAACCCTTTGGCTTTCTTCTCTTAATGGATATCATTTCTTTTTTTTTTTTTTTATTTAATGTATGTTTGTTATTTTTGTTCCTTATGTTATAATGGATACCATTTCCTCAACACCTATCAAACTCCTGGTCTATGGCATTTTCTGATGCCTTCTCTCTAGCTGGCACACCATCCTGATTTACAACCAATGGAAGTTTTAGCAGTGTCACCTTGTGCTAAAAGCACTCTGTGCTTTGCTTACCACTGTTGGTGACATCCTCATGAGCATGGGTTGTCTAGATCCCAACCCCCTCTTATCACCTGTTTCTGGTATACTCCTAACTGGGTTTTCTAGAAGCAGATCCTGAGACAGAGATGGAGTATAAGAAATTCATTAGGGGCCAGGCTCAGTGGCTCACGCCTATAATCCTAGCATGTGGGAGGCCGAGGCAGGTGGATTGCTTGAGCTCAGGAGTTCAAGATCAGCCTGAGGAAGAGAAAGACCCCAGTTCTAAAAAATAGCCGGGTGTTGTGGTAGGCACCTGTAGTCCCTTGGAAGGCTGAGGCAAGAGAATCACTTAAGCCCAAGAGTTTGAGGTTGCTGTGAGCTATGACACTGGGTACTCTACCCAGAGTGATGACTTGAGACTCTGTGTCAAAAAAAAAAAAAAGAAAAAGAAAAAGAAATTCATCAAGGATGAACACTTTTGTTGGGAGAGGAAGCAGGACTGGGCAGAAGTCCAACTGCCATGCAGATCTGTGAAGACTGGACCACTCAGCAGAGAGCCCTGAAGTGAGCAATGCATGTTAGAGCTATCCCTCGGTGAACTGAGACTGTTTTCCAAAGTGACTCTACCAATTTACATTTCCACCAGCAATATATGAAAGTTCCAGTTTCTCCACATTCTTGTCAACACTTGTTATTATCTTTTTTTTTTTAAGCACAGCCATCCTAATAGATGTAATTGGTATTTCATTGTGGATTTTATTTGCTTTTCTGTAATAGGTAATACCAATATTATCTTTTTATGTGCTTATTGGCTGTCTCAACAATTTTAGCCTGGAATTAAAATGATTCAGTTCAGGGTTTTTCACACTTGGTTAAGCCTTAGAACTCTTTCTTAAGATGTGAGTTTATACAAAGTCTAACATAGAGAGGGGACCTGGGGGAAAAAGAATCAAAATTTCAGCCACTTTACTCAGTGTCCTCCCCAGGGTCTCACCCTAACAGAAGCACCCCTGAAACTCCTAGAACTTTATAAAGCATGGTTTGGAAACCGCTGATTAGGGCAGCATCACTAGATAACTGAAAAGACAGGGCAGTAAATAGTAAGGAAGTGTTTGATCAATCTAAATGAGTGGTATTTCGTAATCACAATTTCAACCAAAAACAGACCTGTGGGGTCTGACAACAGAATATTTGAACCCAAAATATTTTCTGAAAATTCGACAGCTATTAACTGAATAACTTTCCTATACCAGGTTTTCTAGGTTCTGGGGATAAAAGCAGTGAACAAGATAGACAAGGCTCTGCTCTCATGGGATTTACATTCCAGGGGATAGAGGCAGACCACAGACAAACAAATAAACAAGGAAAACATCAGATAGTAGTTAAGGCCTATTTCCACGTGACTGGGGACAGGTGGCTACTTTAGATTAGCAGGTCAGGAAACCCTTGAGGAGGTAACATTTAAACAGAGAGCAAGAAGACTAGAAAGCAGAGGAAACAGCCAAAGCCAAAGCACGAGGTTGGGATCCAGGGTGTACTGTCTGAGGAGTTCCAGGGAGGTGAAGAAAAATGCCCAGGGAAGAGTCCTGGGAGTGAGACTAGAAAAGTTGGTAAGAACCAGATTTGGCAGCGGTGCCTGTGGCTCAAAAAGGTAGGGCGCTGGCCCCATATACCATAGGTAGCAGGTTCAAACCCAGCCCTGGTCAAAAAAAAAAAAAAAAAACACAGAAAAACAGATTTTGTTGACCTCTATGGGCCATCTGGGACATTAGATTTTATTCTAATGGACTCAGTGCCCGTAGCACAGTGGTTACGCCCCAGCCATATACACCAAAGTTGGCATGTTCAAATCTGCTAACCAACAATGACAACTACAACAAAAAATAGCAGAGCACTGTGGCAGGCGCCTGTAGTTCCAGCTACCTGGGAGGTTGAGGCAAGAGAATCGCTTGAGCCCAAGACTTTGAGGTTGCTGTGAGTGATGCCATGGCACTTTACTGAGAGTGACAAAGTGAGACTGTGTCTCAAAAAAAAAAAACCAAAAATATTTTAGTCTAATGAATAAAACTTACAAAACTGATTTGTCTTTCTTTTTTGTAATAACTTCTTATTTTATAATAATTTTAGATTGACAATTAGCCAGGTGTTTGTGGCGGGCACCTGTAGTCCTAGCTACTCAGGAGGCTGAGGCAGAAGGATTACTTAGGCTGAGGAATCTGAGGTTGCTGTGAGGTAGGCTGACACCATGGCACTCTAGCGTGGGCAACAGAGTAAGACTCTGTCTCAAGAAAAACAGGAAATAGGCTCGGTGCCTGTGGCTCAAGTGGCTAAGGCACCAGCCACATACACCCAAGGTGGCGAGTTCGAATCCAGCCCGGGCCCACCAAACAATGACAGCTGCAACCAAAAAAAATAGCTGGGCATTGTGGCGGGCACCTGTGGTCCCAGATACTTGGGAGGCGGAGGCAGGAGACTCGCTTGAGCCCAGGAGTGGGAGGTTGCTGTGAGCTGAGATGCCACAGCACTCTACCCAGAGGGACAGCTTGAGGCTCCTGTCTCAAAAAAAAAAAAAACAGAAAATAGATTTACAGAAAAATTGGGAAGATAGTGCCAAGAG
>NW_003852450.1:7238042-7239127 GCF_000181295.1 Otolemur garnettii
ATGGTATCACACTCACAGCAACCTCTAACTCCTGGGCTCAAGCGAGTCTCCTGCCTCAGCCTCCCAAGTAGCTGGGACCACAGGCGCCTGCCACAATGCCCAGCTATTTTTTGGTTGCAGCCATCATTGTTGTTTGGCGGGTCCGGGCTGGATTCGAACCTGCCATCTTAGGTGTATGTGGCTGGCGCCTTAGCCACTTGAGCCACAGGCGCCGAGCCCTAACATCCATTTTCTGTTCCAGTATCCCGTCCATGGTACTACACTACATTCAGTCACATGTCTTCCTCATGCTCCTCTTGGCTATGACAGTTTCTCACACTTCTCTTGTTTTGGATGACTTTGACAGTTTGGGGAATTCCTGGAGAGGTGTTGGAGAATGCCTCTCAATTGGGATTTATCTGTGTTTCTCTCATGATAAGAAATGAGGTTGGAAAGGCAGGGCAGGGTATGGAGCGCCATCCAGTAGGACAATCAGTATTGACTTTGGTTTGGACACATGAGTATCTATTTCGTATTTTGGGCTGTGGTCCAGTACTACTTTGTTTATTTAGTCACTCAGATTGTTCTGGATTTGGCCAGAGGGAACTATTTCTTTTTCCTTTTTGAGACAGAGCCTCAAGCTGTAGCCCTGGGTAGAGTGCTGTGGCATCACAGCTCACAGCAACCTCCAACTCTGGGCTCAAGCGATTCTCCTGCCTCCGCCTCCCAAGTAGCTGGGACTACAGGTGCCCACCACAACACCTGGCTATTTTTTGGTTGCAGCCATCATTGTTGTTTGGTGGGCCGGGGCTGGATTCGAACCTGCTAGCTCAGGTGTATGTGGCTGGCACCTTAGCCACTTGAGCGTGGCTACACGTATTGGTGCCAAGCCTATTGTTGTTTTAAACCTTTATGTTTTGGAGTAATTTGTTGTGCATCAATAGAGCGCAAATGCACAAGAATAGAATACTATGAAAAAATGAAATTTATGGAACATAAAAGAGCTCTTTGAAATTATATACATGGGCTCGGCGCCTGTGGCTCAAGCGGCTAAGGCGCCAGCCACAACCTCCTAAGGTGGTGGGTTCGAATTCCCAGCCCGGGCC
>NW_003852450.1:7240436-7242044 GCF_000181295.1 Otolemur garnettii
TAGCTGGGACTACAGGCGCCCGCCACAACGCCTGACCATTTTTTGGTTGCAGCCATCATTGTTGTTTGGCGGGCCCGGGCTGGGGATTCGAACCCACCACCTTTGGTGTATGTGGCTGGCGCCTTAGCCGGTTGAGCCTCCAGCCCTCATTTTGATAGAGCACATTTCCCAGTAACTTCTGAGAACGACTATACGGGAGGGAGGTAACTTTTTGAGATTACCAACAACTGAAGATGTGCATTTCACCCTCACACTTAGTTACTAATTTGGCTAGATGGAGAATTTTTTTTTTTTGGAGACAGAGTTTCACTTTGTTGCCATCAGTAAAGTGCTGTGATGTCACAGCTCACAGCAACCTCAAACTCCTGGGCTCAAGCTACCCTCTTGCCTCAGCCGCCTGAGTAGCTGGGACTACAGGCGCCTGGCTAGTTGTTTTATTTATTTATTTTTTTGTCTGGGACCCGGTTTGAACCCATCACCTCCAGTATTTGGAGCTGGTGCCCTGCTCCTGGCTAATATTTCTTTTTTATGTTTAGAGACAGCATCCTGCTGTTGCTCAGGCTGGTCTCCAACTCCTGAGCTCAAGCAATCCACCTGCCTTGGCCTCTCAGAGTGCTAACATTATAGGTGTGAGCCTCCACAGCTGGCCTAGATATAGAATTCTAAGCAAGAAATATTTTTCCAGGCGGTGCCTATGGCTCAGTGAGTAGGACACCAGCCCCATATACTGAGGGTGGCAGGTTCAAACCTGGCCCCTGCCAAACAGCAACAACAACAAAAAAAACATAGCCGGGCATTGTGGTGGGTGCCTCTAGTCCCAGCTACTTGGGAAGCTGAGGTAAAGGAATTGCCTGAGCCCAAGAGCTGGAGGTTGCTGTGAGCTGTGACGCCATAGCACTCTACCATGGGCAACAAAGTGAGATTCTCACTCTAAAAAAAAAAAAGAAAGAAAGAAAGAAAGAAATATTTTTCCTTCAAAGAGCATTATAAAAACATTTTGGCTACTCTGTGGAGAGTGTTTACAGGGGCTTAAGAATGAAACCAAGGAGACCAGTTAAGGAGCTAATGTAGTAGGTACCCCAAGTGGGAGATAGCCATGGCTGAAACTAGGATATGGAAATTGGATAAATTTGGTGTATTTTTGAAGTTTGACAGGATTTGCTGATGGACTAAGTATGAGGTGTGAAGGAAACAGAGAATCAAGGATAATGCTTTAATTTATTAATTTATTTTTTGATACGGAGTCTCACTTTGTCACCCTTGGTGGATACTGTGACATCACAGCTCACAGCAACCTCCAACTCTTGCGCTCAAGTGATTCTCTTGCCTCAGCCTCCCAAGTATCTGGGACTACAGGTGCCTGCCATAACATCTGGCTATTTTTAGAGATGGGGTCTTGTTTTGGCTCAGGCTGGTCTCAAACCTGAGAGCTCAGGCAATCTGCCCACCTCGGCCTCCCAGAATGCTAGGATTACAGGAGTGAGTCATCGAACTGGCCAGGCTCTAGATTTTTATGTGACTTTGCTACCACAAAGGACTTCATAGAGTCATCCTTCAGATGATCTACATCAGAAAGCCTTCTTACATACCAGAACTTTCTTCTCTATT
>NW_003852450.1:7242592-7252271 GCF_000181295.1 Otolemur garnettii
CTGCCACAATGCTCAGCTATTTTTTGGTTGCAGCTGTCATTGTTGTTTTGGCAGGCCCGGGCTGGATTCAAACCTGCCACTTTAGGTGTATGTGGCTAGCGCCTTAGCCGCTTGAGCCACAGGCGCCGAGCCTATTTGCTCATTTTTTTAAATTAATGTTTACTGAGCAATTACTATTCTCTAGGCTTGGAAATTTAATGGTATGAAAGACACAAAACCTCTCTTATGGCATGAATCTCAGGCTGTGGTTTGTTTGTTTGTGACAGAGTCTCACTATGTTGCCCTCAGTAAAATGCCATGCAGTCACAGCTCACAGCAACCTCAAACTCTTGGGCTCAAGCAGTTCTCTTGCCTCAGCTTCCCAAGTAGCTGGGACTACAGGTGCCTGCCAGAATGCTGGGCTATTTTTAAAGCAAGCAGTCCGCCCATCTCAGCCTCCCAGAGTGCTGGGATTACAGGCATGAGCCACCTCGCCCGGCCTAGGCTGAGTTAGATTATGGTCAGTCATGAATTCATATGTCCGCACAACAAACTTTTACAGAGCACCTACTAAGTAAGTGCCAGGCACTATACCAAGTGCTGGGTATACCCACTGCTGCCCACCACACAATCCCCGATATTGTTGGTGGAGGAGACAGGCACATGAACAATGACGAGATGACATGGGGGTAGGTTTCTGTCTCAGAGCCTCGCTAGACTCCAAGCTCCAGGATGACAACAGAATCTACATCTGATTCAGCTTTGTCTTACCTATAAATAAGTGCTCTGCAGGTGTGTGTTGAATTAATATAAACTTGTGGCCTTTCTAGTTGTGACCGGCTGCTTCAGGGCCTCCCCTTTAAGCCTGCCCTGCTTCCTCTCAAACTGAGACAAACCCAAAAGGTTGGGCTCTCCTCTTCCCCTCTATTTCTGCAGCTCTCAGACTCCTCCCAAATCTCCCTACCCCATGCCATCAACCTCTTCTCAAATGAACCCCTTATAGTGTAAGAGAGTCTTTCTCTCCAGAGAAAGAGCTGTGGGGAAGGAAACCAGAAAAGGCAGTTTTACTAGCTTCCCATCTACCTTCATTCCCCCAGGATAGGTTTCCTGTGATGATCACAGGGTCCCCCGGGCCACCATTAATCTCCCTTCCTGGGGAGCCAGTCTCCTCTAGGCCAGAGAACAGGGAGGCAGGCCTGGGTCACTGGGTGTGATTGGGCCCCACCCTCTGCAGTTACAGTTGCCCTCAGTGCATCTTGATGACAACCCGGTGGAGCGCTTTGTTGGGTTGTGACTCAACTCTGCTTGGTGACTAGAATCTGTTTGCAGAGTGCTGGCCCCCAGAGCGGCTGACAGGGCTGATATTCTGCTCCATTCTCCTGCCCTGGGTCCACTGTACACACCTGCCCACACACAGTGAGGCCAGCTCAGGTTACACACATAGTGACAAAGGAGGCCTAGGGCTGGGTGGGAGGCTCAGGTGCCTGAGGAACACAGCAGGGCCCCATCTGAGGTCTCTGGGAGAGCAGTGATGGCGTGCAGTGGCCTTGGTTGTCATAGCTACCCATATCTTGGGCAGCCCCACTTCCCTTTTTTTCAGGAACCACTGTATGGAGCCTCATCAAGTCATTCTGGGCTTGTCCACACTTGCCTGGTGCACCTAAGACTAGCCTCAGTGTCAACCTTAGCCCTTCCCTATCTTGACCCCAGTAGGTCTGGGGAAAGCATTTCAGACAATTGTAGCAATATCGGTGGCCAACACAAGCAGGATGTTTTCATCACCTGTGCTTATGGTAACAGTACCATCCTCTAAGCACACCCAGTGTGCCATTTCTGTTTTTAGGCCTTATAGTGAATTCATCAGCAAATCCTTCTAGCTCCACCACCAAAATATAATCCTACCCTCTCCCTTTCTCACCACACTCTCTCCTCCCTATTCCAACTCACCATCATCTCCATGCTGGGCACTGTCATGCCCCCTAACTGCTGTCCTGTCTCCACCCTTGCTCCCATCTCCACATGGCCACCAGAACGAGCTTTTAAAAATTTAAGTCAGATTGAATGACTCCCTGATGTAAAAACTATGGTTTCTCATCGTTTATAGAAGGACACTCCCAATTCTTTGTTCTGGCCTATAGGACCCTGTGCTTTCTGGTTCCTCTGGGCCTGCTCACAGGCCATGGCACACAGTTTTTTCTGGTTCTCCAATACTCGCAGATCTCTCCTGTCTGGAGGCCCATCTGGTGTTTCCTCTTCCCTGACAAGTCTCAGCTCAAATCTCCAAGAGCCCTCTCCTAACACCCTATCTAAAACAGATCCCATGCCCAGCTCAGCCCTGCTCTCCAGCACTTAACCCTATCATCTTGTCTTCAGAGCCCTTATCCGCCCAAGATTATCTGGTGTCATTCTTTACTTGTTTATTATCTGTCCTTCACCAGCCTCAATGTAAGCTACCCGAGGGCAGATGTATTTTCTGTCATGTCCACATGAGTATCCCTAGAACCTCCAAAAAGAGATGCTTCCTACAAACATTTCTCTCTCTCTTCCCTCCCTCCTCCCTCCCTCCCTCCCTTCCTTCCTTCCTTCCTTCCTTTCTTTCTCTGTTGCCCCAAGTAGAGTGCAGTGGCATTATCATAACTCACAGCAACCTCAAAATCCTGAGTTAAAGCAATCCTCCTGCCTCAGCCTCCTGAGTAGCTGGGATCACAGGCATACGCCACAATCCTGGGATAATTATCCTATTTTTAGTAGAGAGGGAGGCTTGCTCTTGCTCAGGCTGGTCTTGAACTCCTGACCAAAAGTGATCCTCCCACCTCGGTCTCCAGAGTGCTAGGATTACAGGCATGAGCCACTGCATCTGGCCTAGCAACATTTTTGAGGAATGAATGATGGTAACAATTTAAATATCTTCTCTACTCTCACACCAAATTCAAAAGTAGGTTTTTATAAAATATTTATAACAGTAATACCTGATCAGAGTATTATTTAGCAATAAAGAAGAATGAAGTACACACAACAACATGAATGAATATTGAAAATGATACATCAAGTGAAAGAGCCAATCCCAAAAGACCATATATTGTATGACTCCACTTACGTGAAATGTCCAGAATATGTAAATCTATAAAGACAGAAGGTAGATTACACGGTACCAGGGAACGGGGGAGCCCTTATTAGACTGATTGCTAATAGGTAAAGTGTTTCTTTTTGGAGTGATAAAAATGTTTTGAAATTAAATAGTGGGGATAGTTGCACAACTACACTAAAACCACCAAATTAGTTGGCTCTGTGGCTCACATCTGTAATCCCAGCACTCTGGGAGGCCGAGGGCAGAGGATCCCTTGAATTCAGGAGTTCAATACAAGCCTAAGCACAAGTGAGACTCCTGTCTCAACTAAAAATAGAAAAATTAGCCAAGCATTGTGGCAGACACCTATAGTTCCAGCTACTCAAGAGGCTAAGGCAGAAGGATCGCTTGAACCTGGAAGTTTGAGGTTGCTGTGAGCCAGGCTGAGGCCAGAACTCTAGCCTGGGTGATAGAGTGAGACTCTGTTTCAAAAAAAAAAAAACCCTAATAAATTGTACACTTCAAAAGGATAAATTTTATGGTATAGTCATTAGTGTCAATAAAACTACTATTTTTAGTGTGAGTAGTGTATAATTCAAACACTGCCAAAAAAGCAAAAAGAAGAAATGAAAAATCATCTTAGATTCCACCCCGAGAGAGTGCAACTAATAGCCTGTTAGCAGTATCCTGCCAGTCGTTTTCCTGCCAATGTGCACACATAGATAGACAGGGTTAGTCTCAACCTCTCCTGAGATCAAAACATCTGAAGACTGTGACACTCTTTTGGGAATCTAAGCTAAGCTTAGGAGTGAGTCTCACCTGAAGCATGTTCTGCTGAAGGGTTCTTTTGGCATGGGACTGCGGTGATGGCGGAGGGTGCTTTGTGGTTTGTGGAGACCCAATAGCCAATCTAACATACCAAAGAATCACTGGCGATCTTACATATTATAAGATGCTCTTACTTATGTTATGTGCTCAACCCTACATCGTGGACAGCTGTCCATGTTAATGTATGGAGTTCAACACCAACTTTCTAACAACCTCATATCCACTGTGTGGGTATTGCATGATTTATTTAACAGTCCTTGTTGATAAACCACTTCTTCTAGGAAGCTTTGGGGGTCACACCAAAGTGTGGACTGCCTCCACCACCTCTCCAAGCTCCCCATTCATTTTCCCCAGAGTAGAGAACCCAACAATGATGATGGGAACTGTTAAAGTTTGGGTCTGTATACTGCTCACTTGTTTCCTCACCCAAACTCCAGGACTCTAGCAGAGAATACACGCTATTAGAAAAGTATTCATGGGCCAGTTGCACTGGCTCACATCTACCATTCCAACACTTTGGGGAGCCAAAGCAGGAAGGATTGTTTGAACCCAGGAGTCCAAGATCAGCCAAGACAATATAGTGATATCCTGTTTCTAAAAAAAAAAAATTAGCCAGGCCTAGTCCCTATAGTCCCAGCTACCCAGGAGGCTGAGGCAGGAAGATTGCTTGAGCCCAGAAGTTCAAGACTATAGTGAGTCATGATTAGGCCATTGCACTCCAGCCTGGGCAACAGAAAGATCCTATCACGACAAAGGAAAGAAAGAGGGAGGGAGAGAAGAAAAATATGAAATGAATGAAGAAATAATGAATGAGTAAATACTCTAAATAGATACATAAAAGTAATTCAAGCTCTTGCAAGCTGGGGGGGGTGGGGGGATTCTGATCCTGAAGTAGTTCTCCAAAAAGTTTCTGAAGTTGTGAATAAAGCCATCTTCCCTATGTGTTTTGGTAATTTTAGAATGTATAAAGCGTTTTCCTAGGCATTACCTCCTTCTGATTTTTCAAACATCTACTGAATGTCAATGGATAAGAAGGCATTATCCACTCCATTTTTGCATAGAATGAACTGAGACTCAGAGAAGTCAAAGGTCTTACCTAGTTTTCCTAGACCTTTTTTTTTTGGCAGGGGCTGGGTTTGAACCCACCATCTCCCTGGCATATGGGGCCAGCACCCTACTCCTTTGAGCCACAGGTGCCACCCATTTTCCTAGACTTTTAAATGTGAACCTCTTTTTGGGGTGGGGGGGACAGAGCCTCAAGCTGTCCCCCTGGGTAGAGTGCTGTGGCATTACAGCTCACAGCAACCGCCAACTCCTGGGCTCAAGCAAGTCTCCTGCCTCCGCCTCCCAAGTAGCTGGGACCACAGGTGCCCGCCACAACGCCCTGCTATTTTTTGGTTGCAGCCGTCATTGTTGTTTGGCGGGTCCGGGCTGGGGATTCGAACCCGCCACCTTAGGTGTACATGACTGGCGCCTTAGCCGGTTGAGCTATAGGCGCCGAGCCAATGTGAACCTCTTGACTATCTCCATAACTGTATTCACTCCGGGGAGCTTAAAGAATTAATGTGGGTCTTCCCCAGCGTAAAATAGGTGCATTGTATGTATTGTAATACGCATCCTGATTATCTAGGTTCCATCCATCACTCCCCAGAAATGGAAGAAGTCCACATTTTAAGATCCTGATATTATCAGATGTTCATCCCTACCCCAACTCCTGCCCTCACTTTCTGGCATTGTAAAGTACAACTGATGGTGCAGGGCTGAGCTAGGAGCCTCATCTCTCCTCTTACAAGGCCGGCCATTCTTGCTCTAAGTAAAGATCATCTGCAGAAATTCTCTTCATGCAGCATGTGATGTGGTCCATAGACTAGTTCTGGTCCATGTTCAGAAACTATCATAGTAATTTGACAAAAAAAAAAATTTTACCACTGTTGAACCCAACAGTAACAGCCACAAAATGGAATTATAATTTGTATAATTTTTCTGTTCATTTTTCTAGTAACTCATTTTTATTATGTTTTGCAACAGTATTAGATTGAAAATTAAAAATAGGCTCAGTGCCTGTAGCTCAGTGAGTAGGGCACCAGCCATATACATCAAGGGTGGCAGGTTCGAGCCTGGCCTGGGCCTGCTAAACAACAATGACAACTGCAACCAAAAAATAGCCGGGTGTTGTGGCAGGTGCCTGTAGTCCCAGCTACTCAGGAGGCTGAGGCAAGAGAATTTGCTTAAACCCAAGGGTTTGAGGTTGCTGTGAGCTGTGACACTATGGCACTCTACTGAGGGTGTCATAGTGAGACTCTGTCTCAAAAAAAAGGAAAATTAAAAACAAAACAAAGCAAAACAAAATTGATTCTTCACCACAAATATTCTAGAAGCCCTGGCTGGAGTCCAGGTTCCACTACTGGATGCAAAGAACTTGACCTTGGGCGAGGACTCAACCTGTGTGACTCTTCAGTTTCTTCATCAGTAAAAAGCGATAATAATAATGCCAACCTGATAGGGCTGTTGAAATATGAAATAACATATGCAAAACACTTACCTACATAATGGGTGGTAGCTGTTCCCGTTCCCTCCCATGCCTTCTGCTGACTCAGGAATGATATATTCTGAAAGACAAGGAGAAACTCAGTTTTAGACAGAGTGATGGAGCAATAATGGCTGGAGATAGACAGAATCATGGCTCTAGGGTGGCACCTGTGGCTCAGGGAGTATGGCACTGGCCCCATATACCCAGGGTGGCAGGTTCGAACCCGGCTCCAGCCAAACTGCAAAAATAGCTGGGTGTTGTGGTGGGCACCTGTAGTCCCAGCTACTCGGGAGGCTGAGGCAAGAGAATCGCCTAAGCATAGGAGCTGGAGGTTGCTGTGAGCTGTGACACCATGGCACTCTACCAAGTGCAACAAAATGAGACTCTGTCTCTCAAAGAAAAAAAAAATCCTGGCTCTAAAGTGTCAGGGAACAGCAAGGAGAGCTGAAAATTGCCTTCTAGAGGGAACAAGTATGGTACAAAGCATCTCAGCCTTTCAGGCTACCTCTTTTAGGATAAAGACTAACTTGTGGAGGGAACGAGAATGTGCCATCCCAAAATATACCACTAGGACATAAAGATTATTTTTGAGCTGAAAGCAGTTGAAAAATAGCAGAGATAGGAAGAACTCTCTGCCCTCTCCCTATCTGCCTAAAAGTAGGGCATAAATTTCCTCTGGATATTTCCTCCCTCTCCTGTACCAGGTGGAGAAGAACAAGCCTTATTCTTATTCTTATTCTTAACTCCTGAGGGCAGTTATCCCACTTCCAGTCAGCTTCCTGGCCTAGTCCTTTGTCTTCCAGTTAGCTGGAACAAGCTCACTCCCAAGACTGAGATGGAACTAAAATGAGTCTGCATTAAAAAAAAATTACTAAATTATCTTTATCTACCATTAGTTTCCTCCATGTAGTTACTTTCCCACAATTTACTGCCAGTAAAAACCTGAATCCCTTTTCCTATTTAGTCATTTCTCCACAATTTTTCAGTCTTTGTTAAAATGCTATATAAGCCTGAGTCTAACTGCTTCTTTGAGTTTTCATTTCTTTTCTGTATAGCTCCCATGCATATAAAATTTAAAATATGGGTGGCACCTGTGGTTCAGTGGGTAGGTTGCTGGCCCCATATACTGAGGGTGGCAGGTTTGAACCCAGCCCTTGACCAAACAGCAATAAAAAAATAGCCGGCCTTGTGGTGGGCACCTGTAGTCCCAGCTACTCAGGAGGCTAAGGTAAGAGAATCACCTAAGCCCAGGAGTTGGAGGTTGCTGTGAGCTGTGACACCACAGCACTCTACCAAGGCCAACAAAGTGAGACTCTGTCTCTTAAAAAATAATAATTAATATATCAATTAAGTCAAAAGCCTTTTCACTTGTTAATTTGTATTTGGTCAGCTCTGTTGCCCAGCAACAGAATCAAAGATCATAGTGGAGGAGTGTTTCATTCTTTACACTTTTTTTTTTTTTTTGAGACAGTCTCACTATGTCACCCTTGGTAGAGTGCTCTGGCGTCACAGATCACAGCAACCTCAAACTCTTGGGCTTAAGTGATTCTCTTGCCTCAGCCTCCCAAGTAGCTGGGACTACAGGTGCTTGCCACAACGCCTGGCCATTTTTTGGTTGCAGCTGTCATTGTTGTTTGGCAGACCCGGGCTGGATTCGAACCCACCAGGTCAAGTGTATGTGGTTGGCGCCTTAGTCACTTGAGCCACAGGCATCAAGCCCCTTTATACTTGTTTTAATTAGGACTTGAGCTCCTGAGGGCAGTTATCCCACTTCCAGTCAGCTTCCTGGCCTAGTCCTTTGTCTTCCAGTTAGCATCCTGAGGTTCCTTTTGGGAGGCCTATAGTTTACTCAGTTACTATCAAGCCATTATATGCTAGTGGGGAGGGTGGATTAAGACAGGGGAGAGGGAGCCATAGCTGCTATGGGCTAGTGGCTGTGGGCTGTGAATTCAACAAGGTAGGACAAGTGGACTGGACTGCAGGGGCTGCAGGGGCTACAGGGACAGCAACAAAGCTACTTTGCCAGCTCTGGTGATATGCTCCATTGGGCTTTGGCATTATGGGCTCGTGGGAAGTGGCAGTAGGCAATGGGCCATGACTTAGAGGACCTGGAACAATTCCTTCTAGAGCTGAGAGACAGACTTGGGGCTAAGAGCAAAAATCACAGAGCTAGGAGCCTTTAAGGACAATAGACAGTATAACTCAGAACTGCAACCCTAACACTTCCTATAGGTTAGGGGCTTCTTCATTCAGAGTTGGTTAGGTAAGACCCAACCCCAGTCTATACACTCATTGCAGAGGAAATGAGAATTCCCCCACGAAGATTTGTTGAAAAAACCCAGCATCATCTGAATATACAAAAGTGTTTACCAAAGGACAGATAAAGATGAAATCTAAGTCATTGTGTCCCAGGACATTCAGTGTCAGGTGTGGGGGTTGCAAGACCTTGGCATAGCCATGTCAGGCACAGTGCAGGAAGGCAGATGAAGCCAGTAGTTCTCAGTGGTGGGCACACTGAGCCTCCTGCTTGCTAAAGTAGCTCCGAAGGTGGTCCTAGAGCTGAGATGTGCTGAGAAGCTAAGCAAGGATGGGCCCTCTGCTCAGGGACCAGGGTTGGCAGCTCCTTCACCCCACTAGAGGGAAGGTGGTGCAAATTCAGCAGGGTGGGACAGTGAAGGATGTCCTATTTGAGATCTTGACCTTCTGGTGAAGGAGAATCCAAGATCACTTGTAGAGGCCGGGCACAGTGGCTCACACCTGTAATTCAAGCACTCTTGGAGGCCAAGGCAGGAGGATCACTTGAGGTGAGGTGTTCAAGACCATCCTAAGTGAGAGCAAGACCCTGTCTCTACTAAAAAGAAAAATTAGTAGGGCACAGTGGCACATGCCTATAGTCCTAGCTACTTGGG
Organism: Otolemur garnettii; assembly: GCF_000181295.1. Taxonomy (NCBI): domain Eukaryota; kingdom Metazoa; phylum Chordata; class Mammalia; order Primates; family Galagidae; genus Otolemur; species Otolemur garnettii. The sequence goes on from NW_003852450.1 coordinate 7,251,906, forward strand.
AGGCTGAGGAAGGAAGGTCCCTTGAAGCCAGGAGTTTAAGGGTTGCATTGAGCTGTGATCACACCATTGTACTCTAGCCAGGGCAACAGAGCAAGACTCTTTTTTTTTCCTTTGAGACAGAGCCTCAAGCTATCCCCCGGGTAGAGTGCTGTGATATCACAGCTCACAGCAACCTCCAACTCCTAGGCTCAAGCAAGTCTCCTGCCTCAGCCTCCCAAGTAGCTGGGACTACAGGCGCCCACCATAACGCCTGGCTATTTTTTGGTTGCAGCCATCATTGTTGTTTTGGCAGGCCTGGGCTGGATTCAAACCTGCCACCTTAGTTGTATGTGGCTGGTGCCTTAGCCACTTGAGCCACAGATGCCG
>NW_003852450.1:7252423-7257925 GCF_000181295.1 Otolemur garnettii
CTGGGGCAGGGTTTGAACCTGCCACCTCTGGTATATGGGGCTGGCGCCCTACTCTTTTGAGCCACAGGCGCTGCGCCTGAGACTCTCAAAAAAAAAAGAAAAAGAGAAAAATTCACTTGGTGAGAGCAAAGAGATGCAGGAGCTAGCGGAGCAGAATGGAAGAGATGATGGATGTGAAGGGAGGAGGGAGCTGATCGGGACAGTGCCCACTTAAATGGATGCCATGGATCAGTAGTCACCACTGAATGCAGGCATGATCTAAGCAGCCAGCAAAGGGCTGGGCACATAGTAGGCAGTCAGTACACATTTGATGACTAAGAGCACAATCACCATTGTTGAGAGAGACAGAAAAAGAGATCAGGTGGAAAACACATCTTACATGAACTTGGTCAGTTAATCCTCTGATAGAAGAGGAAACTTCTTCCCCCAAGTGAGTCACACTCTACCCAAGGCCTCCTGCCCCTACCCAGACTCCTGACTCTGACTTTCCTGAAATAAATCTGGGGGCGGCATATGCCCTGGGAATAGGACACTAGTATTTCTCCTCCTGTGAGACAGAGGCTCCGCCCCTGATTCAGACTTGCCTTACTTAACACCCTTGGTCCTCTCCTACCAGTCCTTCAAGCTTGCTTTTTCTTTGCTCCTTCCAGAAACCCAAACTCCAGGCTCACACTTACTTCCTCAACTGACCTGACTGCAGGGCAAAGCCCAGAAGGGTCAGAGAGCCCAGTGCAGCTGCGTCACCCAGGGTGGGGGTGGAGGGAGCCCAGAAGCTCAAGGGTGGATCCTATTGCCAATTCTACTCTGTTTCTCTCTAGATCTCAGTTTCCCTCTAGGAAACGCATGCTGAGGATGAATAGTCTTTAGTCCTCTCATGACTGATGACTTAGACATAACTTCCCAGCAAACCCCTAGGCAAGGAGCCCCCCAGAGGCATCCCCTCCTCTTAGAGTTGGCCAAGAATCCTTGGCCCAAGGCAGCAAGAGCCTGGCACTGGTGCAGCCATGGAAAAGATCAGAGCTTGCTCCCCAAGGGCCTGAATCCCCTGCCAATACTGCCACCACTCCCCACCCCCAAGAGCCCTGCCCAACCTGTCCTACAGGTGTGTCTGGCTCAGGGCCAGCTGCCCAGCACCCAACTCATTTACGGGAAGGGAGGATGTAAACAGAGGACAAGGGGCGGGCAGAGGACAAAGGCAACCTGGGTCTTTTGTTCATATCTCCTTCAGCTCAGAGGCTGCTCATATCACACCTGGGGGGCTGGCACCCTGGGACCTGTCCACCAAGGGGCAACATGCAGTGCCACAAGCTGTTCTCCATCTCCCCACCAAGATTTTACCTTCTCCCCACCACCTGGTGCCTGTTTCCAGAATTATCCTTGGCCTGCCTACTTTCGCTCATAGCATGGTCTTGGCCTAGGCAATGACCTACCCACTCAGCCCAAGACTCAAGCAGTGGTAGTCACCACTGAACACAGGCATGATCTAAGCACCCGGCAAAGGTTGCTGAGTCAGTGACCAGAGTGTGCCATGTGGACTGCTCAGAAGGCAGGGAGGTACTTAGGTTTCCTTTTCTCCAAGAGAAGATAGAGGATAACAGGCTGAGGATGCCTGAGAGGGACTCAGCCGTAATCAGTGGGGAATCCAGGCAGAGTGAGAATAATAATACTACCTATCTCTCAGAGTTAATTTATTTAGGATGTTTAGAGGACTTGGTCCATAGGAAATTCAAATATCTGGCTGGTGCAGTGGCTAATACCTACCATTCTAGCTTTCTGGGAGGCTGAGATGGGAGGATTGCTTGAGCGCAGGAGCTCAAGACCAGCCTGGGCATGAGCAAGACCCTGTCTCTACTAAAAATAGAAAAACTAGCCAGGCATTGTGGTGGATGCTTATAGTCCCAGCTACTTAGGAGGCTGAGGCAAGAGAATCACTTGAGCCTAGGAGTTTAGGTTGCTCTGAGCTACTACACTACACAGCTATGATGCCACACTCTTGCCTGGGGCAACAGAGTGAAACTGTGTCTCAAAAAAAAAAAATTCCTTGTGTTCAAATATTTTTTGAATATCCACCAAGTTTCAGGCCCTTGTCTAGTGGCAGGGATATATTAATGTACAAAACAAAGACACTTGCCTGTCCATATTCATCTCCATTCTAGGGGGCAATAGACACGAAACAAGATAAATACACAAAAATGTTATACAATAGACAATGACAAGCGCTGGGGAGAAGGAGAAAGCATAGGAGGTGTTGGGGGAGGGGTTGCCAGATGTCTTTCAGAAGAGGCTTGAATGAGGATCTGAAGCCACTAAGGGACAGAGAGATCTGGGTGAACCTGAAAGAAGAAACATTCTGGGGAGAGCAAGGAGGCAACACAAGGCCTTGATGTAGAAGGATGTGTAACATGTTGGGGGAACAGTCAAGAGGCCAGTGCACCTAGAAGGACATCCAACACAGACCCTGGGGCCAGTGCCCCAGGGCCTTGTAGGGGCTTGGTGTACACTTTAATTAAATGGAGCCTTGGAGGGTTCTGAGCAGAGGAATGTCATGAATTCACTTATGGTTTAACTGGATTGCTCTGGCTACAAGATTAGACAATAATATATTATTATCCACTGTTAGCAATTAGTTTTGAATTATGGTAAAATGTACACACATAAAATCGATGATTGTAACCTTTTTTTTTTTTTTGAGACAGAGTCTCTTTGTCACCCTTGGTAAAGTGCCATAGCTTCATTGCTCACAGCAACCTCCAACTCTAGGCTCAAGCTATTCTCTTGCCTCAGCCTCCAGAGTAGCTGAAGCGACAGGTGACTGCCACAACTCCTGGCTATTTTTTAGAGATGGAGTCTCACTCTGGCTCAGGATGGTCTTGAACCAGTGAGCTCAGGGCAATCCACCCACCTCGGCCTCCCAGAGTGTGCTAGGTGAGCCATTGAGCCTTTTTTTTTAGACAGAGTCTCACTATGTTGCTATGGGTAGAGTGCCGTGGTATCACAGCTCACAGCAACCTCAAACCCTTGGGCTTAAGTGATTCTCTTGTCTCAGCCTCCCAAGTAGCTGGGACTACTGGTATTTTAACCATTTTTAAGAGTACAATTCTATGGCATGAAATACAGTCATATTATTGTGCAACCATCACCATCATCCATCTCCAGAACTCTTTTCATCTTTCCCACTGAAACTCTGTTAAACAATAACTCCCCATTCCCCTGCCCCCAGCCCTGGCAACCACAATTGACTTTCTGTTTCTATAAATGTGACTGACTACTCTAGGCACCTCAGGTAAGTGGCATTATGCAGTCTTTGTCCTTGTCTGTCTGGCTAGTCTCACGTAGCTATTCATTTATCATTCTTTCATAATTACTAAGTGATAATGATACTCGCTTTGACTATCCTAGAATTGTCAAAGGAGGTGATGAACCGAAGATGTTTTGTAAATGATAAAACCCAATTTGAATGTTAGGATTATTATGGTCATTGTTCTTCCCCAGGCAAGTCTGCCCAACTGGGAGCGCTGCACTAGGGGGAATTCTGAGCTTCCTTCCAGATGTTTAAAGGGACAGGGCAGGTCACAAGCCCTGGTCACCTGGAAAGCTTCAGTCCCTGGGTTTGCAGTCTGGGGCTTGGTGGGAAAGGTCCTCTGGGCTGGTGTGCTGACCCTGATGACCGGCAGGGAAGCCAGCTCCTCCTACCACCTCTGATGCCACAGAGCCCTCTCCTGCTAAATCTGTGAGGCTCACAGTATACCCCTGCACATTTCTCAAAAGCTCCTAGCCACCCTAGGATATAAATCCCTGCGAGCAACTATATCAGTCCCTTACCCCTAATTACTACCGGATACAAATGTTATGATAGAGATATTTCCTGGGAATTTGGAGAGCACAGAGGAGTACAGAACCATGACGGGGCCAGTAGAGGACTGTGTCAGTAAGGTTTCCTGGAGGTGACTGCTTCACTCTCTGCTCAATAATAGCAACAGTAGGGCTGCTTAAGGAGCAATGCCATGAGCAGTCCCAGCGTCCAAGCGTCCCAGGCGTCCACTCAGTGAGTCTCCTCCTTACTCCCGCAAGGCAGGGACTCTTAGCACTTCCACTTTACAACTGGGGAAAATGAGGCTCAGAGACGTTTATCCCCAAGCTCAAGATCACGCAGCTCCTATCTGGCAATGCTAGGATGGAGTCTGAGGCACGTGACCTTCATAGTCTGCACTTCATCACCCTTGAAGTGCAGGGTCTCCTAAGGAGTGGGCCAGGGTATTAGTATTGGCGGTCCACAGTGGTTCGTAAGATGAGCATAGGTGATGCATGGGCAAACATTTCCAAAAATGTATTAAGTATTAATTCACATTAATGTATGGGACAGTGCCTGTGGCTCAGAGGAGTAGGGTGCTGGCCCCACATACTGGAGGTGGCGAGTTCAAACCCAGATCCAGCCAAAAACTGCAAAAAAAAAAAAAAGAAAGAAAAGAAAAGGAAAAACACGTTAATGTATGCAAGGAAAATGATAGCATGTCATATCCTTGAAGAGATATAATAATATAAAGTTTCCTTTTGTTTTTGAGAAAGTCTTACTCCGTTGCCCCAGGCTAGAGCGCTGTGGCCTCATCATAGCTTAGCCCAGGCTAGAGTGCTGGGGTCTCATCTTAGCTCACAGCAAACTCAAACTTCTGGGCTCGAATGATGCTCCTTCCTCAGCCTCCCAAGTAACTGGGACTACAGGTGCCTGCCACAATACCTGGCTAATTTTTCTATTTTTGGTAGAGATGGGGGGGGGGTCTCACTATGGCTCAGGCTGGTCTCAAACTCCTGACCTCAAGTGATTCTCCCTCCTTGCCTCCCAGAGTGCTAGGATTACAGGCGTAAGCCCCCACACCAAGCCTAGAATTTCTTTTTGAATTAGATTTATTTAAATAAAAAGAGAAGCTTTTTTTTTTTTTTTTTTTTAAGGATTCAATTCTCTTCTAATTTAACTTTCCAGGTATCACATCAAAATGTTATATTTATGAACTGGAATTTTTTAAAATTGTGGTAAAATAGCCATAACGTTACCAATTTAATTATTTTTAAGTATACATTTTGGTAACATTATAGTCACCATGTTGTTCATCTATCACACCACCCATCTCCAGTATTTTTCTGTCTTCCCAAACTGGAACTCTGAATCCATTCTCTTCTCTTGCCCCATTCTCTCTTCATTCCACCCGTCTCCCCATGTTCTCTTCTCCCCTCATCCTGCCCAGCCCCTGGCAATCACCATTTTATGTTCTGTGTTCATGAATTTGCCTATCCTAGGTACTACATATAAGTAAAATCATATAATATTTGTATGTGTCTGGCTTTTGTGTCTGGCTTATTTCACTTATAAAATAAGGGGGAGCCTTTTGTGTCTGGCTTATTTCACTTATAAAATAAGGGGGAGCCTATTTAGAGAGAAAATATCTCAACAAATAATTGGTTTTTGTTTGTTTGTTTTTTGAGACAGAGCCTCAAGCTGTCCCCCTG
>NW_003852450.1:7258042-7260041 GCF_000181295.1 Otolemur garnettii
GGTCCGGGCTGGATTCGAACCCGCCACCTTAGGTGTACGTGGCTGGCGCCTTAGCCGGTTGAGCTATAGGCGCTGAGCCAACAAATAATTATTGTTGTTGTTTGAGACAATGTGTCATTATGTCACCCTCAGTAGAGTACTCGGGCATCACAGCTCACAGCAACCTCTAACGCTTGGGCTTAAGTGATTCTCTTGCCTCAGCCTTCCGAGTAGCGGGGACTACAGGTGCCCACCACAACACCTGGCTATTTTTGGTTGCAGTTGTCATTGTTGTGTAGCAAGCCCGGATTGGGCTTGAACCCACCAGCCTCAGTGTACTGAGCGGGCTTGAACCCCCCAGCCTCAGTGTACTGAGCGGGCTTGAACCCCCCAGCCTCAGTGTACTGAGCGGGCTTGAACCCACTCAGCCTACTCACTGAGCTACAGGCGCCAAGCCATGTTTTGTTTCGATTTTTTTGAGACAGAGTCTCATTTTGTCACCCTTGGTAGAGTGCCATGGCATCATAGCTCACAGCAACTTCTAACTCTTGGGCTCAAGCAATTCTCTTGCCTCAGCCTCCTGAGTAGCTGGGAGTACAGGTGGCCGCCACAATGCCCGGCTGTTTTTTTGTTTTGTTTTGTTTTGTTTATACTTTTTGGCCAGGGCTGGGTTTGAACCCGCCACCTCTGGCATATGGGGCCAGCGCCCCACTCCTTTGAGACACATGTGCTGCCCCTGTTTTTTGTTTGTTTGTTTGTTTGTTTGTTTGTTTATTTTTTTGAGACAAGAGTCTCAAGCTGTCGCCCTGGGTAGAGTGCCATGGCGTCACAGCTCACAGCGTCCTCCAATTCTTGGGCTTAAGTGATTCTCTTGCCTCAGCCTTTGAAGGAGCTAGAACTACAGGTGCCTGCCAAAGCGCCAGGTTATTATTATCATTTTTTTTTTTTTTGGTTGTAGTTGTCATCATTGTTGTTTGGCCGGCCCAGGCTGGGTTCGAACCCACCAACTCCAGGGTATGTACCCATTCAGCTCTTTTTAGAGGTGAGGTCTCACTCTGGCTCAGGCTGGTCTCAAACCTGTGAGCTCAGGCAGTCGACCCACCTCAGCCTCCCAAAGTGCTGGGACTACAGGTGTGAACCACCACGCCCACCCAACAGATGACAGTTTAGGAGGTATGCAGGTGTGACATAGTGCAAGGGTGACTGAAGGTGGGAAATTCAACAGGCTGTGAGAGGGGAAGACTCCTTAGTCATCCCTGTCTCTTGACAAGCCCATGACTAGATCTGCTAAGTGGGAAGTTAGGGCAGCATGTTGGGAATAGGAGAAAGAGGAGGTAGAAAGGGGGTCAAGTGCAAATTCTCATCCAAAGAGTCAAGCAGGTGTTACTTGGTGCAGGACTGGCTGTCCACTCCATAAATGCCTGATAGGCAGCTGATTAGTGGCTTATCTGTGGACTATGCTTCCAGAAAGGAGCCTGGCTCCACTCCAAGTCTTCTGGTGCCATTTTCTTACGCCTGTCTAATTGGGTAGTGCCCAAGCAAAGGCATCAAGGGACTTCATACCGTTGCTGACCCAGATATGTCCAAGAAACCAGTGACTAAATGTGCTATGTCTCAAGGTTCTGAGTCCACAGGAGAGATAATACTTAGGGTAGGATCTAAGCAGAGAGAAGACAGAGATTGGGAAATCCCCAAGGAATGGAGACTTCTGGGATTGAAACAAAGGCATTTCCAGAACAGAGAGGGAGGATTCAGACTCAAGATCACAGCAGGCAAACTCTGGCACAAAGGCATTTCCAGAACAGAGAGGAAGGATTCAGACTCAAGATGACAGCAGGCAAACTCTGGCACCATGAACTGCTAGGTCCAGTAAACCAGAAGTATCAGAACATGAGGTTTCTTTCCAAGGAACACATTCATTGCTTGGTGTTTTCTGAGTAAATGTGATGTTTATGCTATGGGTGTTCTGTGCTGAGTGGTCCTGTGTGTTCCAGGCCTACAGTAGGTACTTCTGCTCCTT
>NW_003852450.1:7260853-7267053 GCF_000181295.1 Otolemur garnettii
AAAAAAAAAAAAATAATAATAATAATGATAATTCCTTTTTAAAATTCACAAAAATCACAAGAAATCTTATTTTGAAAAAGGATACAGTTTGGGAGGCGTTTGTGGGTCAATGAGTAGGGTGCTGGCCCCCTATGCTGAGGGTGGTGGGTCCAAACCCAGCCCGACCAAACTGCTACAACAACAACAACAACAACAACAACCAAATAGCTGGGCGTGGGGCAGGCACCTGTAGTCCCAGCTAATCTGGAGGCTGAGGCAAGAGAATCTCCTAAGCCTAAAAGTGGGAGGTTGCTGTGAGCTGTGACACTACCGCACTCTCCTGAGGGTGTCAAAGTGAGACTCTGCCTCAAAAAAAAAAAAAAAAGAAAGAAAAGAAAAAGGACACAGTTCAAGTGGGAATATAGTCATCATGGAAAAAAAGAGCTCTAGCCAAATTCTTTTCTATGTAATATTTCCCTTGGAGGAACAACATTTCTTAATGAAAGGAATTCATTTTTCCCAGTGGAGAACCTGCTGCTCCAAGTTGCTAATACTAGTTCAATGTTTTATATGAGTCTATTTCTAGGGTGGGAAGTGATTTTGGTGTCGTGAGTAATCTAAATATTGATGAATGAGGTCAAGCGGGGTGGTTCACACCTATAATTCTAGCACTCTGGGAGGCCGAGGTGGGTGAATTGCTTGAGCTCAGGAGTTTGAGACCAGCATGAGCAAGAGCAATACTCCATCTCTCCTAAAAATAGAAAAACTAGTTGCCTGTTTTTCCCAGCTACTTGGAAGGCTGAAGCAAGAGGATTGCTCAAGCCCAAGAGTTGGAGGTTGCTGTGAGCTATGACGCCAGAGGCACTCTACTCAGAGCGACCGAGTGCGACTCTGTCTCAAAAAAATAAATAAATAAATAAACCCTGATGAATGAATGGAACAAATAGAATTCCAAGATCTTAGGTGGTAAAAAGAAATTTTTTAATACCCATTTAAGTTTAGGTACAAATATATACTTTGGAACAATGCTAGATAAATAAAAAGCTACCCAACCTTGTGCAAAATGTAAAATGTTGTTTGCCATCAGGAAGCCTTCCATGTCATATGTGTAATTCTGTATACTACGGACAAATATTTACTCTATTTGTGAGCAGTGATGAAGAGAATAAGGCAGTAGCCACCACAGACCCAAGTCCTGGCCAGGGTCTGGCTCTGCTCCTTGCCCTGTGGGCCTTTGAGGCCCTCTGGGACAAGGTTGGTTAACTATTTGCTGTGCTTCCAGGATGAGGTAATCTGATCTCCCTAGGGAGAGGCGATAACTCTCAGGTAAACCAGCCCAGCCTGCACTGCAGGGCAGACACCATCACCCCAACCCCCACTGAGGCTGCTGCAGGGGCCAGGTGGTGAGTGGGTGGGAGCGGGGTCAGGGCAGGGGTGGGGGGCTCTCTTGAGCTAAGGGCACATTCCTGGCTGAATTCACCCCCTGGGCTGTCCTGGTGGAAATCAGTAACTAGTCCCATGGCTCTGATGCAGCATATCTCTCGGGCTGAAAGAGAGAGGTCTATGGGAGCCCATCTGCCTAGTTGGAGGGGTGCTCAGTAGGGAGGCAGATGAAGTGACTCTGTAGATGGGGAGAACACAAGAAATGCAGTGGAGGCTCGGCGCCTATAGCTCAACCGGCTAAGGCGCCAGCCACGTACACCTAAGGTGGCGGGTTCGGATCCCCAGCCCGGACCCGCCAAACAACAATGACAGCTGCAACCAAAAAATAGCCGGGCGTTGTGGCGGGCGCCTGTGGTCCCAGCTACTTGGGAGGCGGAGGCAAGAGACTCGCTTGAGCCCAGGAGTTGGAGGTTGCTGTGAGCTGTAATGCCATGGCACTCTACCCAGGGGGAAAGCTTGAGGCTCTGTCTCAAAAAAAAAAAAAAAAAAAAGAAATGCAGTGGAGAAAGCCCTGAATGAGGAGTCTATAGACTCTTAGTTCTGGCCCCTCTCTTTTTAAGTGTATACCATGGGCCAGGGACTTACATAGATGCTCTTATTTAATCTTTAGAACAACCCCAGGAGATGGACGTAAGTGTTAGCCACATTTTAGTGATAGGAGAACTGAGGCAGAGAATGAGAAGTTCCTACTTCAGGATTACCCAGCAGTCAAGACTAACTGGGGACTTCAACTAGGCAGGCTGATTCCAGGACTCTGAGCCACAGTGCTATATTGCCTGGGTCCCAAGATATCCTCCTTTGGAACCCCTGTGCCCCTCCTGCTGCCTCTGCTTTTTCTTCCTCCATTTTTTTTTCTGTCACCTTGGGTGCCGTGGCATCATCATAGCTCACAACAGCCTCAATCTCTTGGACTCAGGTGATCCTCTTGCCTCAGCCTCCTAAGTAGCTGGGGTAGACCTCAGGTGCCTGCCACAATTCCTTACAAACCCTAGTCCCTATGGGTCTGTCTCCAGAAAGGAAGGCTTGTGAAGAGCTGATTTACAGTGATTCCCTATCCAGTCCAAGGGTACAACAGAGGAGAAATAGCAAGTAGGTCAACCTTTACCCATTGGTTAGAGCTAAAGCCTTGCCAAAGATCACCAATTAGGGTTCAAAGGTGTTAACTAATGGCCATTAACAACTATTTATTTATTTATTTGAGATAGTGTCTCATTCCATTGCCTAGGTAGAGTGCAGTGGCATCATCATAGCTCACTATAACCTCAAACTCCTGGGCTCAAACAATCCTCCAGCCTCAGCCTCCCAAGTAACTAGAACTACCGGTGCATACCACTACACCTGGCTAATTTTCTGATTGTTTGTAGAGATAGGGTCTTTTTTTTTTTTTTTTTTTTGGAGACAGAGTTTCACTTTGTCACCCTCAGTAGAGTGCTGTGGCATCATAGTTCATCATGCAAACTCTTGGGCTCAAGCAATTCTCTTGCCTCAGCCTCCCAAGTAGCTGGGACTACAGGCATCTGCCACAACACCCAGCTATTTTTAGAGATGAAGTCTTGATCTGGCTCAGGCTGGTCTCTAACCTGTCAGCTCAGGCAATCCAGCCACCTCGGCCTCTCAGAATGCTAGGATTACAGGTGGGAGCCACCTCACCCAGCCCTAGAGACAAGGTCTTGCTCTTCCTAACGCTGATCTCAAATTCCAGACTTGAAGCAATTCTCCCACCCTGGCCATCCTAAGTGCTAGGATTATGGGTCTGAGCCACAGCACCAGGCCCCAATAACTTCTTTATAAGGTACGAGATGGGCACATGCATTTATTCAACAAATTGCTTATTGAATCCATCTACAGGATAGGCATTGTGAACAAAATGAGAAAAATGTGATGTCCTCATGGAGCTTTCATTTTAGGGTATGGGGGAGACAATTACAAAAAAGGATAAATATATGATTAGTCTGATCATGATTAATACTGTAGGGAAAAAAACAGAAAAAGAGGATAGGGAAGCAGGCAAGACTGGGCTAGGCAATAGGTTGCAATTTTGATGAGGAAGATTAGGGAACTTCACAGAGAAGGCAATTCTTTTTTCTTTTTAGAGATAGTCTCACTTTGTCGCCCTCGGGAGAGTGTTGTGCCGTCACAGCTCACAGCAACCTCTTGGGCTTAAGCAATTCTTTTGCCTCAGCCTTTCAAGTAGCTGGGACTACAGGCACCTGCCACAATGCCCAGCTGTTTTTGTTGTTGTAGCTGTCATTGTTATTTAACAGGCCTGGGCTGGGTTCGAACCGCCAGCTCCATTGTATTTGGCCGGCTCCCTAATCACTGAACTATGAGCGCCAAGCCAGAGAAGGCAATTCCTTTTTTTTTTGGTAGAAACAGAGTCTTACTTTATTGCCCTTGGTATAGTGCTGTGGCATCACATAGCTCATAGCAATCTCCAGCTCCTGGGCTTAGGCGATTCTCTTGCCTCTTATCCACACAACGCCTGGCTTTTTTTTTTGCAGTTTTTGGCCAAGGCTGGGTTTGAACCTGCCACCTCTGGCATATGGGGCCGGTGTCCTACTCCTTTGAGCCACAGGCGCTGCCCGGCTTGGCTATTTTTTTGTTGCAGTTTAGCTGGGGCCGGGTTTGAACCCACCACCCTTGGTATATGGAGCCGGTGCCCTACTCACTGAGCCACAGGCACTGCCCCAGAGAAGGCAATTCTTTTTTTTTTTTTTTTTGAGACGGAGCCTCAAGCTATCCCCCTGGGTAGAGTGCCATGGCATCACGCTCACAGCAACCTCCAACTCCTGGGCTCAAGCGAGTCTCCGGCCTCAGCCTCCCAAGTAGCTAGGACTACAGGCACCTGCCACAACACCTGGCCATTTTTTGGTTGCAGCCATCATTGTTGTTTGGCGGGCCCAGGCTGGGGATTCGAACCCGCCACCTTAGGTGTATGTGGCTGGCGCCTTAGCTGCTTGAGCCACAGGCGCCGAGCCAAGAAGGCAATTCTTAAGCAAAGACCCAAAGAAAATGAGAGATTAAAGTACTGGGGTTTTGTTTTTGTTTTTCTTTTGTTTTTAAGGCAGAGTCTCACTTTGTCACCCTTTGTAGAGTGCTGTGACATCATAGCTCACAGCAACCTCAAACTCTTGGGCTCAAGCAATTCTCTTGCCTCAGCCTCCCAAGTAGCTGGGACTATAGGCATCTGCTAAAACGCCTGGCTGTTTTTAGAGATGAGGTCTTGCTCTCGCTCAGGCTGGTCTCCAACCTGTGAGCTCAGGCAATCCACCCACCCTCAGCCTACCAGAGTGCTAGGATTACAGGCATGAGCCACCACACCTGGCCCGAGATTTAAGTATTTACATCTGGGGAAGATTCCAGGCAGAAAAAAGCAAAAGGACAAAAGTCAGAGTATTGCACGGTCCAGAGCAATGAGGGGTGTGCATGGAACAGAGCAGAGAGCAGTCAGAGATACGATCAGAGAGGAAGGGACAGGTGGCTTTGGGCCTCAAGAGTCACTTGAGGACCTCTGCTATGCCCCTGAACAGAGGGTTTTGAGCAGAGGATTTATGTGATTGCAGGAATGGAAGCAAGAAGAGTAATTAAGACACCATGTTTGTGTTAATCAAGGTCAGAGGCCAGGAAGCCATGGAGGTGGGTGAAGTAGTTGGAGTCTAGATATACTCTGCATGTAAAGAGAACAAGACTTGCTGCCAGATGGAATATGGAGTGTGGGAGAAAAGAGAGGCGTCAAGGGTGACTCCAGAGTTTTTGTCTTGAGAAACTAGAATGAAGAAGTTTCCGTTTATTATGGGAGAACTGGTTGGAGGGTGATCTGGAGTTGGGTTTCAGCATGTTAAGTTTGAGCTGCAAGTAAAGATGACACAGAGGCAGCTGGACATGCAAGTCTGGAGGTCAGTTGCTGTCAGATGGCAGTCATCATTTAATATGGTCACTGTACGGTTAAGGACAGAGGGGAGATGATGCACTGAGCTCTGGACGCTCCAACATTCAGTGGTCCCTGGAAGCCAAAAGGCAAATGTGTCTCAGGAGGAGGATGTGATCAGTGGTGCCAAGTCTACTGGGAGATCAAAGGAGAAATGAGGACTGAGAAGTAGCTGCTGGGGTAACACAATGAAGATCATTGCTAAGGTCAACAAAAGCGTCATCAGTGGAGGGCATCAAAGCTGGCTGTGTGAGCCTAGGAGACCACAGATAAAGATGCGTGCTGTAAAGGGGAGATAGGGAATGGACTGTAGTTTTGTTTGTTCATTTGTTAATGTGGGAGAAATGGTGATACATTTATGTACCCATGGGAAAAATTAAATAAAAAGGAAAGTTTTTGAGGAGGGAGGGAATTGTTGGAGCATTGTCCTTGAGTGGGTGAGATGGGAAGAGACTTAGTGCATGGGCAGTGCAAGAGGCTCCTGGCCTCAGCCAGGAGCACAATCTATTATCTGCAGTAACAGGGGACAGGCATGGATGTTGGTAGGTGTGAGGGTGGAGGGGTGGGAACTCCTCTGACTGCTTCTGTCTTCTTGGTGAAATATGGACCCAGGTCCTCTACTGAATAAGGACTAGGAAAGGAGGTAGAGGTCTGATGAGAGCGAAGGTATGAAATATTCCTCTAAGAAAACAGGAGGAGGCTCGGCGCCTATAGCTCAACCGGCTAAGGCGCCAGCCACATACACCTAAGGTGGCAGGTTCAAATCCCGGACCCGCCAAACAACAATGACGGCTGCAACCAAAAAATAGCCGGGCGTTGTGGCGGGCGCCTGTGGTCCCAGCTACTTGGG
>NW_003852450.1:7267209-7269974 GCF_000181295.1 Otolemur garnettii
AAAAGAAAACAGGAGGAGTCAACTAGGGAAGGGTAGTATGATTGTTGTCAGGAAACACTGTGGCCCACTTGAGGCTCATGGTCGGTATTTTAGCCCAAGGCTTCTCCATCTCAGTGTTATTGACACTTTAGGCCAGGTGAGTCTTTGTTGTGAGGAGCTGGCCTGAGCAGTACGGGATGCTTGGCATCCCTGGCCTCCTGCCACTAAATGCCCGTATAGTACCCCTCCACCACCCCTCCCTGCTATGATAATCAAAATGTATTCAGACATTGCCAAATGTCCCTGGGGGTCAAGATGCAGAATTGCCTGTTGATCAAGACAGGCGCCCACTTGGAGTGACCAAGGGTTGGATTTAATCTACGGAGTGGTTTGGCCAAGAGAGTAGAATAAAGCAGATGGGGGCAAGAGAGTTTAGGGCTTCTAAAAGGGAGCGATTATAATGACTGAGGAGAGAGAGAACATCAAGGGGTAAAGGACAGAGACAGATGGAAAGGCCAATGCTCTAGAGATCCCAGTGGGGGCAAGGGGTTGCTGGGGCTATAATTCAATGAGGGTGAGCTGTGAAAATTCCAAGTCCTGGTCAGAGAGTGAAATTGAGAATGTTGAGGTCTTCAGTTATTGGTAATGACAAGGTCTAAAGGATAACCACGGAGTTAATAGTTGAATTAATGTGGATGACAAGACCCCTGAATTCTTTCTAAAAAGTTTAACGATCACATCCTTGACTTCCTCTTCAGATGATGTTTCCTGATGGTGCCCTGAATTTTCTCTTTGCTATCAACCTTTTTTTTTCTTTTTTTTTTTTGAGACAAAAGTCTCATTTTGTCACCCTCAGTAGAGTGCTGTGGCATCACAGCTCACAGCTCCCTCCAGCTCTTGTGCTTGGGTGATTCTCTTGCCTCAGCCTCCCAAGTAGCTGGGACTACAGGCACCTGCCACAACGCCCAGCTATTTTTTGTTTTTGTTTTTGCAGTTGTCATTGTTGTTTTAGCAGGCCCATCCCAGGTTCGAACTCGCCACCCTCAGTGCATGTGGCCAGTGCTGTAACCACTGTGGTACGGGCGCTGAGCCCGCCATGAACATCTTAACCCATTCAGCAGCTGCCTGTTCCCCTCAGGTCTAATGAAGCATTTCAGAGTCTGCATATCACTAAGCCTCCTTGGTGGCCACCCCCCCGGAACGCGAGGCTCCTCTCCTCTTTCTTCCCATTCTCTATATAAGTGGTAGCATTTCATGCGTCTTTACCTTTGCACATGATGTTCTTTCTGCCTAGTGACCCTCATCTCTGTGTCCTGGTGAGTTCACTCATCTTCCCAGAATCCACCCACACCTGGTTCCAGAATCTGCTCTGTGGTTTCATTATCGCCTTATGTATACTGTACTTTCATTACACTGTTATTCCCAATGCCTAAAGCATCTGTTTGCTCATCTGACTTCAAGAGGGGAGGATCCTTGTCTTGTCTTCCTTTATATCATCAATGCCTGGCACAAAGCAGATTCTTTAATGAATCATCGTTTTTATTAGAGGCATAGTATTCTATATTATAAATATATGAGTCATACTTTGGTTAACTAATTCCAAATATTAGACATGTTCGTAATGCGTAAAGTTCATTTTTCAAAATAGTGAAGGCAATTGTCCTCTTTTTTTTTTTCTTCCAACCATATTCTACATGGTCTCTTCTTTTTTTATTATAAGAGAAATACAGGCTGGGTGCAGTGGCTCACACCTGTAATCCTAGCACTTTAGGAGGACAAGGCAGGAGGATCACTTAAGGCAAGACCAGTCGGA
The DNA here is from genome assembly GCF_000181295.1 of Otolemur garnettii. Taxonomy (NCBI): domain Eukaryota; kingdom Metazoa; phylum Chordata; class Mammalia; order Primates; family Galagidae; genus Otolemur; species Otolemur garnettii. Next base: position 7,269,002 of record NW_003852450.1, read on the forward strand.
GCAACTTGGCAAGACCCTATCTCTACAAAAAGTTTAAAAATTAGCTATGCGCCATGGTGCATACATATAGTCCTAGCTACTCTGGAGGCTGAAGCAGGAGGATGAATTAAGCCCAGGAGTCTGAAGTTGCTGTGAGCTATGATGACATCACTGCACTCTAGTTCAGGCAACAAAAAAGACTAGGCCTCAGTAAAAAAAAAAAAAAAAAAAAAAGAGAAAGAGAGCGAAATATAAGCTTATTTATTTAGAGACAGAGTCTCAAGCTGTCGTCCTGGATAGAGTGTCATGGCGTGAAAGCTCACAGCAACCTCAAACTCTTAGGTTTAAGCAATTCTCTTGCCTCAGCCTCCCAAGTAGCTGGAACTACAGGCACCCACTATAATGCCTGGCTATTTTTTTGTTGCAATTGTCATTGTTTAGCAGGCCTGGGTCAGGTTCGAACCCGCCAGCCTTGTTGCATGTGGCTGGTGCCCTACCCACTGAGCTACGGGCACTGCCATAGCTCAAAATACAACTTAAAATACAAGCTTATTTTTTTTTATAAGCTTATTGTTAAAGAAAATTCAGGCAATACAGAAAAGCATAAAAACAGAAGTAAAAATCTTGCATAATTCCACTATCCAAAGATAGTCATTGTTATCCTGCTGATATATATCCTTCCAGACTCTTTCCTATGGATACATATACCCACAGTTATTTCTACATTTTCAAACCAAAATTGGGACATACGATGCATGCTGTTTTATAACCAGCCTTCTGCACTTACCAGTATATAATGAACAATATTCCATATTTTTAAATATTCACAGATCATTATTTTTAATGGTTGCATAATGTTTCATTGTAGATTATGACTATTAAACAAATCCTCTTACTTTGGGCATTTTGGTTGTTGCCAAGATGCCATGAATCTCCTCGTAGATACATCTCTGTACACTAAGCTGATTCCCTCTCTCTCTCTTTTTTTTTTTTT
>NW_003852450.1:7270130-7273266 GCF_000181295.1 Otolemur garnettii
CTCACAGCAACTTCCAACTCCTGGGCTTAGGCGATTCTCTTGTCTCAGCCTCCCAAGTAGCTGGGACTACAGGTGCCTGCCACAACCCCCAGCTATGTTTTGTTTGCAGTTTGTCTGGGGCTGGATTTGAACCCGCCACCCTTGGTATATGTGGCCAGTGCCCTGCCCACTGAGCCACAGGCGCCACACACATGTTGGTTTTAAAACCTGATTCTGTTACTTAATGTTTGTACAGTCATAGACAAGCCATGTGACTTTTTTCGATCTCAATTTGCTCAGTTATGAATGGAAGGTCCCAATTCCTCCCTCATAGGATTCTTTTGAGATTAATAAGATACTGGGGTTTTTTTTGGTTTTTTTGGTTTTTTTTTTTTTAGAGATAGAGTCTCACTTTCTTGCCCTCAATAGAGTGCTGTGGCATCACAGCTCACAGCAACCTCTAGCTCCTGGGCTTAGGCAATTCTTCTGCCTCAGCCTCCCCAGCAGCTGGGACTACAGGAGCCCGCCATAACACCCGGCTACTTTTTTGTTGCAGTTTGACTAGGGCTGGGTTTGAACCCACCACCCTCAGTATATGGGGATGGCGCCCTACCCACTGAGCACAGGTGCCGCCCGATACTATGGTTTTTTTTTTTAATGCCCAAAGCATTCAAAAAATACTTTTACATGGCAAAAAGCATTTCAAATAATAATGCAGATTATGTTATAGAAAGTCTCCTTCTCACTCAATCTACTGTAGTTTATTTCACCAATCCTCTTTTGATTAACAGGTTGCTACCTTTTGCCTGCAATTATAACACTTCACAGTGTGCATCCTTGTACATATATCTTTGTACACGTACCCAATTATCTTCTTTAGAAAAATTTTTAGATGTGAAATTGCTGTGTAAAAACATATGCATATTTTTAAGGCTTTTAAACAATTCGTGGGACTGATTTTCAGAAAGGCTCCCCTGGTCACACCTTGACGAGCGAAGTGTATATCACGTTTTAGTTTCTTCATATCCTCACCTGCTCTAAACATCAAGGGCATTTTTCCTCCCAATTTGGCATATGAAAAGTAGTATCCCCCATAATCTTAAGTTGCTCTTTTTTCTTTTCTTTTTTTTTTTTTTTTTTTTTTGAGACAAAGCCTCAGGTTGTCGCCCTGGGTAGAGTGCTATGGCATCACAGCTCACAGCAACCTTCAACTCCTGGGCTCAAGCAAGTCTTCTGCCTCCACCTCGCAAGTAGCTGGAATTATAGGTGCCTGCCACAACGCCCAGCTATTTTTTGGTTGCAGCCGTCATTGTTGTTTGGTAGGCCCAGGCTGGATTCAAACCCGCCAGCTCAGGTGTATGTGGCTGGCACCTTAGCTGCTTGAGCCACAGGCGCCAAGCCAAGTTGCTCTTATCTCTGAAGCAATGGAAGGAAAGAGAGCAGATGCATCTTTCTGCATTCTCTAGAGACAGTGTAATTTTCCAAACCTAGCATTTGCTCTGCCTGGAGCATTCCTTGTTGGCTAGAAATCAGCCAGGGAATCAAGCCTGTGGATATAGGGGTCTAAATCCCAGCTTGCCCTGTAAGCACATGAGGTAGATGAGGACAGACCCAGGGATGCTGGGACTTTCCCCTGGACATTGTGGCTTGGGTCACTGAGGCTGGTAGGTGTGGAGGTGGGCAGGTGAGCTTGAGTCATGCAGGACACTGGGCGTGGTTTCCTGGATCAGCTCCAGAGTTGACATGCAGGTTCCAGTAACGGGCGGCTGAGCTGGGCTAATTGCTGCCGCTATTGCTTCAGCCCAACCCAGCACGTAGCAGGAGGAGGAGGAGGAGAAAAAGGGCAGGACAGGAATGGAGAAAGCAGCACTCCCAAGAGATGGCCACCATGAGAATCTCTCAAGAACTGAAAACTTACCTCCCACCCTTCCCATAGCATCAAGGAGTCTCTGGAAAGTACCCCCTGACCACCCACACACACAGGCATGGGGCGCTTCTCAAACTGCGCATCTAGTGGTGAAAGTTCAGGGACCTATGCAGCAGTGAGACATTTGGGTTGTTTAGCGCCTCTCAAAATGGAGTCAGTTGTGGAGTTGAAGAAAGAAGGTCTGTAAGCCAGGGTTCAGGTCCTGGTTTCCTCAACTTACTAGTGGCATCATCACAGCTTACTGCAACCTTGAACTGGGTTCAAGTAATTCTCCTGCCTCAGACTCCCTAGTCACTGGGACTACAGGTGCCCACTATGATGCCTGGCTAATTTTTCTACTTTCAGTAGAGACAGGGTCTCACTCTTGCTCAGGCTGGTATCGAGTTTCTGAGCTCAAGAGATCCTCCTCAGCAACCCAGAGTGCCAGGATTACAGGTGTGAGCCACCAAGTCTGGCCTCGAGCTATTTCTTAACCTTTCTAAAGCTTCAGCTTCCTCAGCTGTGATAGGGGACACTCATCCTCTATCTACCTTGCAGACCTGTATACACACACACAGACACACGCACACCTCAAGTTCTAGGAGTTCTAGGCTCTAGAATTAGCCCTCTACTATCTTTGCACGATCCCTTCCCTACTGGGTCCCCTGCACTCAGCATGGAGCCATGCACACAGCAGACATTAATGACACTGAGCAAATAAATGATGTATAAAAAGCAATAACCGGACACATGAGTCCACTGTCAAGATCAATCTGTATCAATATGTTATAGTATTTTGAGCAAGTCACCTTCCTTTTCTGAGTCTCAGTTTCCTCATCTATAAAGAACAGATTGTTCTTCTAGATCGAGAGCTCTGTTCTGAAATCACTGATGAATAGTCGTGATATATGGGCTAATTAAAGGTATGTGTTCTTTTTTTTATTAAATCATAGCCGTGTACATTAATGCAGTCATAGGGTACAGTGTGCTGGTTTTATAGACAATTTGAAATATTTTCACCAAACTGGTTAACATAGCCTTCATGGCATTTTCTTGGTTATTGTGTTAAGACATTTTATATTCTGCACTTAGAAAGATTCACATGTACCGTTGTATGTGTTCTTCTTGAAAAGAGATGAGTTGAGGGGAAAATATATAAAGAGCTAGTATTATTATTATTATTATTTGAGACAGAGTCTCACTATGTCACCCTCAGTAGAATTCTGTGACATCACAGCTCACAGCAACCTC
>NW_003852450.1:7273366-7292816 GCF_000181295.1 Otolemur garnettii
TTGTCATTGTTGTTTGGCAGGACTGGGCTGGGTTCGAACCTGCCAGCTCTGGTGTATATGGCTGGCGCCCTAGCCGCTGACCTATAGGCACTAAGCCTATGAAGAGCTATTATATAGACAAATGTGGTTCCGCTAATGCTCTTCCCCCAGCAGAGAGCACGGTGTATGGATGGTATAAGACTGTGGCAGTGGTGACATCTTTGGGCACTCTGAGCTAAGCGGCCATGCCCAGCACAGAAGATGGTGGGGAGATACTCCACTGTGCGTGACAACACTGGTATGCCACTCATTGACCTGGGCTAAAAGGCAGTTGTTCACGGGAGTGGGGAGAGGTGGCTGGGGGGGGGCACCAAGATGTCGAATCTGTTGACGCCTCCAAAGTCGTTCCCAAAGTATGTTCTGTCGCCCCTTACCACTATGCCCCAGACCCTTGAACCAGCGGAATACGACATATCTCTGGAAACCCGGAAGGCACAAGCCGAGCGGTTGGCTCTAAAAGCCCGGCTTAAATGGGAGTACCTGCTTCAGTACAACGACCCCAAGTCCCGAGGGCTCATCGAAGATCCTGTCTTGATTCATTGGACCTGTGCAAGATCAGCAAACGTCTATCCCAGTTTTAGACCCACTCCCAAGACTCATTGTTAGGAGCTGTGTTTAGAATTGGGCCCCTCATCTTCTGGTATTATGTTTTCAAAACTGACAGGGATAGGAGAGAAAAACTTATCCAGGAAGGAAAATTCGATCGAACATTTAACACTACGTATTAAGTCTGGCAATGAGGACTGGATGTGTTCTTACTTAAATAAATCTTCTATTTATTACTTTAAAAAAAAAGAACTGAGCTAAAAATAGCCTTGGCGGTGAGAACATTTGATACTTCTCAGTATGGGGGGCTCTGGTCCCATCCTAGTCCCTCACAGAAGTATCTAGTTAGGTTTTCACACTCATGACCATCACTATTCTCCTCTACCCTCACTCAGGCTCCGTCATCTGTTCAATTACTGACATCCTGAACAAGCCATCACTTTGCCATGTAGAGGGCCACAAATGTGCTCCTGGCCTGGGAGCAGTGGGTGGGGTCAGGGATAGATGTTTTTAACCGTGGCTTGAAAATTCTGTACTTCTGCATGGTGGTGATGGTGGGGCCTTAAGACTCCGCCGCTACATATGATGACCCAGTGAGAAAGCTGGCTCAGCTCAGCAGGTCTTCTGATTTTCTGTTTTGTTTTGTTTTGTTTTTGTGGGAGAGAGTCTCACTATGTCACCCTCAGTAGAGTGCTGTGGTGTCACAGCTCACAGGAACCTCAAACTCTTGGGCTTAAGCGATTCTCTTGACTCAGCCTCCCAAGTATCTGGGACTACAGGCATCCACCACAACGCCCGGCTATTGTTCTTTTGATGCAGTGTCATTGTTGTTTAGCTGGCCCAGGCTGGGTTTAAACCCACCAGCCTTGGTGTATGTGGTTGGCGCCATAACTACTGTGCTACGGGCTCTGAGCCAGTCTTCTGATTTTTAAAAAATGAATCCACAGGGCTGGACATGGTGACTCACAGCTATAATCCTAGCACTCTGGGAGGCTGAGGTGGGAAGATTGCTTGAGCTCAAGAGATCAAGACCAGCCTGAGTAAGAGCAAGAGCCATCTCTATTAAAAATAGAAAAATTAGTTGGGTGTTGTGGTGGGCAGTCTAAGCTACTTGGGAGATGGAGGCAAGAGGATTGCTTGAGGCTCAGCACCTGTAGCTCAGCAGCTAGGGCGCCCGCCACATATACCGGAACTGGTGGGTTCGAACGCAGCCTGGGTCTGCCAAACAACAATGACAACTACAACAAAAATATAGCCAGGCATTGTGGCAGGTACCTGTAGTCCTAGCTAGTTGGGAGGCTGAGGCAAGAGAATCACTTATGCCCGAGAGTTTGAGGTTGCTGTGAGCTGTGACACCACAGCACTCTACCGAGGGCAACACAGTAAGACTGTCTCAAAAAAAAAAAAAAAAAAAAAAAAAGAGCGAGAGAGAATTGCTTGAGCCCAGGAGTTTAAGGTTGCTGTGAGTTAGGCTGATGCCAGGACACTCTAGCCTGGGCAACAAAATGAGATTCTGTCTCAAATGAAAAAAAAAGGAAAGAGGGAGAAGCCACAAATTCAGGGTTTTTTTCCATGAAAATTTTTCATATTTTAAAAGGTTGGCACGTTTTCATGTTTGGTGAGTATTGCAAATGCATCTATAGTAGAAGTCATGGTGGGTAGTTCCCTGGAGCTCTTACCAGTTCAGAGGCAGGGAGGCAGAGTGGCTTCATTGGCGTGTGACCAGTGCAATTGTCCTATAAGACCCTGAGTTTAGAGGACTGGGCCCCATCAATGGTAATGAGCCGCTTTGCTATGGCCATTTTGAAACTCTTTTTTTTTTGAGACAGAGTTTCACTTCATCACCCTCAGTAGAGTGCCAGTGGCATCACAGCTCTCAATCTCAAATTCTTGGGCTCAAGTGATTCTCTTGTCTCAGTCTCCCTAGTAGCTGGGACTATAGGAACCTGCCACAATGCCCGGTTATTTTTAGAGATGGGGTCTTGCTCTTGCTCAGGCTGATCTTGAACCTCTGAGCTCAGGCAGTCCACCTGTCTTGGCCTCCTAGAATTCTAGGATTACAGGCATGAGCCATCCAGCCTGGCCTACAGTTTGAATTTTTTTTTTTTTGCAGTTTTTGGCCAGGGCTGGGTTTGAACCCATTACCTCTGGCATATGGGGCCTGTGCCCTACTCCTTTGAGCCACAGGCACTGCTCAGAATTTTTTCTTTTTTTTGAGACAGAGTTTTATTATGTCACCCTCGGTAGAGTGCTATGACATCACAGCTCACAGCAACCTCAAACTCTTGGGCTTAAGCAATTCTCTTGCCTCAGCCTCCCAAGTAGCTGGGACTACAGGTGCCCACCACAACGCCCAGCTACTTTATGGTTGTAGTTGGCCTGGGCTGGATTCAAACCCACCAGCTCAGGTGTATATGGCTGGCACCCTAGCCACTGAGCTACAGGCGCCGAGCCCACACTTGAAATTTTTAATAATGTTTTAACAAGTACCCAAGTTGTCACTTTGCCCTGGGCTCTGCAAGTTATATAGAAGGTCCTGACTGGGGGAAAGTGTTGAACTTTCCACTTCATGGAAAGAGAGGACAGAGGGAGGTCAGCAAATGCTTCACAGTTGGGGACCAGTGGATGGGAGGGAGAGGAGCCATGTAAACAAAAGGCTGAGCCTGTGAACAGGGGCTGCTGATTTGAGCAGGGGACTGAGCCTGTACATGAGTGTGGGAGGTTGTGGCGTGCGAGTGTGTGCTACATGCCAGTACATGCAAGCGTGTGTGTTTGGGACTGGGTATGTGGCCTGTGTGAGTGTGTATGTAGTGTCTGCAGTGCGTGCAAGTGAGTGAGGGCTTGGGAGAGAGTGTGGGTATGTACGTTAGCATGCGTGTGGATGGCATGTGTGAGTGTGTGGTTCACTTGAGTGTGTATGACCAGGGGTGGCATTTGTGTTGTGTGTGTTTCACATGAGTGTGGGTGGCATTTGTGTATGTGTGTGGTTCACATGAGTATATATGAGGTTGGGCAGCATGTGTGTGTGCCTCACATGAGTGCATATGACCGTGGACGGCATGTGTATGTGTGGTTCACACAAGTGTGTATGAGCATGAGTGACATGTGGGTGGGTGTGTTCACGTGAGTGTATGAGTGTGGGTGGGACATAAGTGTGCAGGGTGTGTGGTTCCTGAGAGCATGTATGAGTGTGCGTGGCATGTGGGTGTGTGTGTGGTTTACTTGAGTGTGTATGAGCAGGGGTGGCATGTGAGTGTGTGGTGTGAATGTGGTTGATATGACGTGTGTGTGTGTGTGTGTGTATGTGTACTGTGTGTACTGTGTGTGTACTGTGTGTACTGTGTGAGTGGGGGGGGAGGTGGCCAGGGCAGGGAGAGGCACAGGGCAGTTTAACAAATATTTATCAAGCACCTTTCTGTGCCAGGCACTGTGCGGGGTGCTGAGAGCTCAGAGTCTCAGCTGAGAGCTGAGGTGAGTAAGCCCCAGAGGTGCTCACAACCCACTAGGGGAGCGAGATGTATAAACAGATCATGGAATAAAAGCAGACTGAAGTAAAACCCTTGATAAAAATGCAGCCTCTTTACCTACTTTCCCCAAGAGGCCTGCAAAGCTAGTTTTCCTGGGAATGGGTGGGAGGGGTGGGGCTGTGCAGGGACTCTGGGAATGGCTGGGGAGGCTGACCCCAGCTCCTCCTGGGGCACACCCAAACATGGGAGGGGTGACCTCCCTCTGACCAGCACAGCGACAGACACGCCCTGACCCACAGATGCAGATAAGAGGTGACCAGCAGCTCAGGGCAGGATATAAACAGCCCCACCCTGTGGCCTCTTCCCACCCCCACTCCCAGCCCAGGACACACCCTGGGGGACAGGGAGGGCTTGGAGTCCATTCAGAGGTGCCTAGGCTGGTGAGAGCTAGGGGACAGAGAGGGGGCCAAGAAAGGCCAGCCTGTCCATCTGTGCAGGTGTCTGCAGAGACTCTGTCACCGGGGCTAGAGGGCTGCGGTATCATGAGAGCTCACAGCAACCCCAAACTCCTGGGCTCAAACAGTCCTTCTTGCCTCAGCCTCCTGAGTGGGTAGGACTATAGACGCCCAGCTAGCTTTTCTATTTTGAGTAGAGACAGGGTCTCGAATTCCTGAGCTCAAGTGATCTTCCCACTTTGGCCTCCCAGAGTGCTGGGATTACAGGCATGAGCCACCACATGGGCAGAGAAAGACGTCTTGGGGGAGAAACATGGCTCTCTCTGGGGCTGCCTTCTCTCTGGCTCTGCTCCTAGAGCCTCAGGGCAGCCTCACGGAGCCTCAGTCCCCACTTTCACCTGTGCCCCCACCCCCACCTGGATCCCCACTCCCACCTGGCTGGTGACCTTGGGCCAGCCACTAGCCTCAGCAGTGAAATAGGGACACCCAGTCTCCTCAGAGGGCTGTGGGGCGGACAAAATGAGATAATGGGATGAAGAAAGCGCCTCATAAACTGAAAACAGCAGGACAAAGGTCGGGCAGCACTGTGTCCCAGCCCTTCAGCATGGAGGATGAAGGGACTTGGCCTGCAGCCTCAGCCCTCCTCCCCCACGCGAAGCCTCACAGGGTAACTCACTGCTAGGATCTTCTTAGAGCTGAGGAAACTGGCGCCAAGTGAGGCACAGCAAATGTGTCCTGGGTTCCAACGTTTCCTCCCTCACTCTTTGGCAAGGTGACTTCAGGCAACACTACCGTCACCTCTCTTAAGGGCCCTCAGATAATGCGGTGGAGAAATCAGCACGTCAATGTGTTTAACACATATTAATTTTCAAGATATGAGGCTATTGGTCCCCCCACCAGGTCAACATGGAGCCAGCTCTGTCTGAGGTCCCTATTACTGCTCCCCCTTTGGCTAAACCTGTTCAGATTTCAGAAAGGGGATGTGAAAGAAGTCTTCTTCCTAACTGGCCCCAGAGGACTCTCCAGGTGCTCTTGAGAACCCACTGTTCTCCCCAACCAACTTCCCCACTCTCCCACCATTCCTTGTTTCTCCAGAGCAAGCTCCATTTCTGCACGCACGTGCACACACACTCTCTTCTGCTTTTCTAAGATCCCTTCTTTACCCACATCCCTTCAGCAAATAATCTGGTTTTTCCAAGACAACTGAGCAGTATTTCACATTTACGAAATGGGATTTTATTATTTTGTTTTTTGAGACAGAGTCTCACTATGTCGCCCTAGGTAGAGTGCGGTGGCATCACCACTCACAGCAACCTCAAACTCTTGGGCGGAAGCGATTCTCTTGCCTCAGCCTCACAAGTAGCTGGGACTAAAGGCACCCACCACAACGCCTGGATATCTTTTTGTTGTGGTTATCATTGTTGTTTTAGCTGGTCTAGCTGGATTCAAACCCACCAGCCTCAGGGTATGTGGCCAGTGCCCTACCCTCTGAGCTATGGGCAGCCACAAAATGGAATTTTAATGTGCTCTGTGGGATTCAAAGTCTTAGAATTAAGGAACTTTCTACCTGGCAGGTATTTTTCTTACCACTTGTCAATAAGATATCCTCTCTGAAATCTAGACACATTATCATTGACATAGTTCTGGAATCTACTGAAATTAAGTTAGAAGAGGCTCGGCACCTGTAGCTCAAGTGGCTAAGGCGCCAGCCACGTACACTGGAGCTAGTGGGTTTAAATCCAGCCCCGGCCCGCCAAACAACAATGGCAACAAAAAATAGCCAGGTGTTGTGGCGGGCACCTTGTAGTTCTAGCTACTTGGGAGGCTAAGGCAAGAGAATTGCTTAAGCCCAAAAGTTTGAGGTTGCTGTGAGCAGTGACATCATAGCACTCTACTCAGGGTGACGGCTTGAGACTGTCTCCAAAAAAAGAAGAATTAAGTTAGAAGAGCTCCAAATGGAGAAAAGCCGCCAGGAAAGAAAGGCTGAAGGGCAGAAACAACGTGCACCTACTGAACCCCATTTTCAGCATCTGTAAATGGGATAAATCCCCTTCTCTTCTTGGGAGAGGATTAAGTGGTGCCAAGCCCAGTCCCTGGTGTAAAACTAGGCTATCAACAAATGTCAATCCTTCCCTCATTCCTTATTAGCTCCACTTCGTTTTTTCCCTTTTTGTAAAATTGTAACTCTCACTTCATGTCAGACAAGAAAGCTAGGGTTTATACTACAGTTATTTAGTTTACAGCCAACTTGGCTGAAACACAAAAGCATCAGTTACATACTGCAGGATAAACAATCCTAGACTTCTTATAGAACATCAGGTCCAAACCCCAGCCTTACAGGAGGAAGCTGCCCCAAAGAGGGCAGACTTGGCCAAGGTCACTGCGGCAAAGTGTCAAGCAGCAGGAGAGCCTCTGGCCTCAGCTTTCTGAGCTTTATGTCCTTTTGTGTCTGAAATCTTTTAAGATTTTGCAGTTGAGATTGGCCCCACCTGATTCCTGCCTGTCAGCCTAGCCCTCATGTTCTAGGAAGTCCACACCTCCTCTCCCCCCTGCCTCTACCCTAACCTCAGCCCAGTAGACCCCATTCTTCCCTCCCTATCCAATCCAGAGGCCCAAATTTCAGTACACAGGTAGTTAAGAGAAAGGTTAGAAAAAGCCCAGAAGGCACTTTATTGGAGGTGTCTGCCTCCATACACAGGAGAAAGGAGCCAGGAGCCCCAGCCTGAGGGCTCTGGCATCACCCCACCCCTTGCTGGCCCAGGCCAGGGCCTAGAACAGTCAGTCTGGCCACCAGCACTTGGTGGGGGAGGAGTAGGGAGGGTAATGTTTTAGAAAAAATAGATCTCTATATACATCTGACATATTTATAGCACATAAATTAGGGAGTGCTTTGACCCCTGACCATAAAGCCCAAGCACTGAACAGGGAGGTGAAAGCCAGTCCAGAGAGCGGGCGCTGGAAGACCCCGCTTAGGCCTCTCTGTTCTCTCTGTCACAGTGCCAGCCTAGGGCCTCCCCTGGTCTCCTTGATTCAGCCCAGGCATCTGCAGAAGATGTCGTCTGCATTGGGTTTGAGGAGGCACCAGATAAATGAGCCGCACTTGTAGCGGACTAGTTGCTTCGGCTCCTGGGTTTGTAATTCCAAGGGCAGGGAGGAGAAGACACAGGCTACAAATCCTGGGGCAGTGGCCGATGATATACCAGAACTTCTGCTTCTCTCCACAGCACAGCAGGGAGCCTGCCCGAGCAGAGGGTCCTTCTGGCCTGCTTGTCCTCCCAGGAGGGGCTGCGGGCCTACAGTGGTCCCTGAGTTTGGTCCAGGGTCTAGGTTGAGACCCTCAGTTCCGATTCTGGATAACCTCTTCCTCCTTCCAGCCGCTGGAGTTTTTGCCAAACTTGTAGACGAGCCGCCGACCGTCCACCCGTTCCAGGATCTCCCGTTTGTAGTAGTACCTGGGTGAAGAGGAAAAGGTCAGAAGTGCTCAGGCATGAAACAAGCCCTGGACCGCCAACACTGCCTCCCATCCAGCCACATTATCCTCAGGTGACCTGTCCCCATTGGTTTCCACCAGACTAACTAGAGTCTGATCCCCACTGTTTGTTTTTTTTTCTTCTTTGAGACAGAGTCTCACTATGTTGACCTGGGTAGAGTGTCATGGAATCATAGCTCACAGCAACCTCTAACTCCTGGGCTCAAGTGATCCTCTTGTCTCAGCTCCTGAGTAGCTGCGACTATAGGTGCCTACCACAATGTCTGGCTAGTTTTTAGAGGTAGGATCTCACTCTTGCTCAGGCTGATCTTGAACTCCTGACCTCCAGCAATCCAGCCGCCGTGGCCTCCCAGAGTGCTAGGATTATAGGCTGAGCCACCATGTCTAGCCTGACCCCCACTTCTTTAACTCTTTTTTTCTTCCCACCTGTAAGGAGAAGCTGTCTGCTCTGTTGCCACGCTGGCCTGCACTGTAACTGTGTCCAGGGAACCCAGCTCTGCCCTTGCCTCTCTGGATCTTATGGCTATGTGTTGGGGCTTATCATGAAACCACATGATTTCAGGGCTAGACAGGACCTTAAGATAATCTAGTTCACCCTGGTCTGTACATATGAGGATACTGAGGCTCAGAGACAAACTTAATTACTTCAACAGTGGGAGGGCCAGACCCTGGCGTGGGTACCCTTCATCTAGGTATTTTCCTGCGGACAAGCCTAGCTTGGGATACCAAGAAATGTTGCCAACAGGTAAGTATACCGTGCCTGCTCTGCGCCAGGCTAATGCCTCCTCCCTGTTGGTACGTAGGCAGACAAGCTGTCGTCCTCACTCTGTAGGACTCAGAACTTGTCCCATAAAGTCAGATTGCCAAGTTCTTGCATCCATCCCTGTCATGAAAGTCCCAGCCACCAGCTCACCTCATGGCCCGGCTCAGCTTCTCGTAGGTCATGTTGCTATTCTTTTTCTTCTGGCCCCACAGCTGCGCCACAGCCTCGGAGCGCAGGAACTTGAAGACACCCTCATGCCGGTTCTCCCACTTCATGAGGCCCTCATTGAGCTCTGGGTGGATGAGGATGTCACGGATAAACTCCCACAAGTGGGTGCCTCTGGGGGCTGCAAGGCCAGATTCCATCAGTTAGCGCCTGGGCGTCCCCTCTCACCCAAGGCCAGCGAGCCCTGCCTGTCCCAGCACACTGCCAACATGGGGCTGTGGAGCAGGCCCCTTCAGAGACCCTGCTGCTTCTCTCCTCACCTCCCCACTAGACCAGAGGCTGTGTCTGGGAAGACCCTGCAACCCGGCACAGACATCCCATTCATTCCACAGTTGAGCTGGGATCCAACAGTGGCTGAGACACATTACTGCCTAGCGGGGCTCACCTTTCAATAGGGCCCACAGTGAAAGCAAACACACCAAAGGGTGGTCAGGGCTCACAAGTGCAGGGACCACAGAGCTGGCCCTAGTCTAGGGGATGAGGAGACAGCTTCCTGGAAAAATAACCCCCTGAGGATAAACAGGCTGTGTGTGTGTGTGTGTGTATACATGTATGTGCATGTGTGAGAAAAAAGAGAGAGAAAGAAAGTGGAGAAGCAAGAAAGACCTCTGGGGCCATCTCCTAGTGGTTCACAGTGGCTGGGCACACAGTGCCTGAGGCCAAGGGGACAGACAGAATGACTTGTGGCAGGAGGGCCCTCCAACTCCTCAGCAGGTGGAAGCCCAGTGGCCAAGGCATTATCCTTTTTGCCTTGAGTCTCAGCCCCCTGTGGGTCTTGGGGCCCACCTAAACATCTACCAGTTGTTCCTTACACCACCAAGAGCGTCCCAGCAGGCAGGACAGGCCAAGTACGGACAGAACTGGAGTGAGTGGGTAGGAAAGCTAAACTCCAGTGCCACGGGCCTCCCTCCAAGAGCCTCAGTCTCCCCTCCTCTGCAGGACCACACAACCAGGCTCCATAACTACATGGCAACCAATGCCATAAAGCCCCTCACTGCGAACAGGCTTCATGAAGGGAGGCTGGCCATGAGAGGCCAGAGAAAGCAGAAGGCAGCCCCACCACAGGCAGCAGTGCTGCCAGAGGCCCCTCCCTGCGCAGGCAGCCCGGGCTCACCGTGCTTGCTCTTCTTGCCCTCCAGACACTCCCAGTACTCTTTGCTCAGCTTTCGGGGCCGGCCCCGTTTCCGCTTGCCATGCTTAGGGTCCCCCTTCTTATAGTCAGAGAAGCCATCTGTGGGGAAAGGGAGGGGGTGGGAGGTCAGGAAAGGGACAGCCCTTCTGCAGGAAAAGCCTGCAGGAGAGCAGTGGGGGGAGGGGCCAGGCCCCAGGCACTGCTGAATGGGACACCCTCCTAGGCACCTGGGCTCCCCAGACTCACCTCTGGGGAAGAGCTTGCTATCAGTGAGATCCAGGTCTACATCGCTTCCACCGGAGTCTGAGGAGTGAGAGCTCTGAGAAGTGCCTGTCCCTGTGGGCGAGGTCAGAGTAAGGGTCCTGGCCATCCCCAGCCTCTGCTAGACAGGGATACAAGCCTCCTGGGACATGTTGCCCAGCCAGCTGCTGCTCCTACCAGAAGGCAGGGGTGTGAGTTCTAAGAACCAGGGGCACTTGGGGTAAGGGAAGCTATGGCCCAGACAGGGCCCTCACCTGTGGTGGACACGTCTGAGCTGCCAGGGGAGGGGGCTTCTGCACCATAGCTGCTGGGGTGGTACGGGCTGACCTGGCGACAATCATCCAGCAGCTCCTGGGTGAAGGGGCTGCCCTGGTCTGGGGATAGGAGGTGAGAGATCAGGGGACCAGGCAAGTATAGGCCAATCTGATGGCCTGCTCGGCTAGCAGTTTTCTAGTTAAAGGAAGAAGATGGGGGGATGGGAAGGGAGATCATCTCTAGCACTCTGGGGAGGGACAGGGATGAAACAGGACAGGCTGGAGAAGGAGAGAGAAAAATGGAATCTCACCGAAGGGGACTAGGTTTTCGAGGGCATCATGGAAGGACACGCCATCTTTCTCCAGCAGCTCAATGATCCAGCTGAGTTCGTCAGAGGAGCTGGAAGCTGGCAAGGCAAGAAAGAGAGGTCACAATCTCCCCATTGCCACCCCCATGCCCAGCCTGAGCTCCAGGACTAGACTCAGGAAACAGAGCCAATCCTCCCCTCCAGCCCCAGGCCCCCAGTGGCACCAGTGGCCTAGACTCACTGAGGTCCCGCAGCTGGGCATGGAGCTGGTCCCCCAAAGGCCCGAAGACCAGACGCAGCTCCTCAAGAGCACAGTTGCACAGGGTGGCGCCATCCATATCACACCGTGAGAAGTCAATAGAGCTGGCGTCGTACTTGTTCTTCTCCACTTGGTAGCTGATCCAGTCCAGAACCTGCGCCTTGGACCAGAACTGGGGCTCCTCCCGGGACCAGCTGGCCTGCTCTGTGGGGAGGACAGCACCACATGGGCTCAGTCGGTGGCCCGTAGCTCTCTCACTGCCCCACTTCTGGCACCTGGTGTTTCCTACCCCAGCCCTCTGAGTTCCCCCCACCTCCTGGAGTCGCAGGAGATGGCACTCACAGCACACTCATTGTTAGTACCTGCCTGGTACCTCCCTTGGCCTGACACAGCATCTACAACCCCCAACACCTGGGCACATACACCTCCTCAGCCCTTGCCCTGGAATTCGCTTGGAGACACTCCTCCCCGCCTGTTACCCCATTTGTCTAACAGGCTCTTGGATGGATCTATCTCCCCCTCCCAAAGGCAGCTCATCCCACCCCTCAGGACCCACCTGTACCCTCCAGTGACATCTGGGGGTTGCTGATGGTCAGCACCGTATCATCGGCCCCGAAGGCGGGAGCAGGGGGAGCAGAGGCCAGGGTGGGGTCCTCTGCGCTGTACATAGCACTGAAGTAGTTGCTAAAAACGTTGCTGATCTCACAGGTTGCAGCCATGAGGCCACCTGGGGAGAGGAAAGGGGGCCAGTGAGGGGCCAGGGTCCTTCCCTGACACTCCCGGCTACTCTGCTCTGCCCAAGCCTGGGCAGGAATAGTCTCAACTGGCAAGAAAGTTAACAACTTTGTGGACATCCTGTCTTCCAGAAGGGTTTCTAGATCTCAAAAACAAGGTGGGACCCACAAGGCCTTCCTGCTGGGGCTCCCTCCTCAGATTGCACAGACCCTTGAGCCAGACTGGCAGTCATGACCACACTGTCCCTCCCAGAGACAGTCTCTCTGCTCTCCTACCTTCAAGACACCCACTGCCCTACCCTCCTGCTCAGAGATTCTTGACTAGAGAGGGCAGGTTCAGAACTGCAAATCCACTAGAACTCTCTTCCCCAGTTTCCCAAGGCCTGGGCCTGGGCCTGACAGGTAGGGGTCCTACCAGAATGGGAGTGCGAGTGTGGCAGGCAGGCGGGCTTAAGAAGCCACAGGTAGGAGAGAAATCCAGACGATGAGCAGTCACCAGGTAGCGCACGGAGGTGTCTGGCCACTGTGTGCGCCCACTCCGCCCTAAATAGAGCCATGCAGGAGCTCCTCCTCCAGCCTGGGCTTTTATAGCCTGTCCCTGGTGGTAACCTGAGCTGGTGGCTCATTGGACGGAGGGGATTTCCTGGCCTTTAGACTGGGCTCCTGGCCCCAGGTGATTTGCATATTCTGTGCCACTTGGCCCGGATCCTAGCAGGAGGTGCTGGGAAATCAGGCCCGGCTGGTTTAATGATTATCAGAGTCTGTCATCCCGCGCCCTCTGGGGTTGGGCACAGGGCACTGGCCTGGGCAGGTGGCGGGAATGGCACTGGGGTGGGCATCTGTGCTTTGGGCTGCCCTCTGGCCCAGGAAATTCCTCCTCGGGGGCCAGGCTAGGGATACGCTAGGTAGGGGAAGAGCAAGTGGGGGAATATGAGCTCTTGGCTTAACTAGGTCAGAAGGGCTACTAGACCCCAAATGTCCAGAGGTCCGAGGACAAAGGAGACTAATAGAGAAGATATCGAGGTTTAGGGAGTTTTCCCAGGGCACTGCCTGGGTGACTCCCCAGGCTTGATGCTGGGCAATATTTATGAGCTACTAGATAAGCTCACTAGCCTAGTCCCTGGCCCCAGGGTCCCTGCCTTAGGGCCTATTCTCTGGCACCCACTTTGTTGGCAAAGTCTCAGCACCCATTGCCTGCCCAGACTCCATCCAAGCATCAGGGTTGCTATAGCCACTTCTGGAAAGACTGGGCTGTATTGGAAGTTCTTCCCTCAGCACCTGAAGGAGCCCTCCTGCCTAAGGGCTGCTAGAGGTGCCAAAGCCTACGTGGTTAGGTTTATCCCCCCGCCCCTCCTCCACCTAATCTGGGGTTGGCTAGTCTGTTTTCTAGTTTCTGTCTTCTGCCCTCTAGTGGTCAGAAGCCAGACTACCTGGGTCATGTCACTCAAAGAAGAGGTATAGTATGTTTACTATTTATTAAGCACTTTGAAATACATTCTCTCATTTAATCCTCACACATACACAAAATCCTAAAGAGAATGCACAGTTTTCCCTATTTCACAGATCTGAAAATTGCAGCTTGGAGGGTTAAATGGCTTGCCCAGACCACACAGAGTTAGTTAAATGATGGGGCGGAGGTTTAAATCCAGGTATGTTGTACACTGAAATTCCCACTCCTTCCCTGGACAGCACCAGATGTCTTCTGGCTTTAGAGTCCTCCCACTCAGCCCCATGACCAGAGCCTGCCACTCCATTGCGGTCAGTGGGTCCCCAAGCCTGTGGTTCTCTCAATGGACTCAGCCCCAAACACAATAGCCTGGTCCTGTAGACCCTGTCTGCAACTCTGTGATCTTGGGCAAGACCCTTGCATTCTCAGTTCAGTGTCCCCATCTGTAAAAATAAGGTTGTTTGGATTTAATATTCCCTAAGATATCTTCTAGATCTAGGTTTTTAGGCATCTGAAATAAAGGATCTCTCTCCTCCCCACCTCCTTCAGCCAGGGTGGGTGAAACGGTTACTCAAAAAAAAAAAAGGTGACTCCACCCCCAGAGATACTCTTTAACTCTATCGCCTGAGGACTAAAAAAGTCCTTCCCAAAGAATCTGCATCTCATTTTCCTCGTCTCAGGAACTACTGGGTGCCTAGAGAGAGGGTGAAGGTCCTGGATCCCTCCACCAGGCCAGGGGGCAGGAGAGCCTGGGGCTTGGGTAGGATTTTCCCCAGCCCTTCAGGGGGCCTCCCCCAGGGAGCCCGAGGCGGCACACCCTCTGCACAGTCACTCACCCTGGAATGCGGGAGAACCGGCTTCTAGCCCGGGGCTGCTCACGTGCTCCCTGCCCTGAAGAGCCCCTGGCTGGGTTCCGGACAGTGGGAGAGGAGGATGTGTGGAGACTCAGAAGGATATCAGCTCCCTGGGCTTCATGAGGCTTCTTCCCAGGAGAAATGGAGCTAAGATAAGGAATTCCTAGAGCCTAGCATTTTAAGATAAGTGGGAAAGCTTGGATTTGAGGTCAGAGCCTTGGAGGGATGGGGATGGGATGGGGCAGAGGTGCCAGGATGGCGGTCAGTGTCATGAGAGTGGGGTGGGAAGTGGTGTTCCCAGTACCTCATGATGGTGAAACACCCCACTGACCTCCCTGCAGAACTTGCAGGGATGGCAGGATGTCATATAAAAGGACAGGCACATCCTGTAGGACTGGTGAGTGCCCCGGTGGCAAGTGAGGCAAACTACACAGCTCAGGAATGCCTGTCAGAGAAACAGCTGCCAGCCTTTCGCTCCTAGCGACCCTCCTTTATAACTCGGTTTGTTGATGCTCTTGGTTTTTGCACAGAACAAAAAAGATGGCTAATGTCTCAAAGCTGATAAACTAGACACCAAGTCGGGGAGATGGGTGACAACTGGATAGCCCTGAAATCCTCCTTGCCTGTGATGGCCTGCCAAGAACAGTCCTGAGAGAGCTAGGGAAGCAATCTGCTCTTACAACTCTGGACTTCCAGTCCCTCTCCTGTGACCCGCTGTGCCCTTCCTGTGGTGCCATGTGGCATGGCCAGAGGCACTTCCAGCCTGTGCTCCTGTACTACTCATCCCTTGTTCTTGCTGAGAGTGAGAATAAATCTTAAACTCAAGTTCTTTTTCCCAACCCTTGTGCAGGGGAGGAAAGAGGCCTATATTGACAACATAAAGCCAAAGACAGGGCAGAGCCACAAACAGGAGACTGGTTCAGAGGTGCCCTGTATTTAAAGGAAGGCAACTTAAAGTATTTAAGTATTTCGCTCGGGTACAGTGGCTCACACCTGTAATCCTAGCACTCTGGGAGGCCCAAGTGGGTGGATTGCTTGAGCTCAGGTGTTTGTGACCAGCCTGAGCAAGAGTGAGACCCTGTGTCTATTAAGAATAGAAAAAAAACTAGCCCAGCATTGTGGTGGGCGCCTGTAGTCCCACTTACTCCAGAGGCGAGGCAAAAGATTGCTCAAACCCAGAAGTTTGAGGTTGCATGAGCTATGACACCGTGGTACTCTACTGAGAGTGAGACTGTCTCAAAAAAAAAAAAAAATTATTTCCCCTTATTCCACTCCCAAACCAAAGTTGCTAATTGCTTAGATCCCCACCTGAGGTCAGGAATTTAGTGCCAAGTTCTGAAGATACTGATTACCACATCATTAAAATAGTTCCAAGGGCTCAGCACCCACAGCTGGTTAAGGGGGCCAGCCACATGCACCAGGGCTGGTAGGTTCAAACCTGGCCAGGGCCTGCTAAACAATAACAAAAAAAATAGCCGAGCATAGTGGCGGGCGCCTATAGTTCCAGCTACTTGGGAGGATGAAGCAAGAGAATGGCTTAAGCCCAAGAGTTTGAGGTTGCTGTGAGCTGTGACACCACAGCACTCTACCAAGGGTGACATAGTGAGACTCAAAAATAAAAATGTTATCCAGGAGCAAAGGCAGGTAAGGCCTGGTGAAGCCCCAGGGATGGGGAGAAGGGTAGAGAAATGACACCGAAATACACATTATTTATTTATGCATTTATTTTAGGGATGGAAAAGATGAATGGGAATGATGGTGCGGATACAAAATTTAGCTGCCTTCATAGAGAACTGGAATGCTATTCCTTTGTTCATTTTTCCTGCAACTGCCATGCCATATGTTTTCTCATATGCATGTGTGGGACACACACCTCCTGCAGCCTGGCCATTCCCTAAGGACAGGGAAACACTGTCATCCTTTGAGTGTCCCCCAGTGACCTTCTCTGAACACTCACACACAGGCGAACCCAGGTAGATGAAATTTAATAGATTAACTCCAACTTATCTATTTTTTGCTTACAAATGTTTATTAAAATAAGGATTAAACCTGAGAACAGAACAACCAGAATGCCAGCCCTTTGCATAGTACAAGAAAGAAAGAAAGGAAGGGACAAAGGGAGGGAGGGAGAAAGGTAGGGAAGCCCTCTTCTCCTTAAGTTGGGAGGAGGGAAAGGTAGCTGTCCCTCCAGCGTCAGCAGCCAGGACGGAAGAGAGCTGTGGGCAAGTTCTCTCTGGTCTCAGGACTCCATGGGCCAGAGAAGTTCCCACCAGAGCAGAGGCCCAAGAGTCAGAGATGCCAAGCCCACAGAACAGATTATCCTGAGGAGATACTTTAGGAAGTTGGCTGAAAAACTAGAATTTGGGAACGATTATTCTGAAAGCCTGCAAAGTCTGAAGAGGCAAAGGCCACACAAAGGAGCCCCTAACTGCCCTTGGGCTCCACGATCTGCCGCACATAGTTGACAACATTGCTGTGGAGCTGGGAAGCAGTGGAGGCAAAGGTCTCTTTGGCGAGGGTCTGGGCCACCTCGCTGCCTCTCATCATGGCATGGTACAGCGGAAGAGTGTACTTCTGTTTCCCCTGCAAGAAACACACACACTCACACACGTGTGCCCAGGCAGCCCATGCAGGGGGTCTGACCAGCCCTCCTGCCCCCAAGCAGCAGTCCAACGGCAGTCATAGTCAAGGGCTAAAAGCGGTGTGGGGATCAGTGCTGGGAGGAGGAGTTTCCCAGCCAGAAGTACTCTAACTCTGACATCTTCTAGGGGGTCAAAGACCCAGGGAGATAGGTTTCAGTATGCTTCCCAATCCACACTAACATACAGACAGCTACCCTCAACAAATGAGATGGGCTGACGCTACAGGATATCAAGCTTTTTTTTTTTTTTGAGACAGAGTCTCACTTTGTCACCCTTGGTAGAGAGTGCCATGGTGTCATAGCTCACAGCAACCTCAAATCCTTGGGCTGAAGTGATTCTCTTGCCTCAGTCCTCCCAAATAGCTGGGACTACAGGCACCCACCACAATGCCCAGCTATTTTTTTTGGTTTTAGTTGTCATTGTTGTTTGGCAGGCCCAGGCTGGGTTTGAACCCCCCAGCCTGGCACCCTAGCCGCTGAGCTACAGGCGCCAAGCCAGGACGTCAAGCTTTTGGCAAGCCACCCTGCTCATAGCAGATCTCAAAGGCACATAAGCCCAGGGACATATAAGGTCCAACTGCAGTTCAGTAAAAGAAAATCCCAAGTCAAATTCACACAGGTGGAAGCCAGCTACATCATAAGTTCCTACAATCCAGAGGCTTGAAGAAGCCACCAGCAGGCTCAGAATTCCTCCAAACAGGCACGAGGCTCCTGCCCGAACAGATGAGGGACTCAGAGCATGGCTTTGTGTCCAGCCAGCCCCCTCCCTGCTCTGGAATCTGATGACCCTGAGAGTTCACCCTGAGAGCCCCTGGGCCCTTCCCCAAGGGGCAACTCACAGGGTCATGTAGGATCAGGCTGGTGTCTCAACTGTTCTCAAGTCACAAGGCTTCTTTCCCCGGAGCAGGGCCCTATCATCTAACCCTCTGCTCGTCCTGCATGTCCTTTGGCCCCTTTCCCTCTGTGTTTTCCCCATGACCAGCCCCTGCATTACGCGTTACCCTCTTTCCCAGTTTTGAGTTAGCTCTGACCAGCTTTTTCCCCTCAGGTCTCACCAGCTGAGCTGCAGAAAGCTCCCCGAGCCTGTGGGCTTCCCCTTTCCCCAGGGCAATGCCTCCACCAGCCTCACTAATAACCAGACTGATGAGCAGAGTCCTCTGGGAGGTAACCTGAGCCCTTTCTCTGTAGCTCAGAGGCAGTTCTGCCCACACCACTACTTCAAGTGTAGTGGAGTGGTCCCAGAGGGCTTATGAGGGGACAGGGGGGCAGGGTCACCCACCTGGCTTTGCAGGAACCCCTTCACTTTCCAGAAGTCCTCTTGGTAATTGTTCTTCAGGACGATTTGGCCCCATCGTAGCCGCAGCTCTGCATTCTGGGCATTTGAGATTTTGGGGTATGTCTCGCCCAGTTTTTTTACATTTCCTGGAAAAGAGAAAGAAATGGTTTGTGAATTGCCAGCAGTGGCAGCTGGGAAGCCCCATTCTCAGGGATATGTGTGTCTGCCCTCAGATCTTCCAAAAGCAGTGGGAATAAACTTCTTTTTTGAGACAGAATCTCATTTTGTCACCCTTGGTAGAATACTGTGGCATCTCAGCTCATATCAACCTCAAACTCCTGGGCTTAAGTGATTCTCTTGCCTCAGTCTCTCAAGTAGCTGAGACTACAGGCACCCGCCACAATGCCTGGTTATTTTTTTTAGAGACACGGTCCCGCTCTTGTTCAGGATGGTCTTGAACCCATGAGCTCAGGCAAACCACTGGCCTCGGCCTCCCACATTGCTAGGATTACAGGTGTGAGCCACCACACCAGGCAGAATAAACTCTTAGGAGTTTTCTAACCACCTACTTTACCATTCACTCTGTTCATTTTATGCTCTGAAATGGTAATGTTCTCTTCCCACATTTACTTAATCTCTAAAACTCTTCTACCAATCGTCCCTCATTATTATTATAAACTTTCTGCTTTTTTCGTGTAATCATCCTATTTTCCGTTCCGGATTAAAGCACATATATCCCCCTAAAATATCCCACTCACCTTTTTCTCCTACCAACCCGCTACAAGTCGTCTCAGTTTTAACTTTTCTCCAACTTTTTTCCATCCCTTCGTGAATGTTATTTCCAATTGTGCAGTAACAAAGCATTAGTAGCCAAGAGCTTTGGGTGACCAGCCCAACCAATTATTGGCTATGTGACCTGTTTGTGCCTCAAGTTCATTCTCTGTTACCTGGGTGTAACATTCATAGTATCTACTTCACAGAATAGTAATGATTTAATAGATGCAAAGCACTTACAATAGTCACCTGTAGGCTCAGCGCCTGTAGGACTGTAGTTATGGTGCCAGCCACAACACTGAGGCTGGTAGGTTAGAACTCAGCCCTGGCCAGCTAAGCAACAATGATAACTGCAACAGAAAAATAGCCGGGCATTGTGGCAGGCGCCTGTAGACCCAGCTATTTGGGAGGCTGAAGCAAGAGAATTGCTTAAGCCTAAGAGTTTGAAGTTGCTAAGAGCTGTGACGCCATAGTATTCTACCTAGGGCGACATAGTGAGACTCTGTCTCAAAAAAAAAAAAAAAA
>NW_003852450.1:7292836-7295803 GCF_000181295.1 Otolemur garnettii
GAGGTTGCTGTGAGCGTGACGCCATAGTATTCTACCTAGGGCGACATAGTGAGACTCTGTCTCAAAAAAAAAAAAAAAGAGTCATCTGTAGAACCCCAGGACCTGATGAATGCCAGGCCTTATTATTTTGTTCTGCATGGTAGGTGCAGCTGTAACGGGTGTAACCATTACCACCCATTTGATGGCATATTCCATGCAAAATGCCAGACTCCCCATTCCATCTGGCAAGCATTGGGGGGCAAGCATCACAACTTTTTCTGAGCCTCCCTCTGGCCCCTGGTATAAAGTCTGCACACAAGGATCTTTCATTCAGCCCACTGAAGAAATAACCCACTTTTTCTTACCAGGAGGGAGAGGTGATTTCTGGAGGACCTTATCCAGAAAGTAGACCAGTTGGTAGGTCTTCCAGGGAGAAATGGCCACAGCTTCAATGCTTTTCATGTCCAGCTCCTCAGCTGCCCACAGCTGAGCCAGCTCTTCAGCTGGTTTCATGAGTGAGTCCCCAGGGGAGAGATCAGGAAGGTAGGGAGGCCAACCAGGGGTATTCAGCCATCTGTCAAACTCAAAACCTGTTTGGTAGAAGGAGAGAAGATACTACCAGAATCCTCCGGGTAGGTTATAGTCAACTTGCTCAAGTGACTCCCAGAGATCCTGAGCTCCTGTTTTTCTCCCTCCCAAACTCTCTCTCCAGCATTTAACATCACTTTACTACACAACTACTTGCTCCAGCAGGGGCCCAATTATAACGATATCTAGAGACTCTCATAGTAAGACTGGACCACGCCTATTTCTACTATGAAACTATTCTGTGCTCCAAATTAACATTGTGTTGTCAAAGCCAAGGTGATAGATGCTGTATTCGGGTACACATTCTCCTCTTGATTACCAGGACAGCACTATGCTTAAGCACTGGGACTCCAGGCTGCCTGGGTTCTCTTCGCAGCTCTGCCATTAACTAGCTGGGAGGCCAGAGGCATGTTAATTGCTTCACCTTTCTGAACCTCTGTTTTGTCTGTTAAAATGGTGGGGAGATGGGGCAAAAGGCTCTTCTTTAGTCGACAGCTGTGAGGATTAAATGAGCAAATATACATTAAAAGCCTTCACGTATTGTCTGGTTGCATAGTAGGTACTTAGTAATTTTTTTTTCCCCTCAGAAACAAAGTCTCACTCTGTCGCCCTGGCTAGATAGTGTGCTGTAGCATCATAGCTCGCAGCAACCCTGGGCTCAAGGGATCCTCTTGTCTCTGGAACTACAGGAGCCCACTATCATGTCTATTAATTTTTCTATTTTTAGTAGAGACAGAGTCCCTTGTTCAGGCCAGTCGCAAACTCCTGTATTCAAATAATCCACCCTCCTTGGCCTCCTAGAGGGCTAGGATTACAGGCATGAGACACTGCACGCGGCTAGTACTCAGTAATTACTAACTGTTGTTAGCTATAAGAATCTATGACCTTGAAATGCAGGTCTTCAAACAAAAAGTAGGCACTTCTAAGGCCTGACCAATTCCCCCAGTCAGAAGTGTCAGAGTGACACAGGGTTCCCAGCATCAAGGGAGGGGATGTCTCACAGACTGTCTCATCCATGACAGGACATTTTCTACTCTCATAGGACATGGTTCCTCCCAAGCTGACATTAGAGTAGCCTCCTTCAGAAGGCCATAGAAGCTACTGCATGGTCTTAAGGCAGAAACTATGGCCACAGTGATCTCTCAGGGCAGAGTAAAGGGTCTGATTATTGTGTCCAGGTATGAGGAAAATCGGAGAGAGTAAGACAACAAAATAGGAGAAAATGAGGCAGAGAAGAGGCAAGAGAAGTCATTTTTGTGGAATAGAGCCTACGATCCTGAATTTGCTCCCCAGTATACCACTTACTAGAGGACTTTGACCCCGTGTTCTCCCAACCCTCTTAGTCTTCCCTAAGGTAAATTAGATATAATTCTCTGCTGTGCCCTAGGAGACGTGGGACAGTTCCTCTGCTTACCTGGAATGGAATCCACTTTATTTTTCTTTAGCTCAGGGAAATACTCCAAATAGAACTCCAGAAAGTCTTCAGCCATGATACTTTGGAATTTGAATTCATCAACATAGGCCTGTGGGAAGGGCAGTGCTCTGCAGTGACCCTTTGGCCCCATGGGGAGGGGACTCCCCCATGTCGTGGCCCCCTCCAACCCCTCACCTCTTCTGCCCCCGGCTCCACCCTTGTACTCGGGCCCAGCTGCTCCATCTGCTCCTCTTCCTTCTCCCCTCCTGAGAGAAGTGACTATACCTTGAGAAAATTGTCAAACTGGTCTTGATCACCCACTAAGTGGGCCAGGTATGAGACAAAGCAGAAACCTTTCTCATAGGGGGTCTCATTGTATGTGTCATCTGGGTCAACACCTGGCAGAGGAGAAAGCAGACAAAATTGGAGTCGTTGTAAACTGTCACCCTTATTGTTCTTCTCTAAATCCAGCTTCAAAGATTCACCATGGAAGAGATCACAACTCAGCTTCCCTGAGGATGACAAGGCCAAGAAAGTTTACAGATCCATCTTGGCCTTTTCCCAGGCACTTCAAAGGAGGTCTCAGTGGGCCATTAACCATGGCTCTAGAAAGAGGACAAAGACTGACCAGACTTCCAGGAATTGATGTGTCCTTATTCCTTGGATATGCCTTGCTTGGGTGGGTTCCATCAACTCTTAGGACGGAGCACTGGGCTCTGTCTTTTCCAGACCTATTGGTTACCACCTAAATACTTGACCTCATCTCCCAGAGCAACGTGTTGTTTTTACGATTGTTCTAGGCTAAAACTAATGACTAGACTATAAGAAGTTCAATTTCATAGTCAGTGGCATCCAGGAACATGAACTTCAATCACACAAAAAGATTTTAGATTAGTCACACATAGAATAAAGAAGAAGGTTAGAAAATAAAAAGATTTGAACTTGGAAAGAGGACTTGGGGTCTGAGTTCCAGTGATGCCATTTAA
>NW_003852450.1:7296132-7299754 GCF_000181295.1 Otolemur garnettii
AAGAAAGTATTCTAAGTGTTCACTAATCAACATGAAGCTTGAACTAACTTGGGGCTCCATGCTCAACTTAGGGGAGGGGTTTCAGACAGAGCCTCCTGGACCTGGTTCAATCTTCACGCGGAGCTTGTTGAGTGGGTGCTCCTCTCCAGTGATGTCCATGTGCTGGCGCAGCAGAGCCCGCCCAGTTGCGGCCTCCAAGCAGGTGTATGCAGCCCCTGGGGCAAAATCAAACAGAAGCCCCAAGAGAAGTTTGTCACCACATTGAAGGATACCCTTCTGACACACATGCTGTGCTGCCCCCTTGTGGCCTCACGAAGAACAGTGACAGACACCTGAAACTTAACACCACTACTCTCCTGGGGACCCTGAGGGCAAACAAGGTCACTTACACACAACCTAACCTAGTCCCCAGCTCCTCAGCTGCTCTGGGCTACAAAGGACTCGGTTCGCTTAGGCTGTGGGTCTCTAGTACAAATGAGGACTGGGAGAATCATGTCTTTTCTCTGATGGATACTGTTTTCTGTCAACATATTTTTTATTTATTTAATAATGATAATAAATTCTTTATTTATTTAAAAATAATAAATCTGTTGCCCTGGGTAGAGGGCTGTGGCGTCATAGCTCACAGCAACCCCATACTTTTGGGCCCAAGTGATCCTCTCACCTCAGCCTTCTGAGTATAGGCACCCACCACTAGAAAAACCTAGCTAGTTTTTCTTTTTTTTAAGAGACAGAGTCTCACTTTATTGCCCTCAGTAGAGTGCCATGGCATCACAGCTCACAGCAACCTCCAACTCCTGGGCTTAGGCGATTCTCTTCCCTCAGCCTCCCGAGTAGCTGGGACTACAGGTGCCCGCCACAATACCTGGCTTTTTGTTACAGTTTGGCCAGGGCCAGGTTCAAACCTGCCACCCTCGGTATATGGGGCCAGCGCCCTACCCACTGAGCCACAGGAGCTGCCCAGTTTTTCTGTTTTTATAGAGACAGGGTCTTCCTCTTGCTCAGGCTAGTCTCAAACTCCTGGCCTCAAGCAATTCTCCCACCCTGGCTCTCAAAGTGCTAGGATTACAGGTGGAGCCACCATGCCTGGCTATGTACTCAGAATGAAACAATAAACTTGTACAAACTTTCTGGGAGGTAATGAACAATTTACACTCAAAAGCTTTTAAAATATTCAGACCCAGAAATTATGATTTTAAGAATCTATGATTTTGATTATGAAAATTGATTTTGAAATTATGATTTCAAAATATGTCAAGGGAAAATTGCTAACAACCTTTTCAACAACTAGAGATTGACTAAAACATCCATGCTATACAGCTACAGAAGAAAAGTTAAATGAATTGGGGAAATGTTTAACCTTATCAAGTTAAAAAAAATCCAGTTGTAAAACTACATATGGTTTGATAATTCACACACACACAAATGTTTGAAAGGATATAGTACTACCTCCTCCCTTCCCACTCATCTCCATCCTGAAACCCCCAAAGGAGATCCCACTGGCCTTACAGGTGAAGGAATGGGAGGCAGAATCCTTAGGATGATGGACACCTTACCAAAGAGGATGGTGGAGATCCTCCTCTGGGCATACATGGTGAAACCTTCATTGAGCCAGAATTCACCCCAATTGGCATTGGTGACCAGGTTTCCAAACCAACTGTGGGAGATCTCATGGATGATGACATCAACCAAGGAGCGGTCCCCTGCTAGCAGGCAGGGGGTGACAAAGGTCAGACAAGGGTTCTCCATTCCTCCAAATGGAAAGGATGGTGGCATGAAGAGCAAGTCGTACCTGCCAAGAAGGCGGAAAGTCTCAGCAAGGTCTCGGCTCCCCAGAACATACCCTACCTCGATTTCCTGAGCAATGGCTTTCCCCATCTACAGTAGAACCTGTGTAAGTTGCCCACCCAGGGGACTGTAACAAACTAGTCAATATACAGAGGTGGTCAATATAAGGAATTAGGCTACTGCATGTCCAGTCTATGAAAATTAGGTCAACTTAAGGAGGTGCTCAATATGTGGAGGTGAACTATGGAGCTTCTGCTGTATTTCCAAGCCCTACAAAATACACTCACTAAACAGGCAAAGTACAATTTTCTGCCCACTGCTGAAAATAAAGCCCAGGCTCCTCCATTTTTCTCCCTGCAGCTTCTGTGCCTTGTGCGAATTCCCTTTTTTTTTTCATCTTAATTTTCAGGGGAACTTTGCTCTAGGAGACGGAAGAAAGAGAAGCTGCACCAGCAGGAAGAATAGAAACCAAGGATTCTGTTTAACAAAAGACATCAGAGTCCATGTGATACCACACCTGCCCCAAACGTAGGGTCCGAAAAGTTTCTCTCCTGTTGTCAAAAATTCTTCTACCACCCCGTTGTACTCCTCTTTGGCTCTGTCAATCAGACAGGGCTCTGCCCACACGCGGCTCCTAAGGATAAGGGTGTAAAGAAAGCAGAGTGGTGTTTAGAGACCATCACAGTGACCTGATCTGGAAAGCACCTGTAGAAGAAAACTGGCCTCGATCCCATGTTTGAGTCAAATGAATGTGACAATGTGGTAAGCCACAGAGACAGAGAGACAGGAGACATAAGGATCACCTGCACAGATGCAAAAAACTGCTCACCACCCCTGAGAAATGAGAACGCCAAGACAGCCTTCTGGGGTTGGAGGCTGCCTCCTCTAGGAAACAGGGTCTAAACCCACAGTGCTATAGGGTTACAGCTTTAACACTGGTGCTATCTTGAAAAAGGTTAAACAACCTCTCTGAGCCTCAGTTTCCTCATCTATAAAATGAGTAGTGAGG
Source organism: Otolemur garnettii (assembly GCF_000181295.1). Classification (NCBI taxonomy): domain Eukaryota; kingdom Metazoa; phylum Chordata; class Mammalia; order Primates; family Galagidae; genus Otolemur; species Otolemur garnettii. Next base: position 7,298,930 of record NW_003852450.1, read on the forward strand.
ATCAGCTTGGCACCTGTAGCTCAAGCGGCTAGGGCGCCAGCCACATACACCAGAGCTGGAGGGTTCGAATCCAGCCTAGAAACAACAATGACAACTACAACTAAAAAAAAAAAAAAAAAAAATTGTTAATTATCTTAGGTACAATAATGTTGTAGTCATAATGGAGAATGTCTTTATTCCTCAGAGGCAGGCACATTGAATTACTTGCCTTTAAATGGTCCAGCAAAACCAAAAGCAAATCTACTCATAAGTAAGACTAATATGACAAAACGGGTGGTTATACAAGTGTTGCATGCCACATCCTTTCAATTTTCTATATATTTTAAATTTTCATAATAAAAAGATGGGGAAACAAAGGTGAATAGGAGGAAACAAAACCAAAACCAAAAACCCCAAGCAGATCCAGTCTAATGTAAAAATGCAAAGAATGCAGGGCTTCTGTAACCGAAGCCTGTGCCCTCACCAAGAGTTCCCAGATACCACACGGAGCTGCTCTCCCACATAGTCATACCGAGGGAGAGAGACATGGCAAAGCTGGGTGGACTCAAGCTTGGATGAGGCAAGGCTTCCTCTCTGCCCCTGCAGAAGCTCAGAAACTATTCTAGCAGGAGGAAAAATACCAAGAAACCAGTATCAGGTGCTTCCCAAGTATCAAAGCAAGTACACAGCAGTGGAGAACTGCATGTGCCAAGAGTCCAGGGTTACAGGAGTCTACAGCGTCAGACTAGGGTGGGAAGGCAGCGGTGGGAGATGGGACACAGAGGCTCTTGTATGCCACATTATAGAACTGGACCTTGAAGCCCTCGGAGCATTTTATTTATTTTT
>NW_003852450.1:7300140-7303540 GCF_000181295.1 Otolemur garnettii
CACAGAATATAAATTAATCCAGTCTAAGAGGGTGAGGCAGGGGGATTGTTTGAGTGAGCTTGAGACAAGCCTGAGCAAGAATGAGACCCCATCTTTACTAAAAATAGAAAACACTAGCCAGGCATCATGGCAAGTGCTTATAGTCCCAGTTACTTGGAAAGCTGAGGGAAGAGGATTGCTTGAGCCCAAAAGTTTGAGGTTGCTGTGAGCTATAATGAGGCCATGGCACTCTACCCAGGATGACAAGGTGAGTCTCTGCCTCAAAATAAATAAAAATAAAAAGATAAAGGAAATTAGTTAACCTACAAGGATGACTGAACTTCCCCCAGAAAAGCAGAAAGAGAAGAATACCCTGGGAACACCAACACAAAACTGGGCAGAGGACTAACCAGGAGGCCTTAGCACCAGGACAGGGTGGCATCATTGAAGTCAGAGGAAGGTCTTTAGAGGCAGAAAAAAAGATCAGAACATGGAAAGAAGGATTAAAAAGTACCCAGAGTATTTTCTGTATTGAGGGGAGTAGCCTCTTTCTACGGGGCTTCAACAGCATGATGGGGGGCAGGGGGTGCCATGAAGTGGAACCCATGAGTGTGGCAACCCAGCTACAGAGGGAGGGGAGACCAGTGCGCTAGAAGAAAATAGGGGTCAAAGGGGCTTTGGGTTTTGAGTTTGTTTTTTGGTTTATTTTCTTTCTAATAAAGCCTGGAGTATATATCCAAGGCTGAGGGCAACAGATTTGAAGACAGGGGTAAATGATGTCATGGGGAGGGGCTGTGTCAATAGCCCAGAAGGTACTTATCTTTAACAAGAAGGACCCCTATCAGAATCCAGAAGGATGAAAGCAGGATGGCCTTTTAAGCAGAGGATAGGAAGTGGACATAATCACATCTGATGAAGTGAATATTTTCAGAAAAGTAGGAATATGTGCTTGAGTGGAGTATGGGGGTTTTTTGGTTTGTTTTTTTTTTGAGACGGAGCCTCAAGCTGTCCGCCTAGGTAGAGTGCCGTGACACCACAGCTCATAGCAACCTCAAACTCCTGAGCTTAAGTGAGTCTTCTGCCTCAGCCTCCTAAGCAGCTGGGACCACAGGCACCCACCACAATGCCCGGCTATTTTTTGGTTGCAACCATCATTGTTGTTTGGCAGGCCCGGGCTGGATTTGAACCCGCCACCTTAGGTATATGTGGCTAGCGCCCTAGCCCCTTGAGCCACAGGTGCTGAGCCAGGAGTATGGGGTTTTGATAGGAACCTTGAAGAGATGATAAAGTCTTAGAATGGCTTACGGGAAGAGAGATGAAGAGAGAAATAAGACTGTCAAGCAATCTTCAAAGCACACCTGTACTTGAACATTACATTTGTTATATTTTTCCTAAAAACCACACAAATGTCTATTTCCACTTTCCTTTTTCTTTTCTTTTTTTTTTTTTTTTTGAGACAGAGTCACACTTTGTCACCCTCAATAGAATGCTGTGGTGTCACAGCTCACAGCAACCTCAAACTCTTGGGCTTAAGCGATTCTCTTGCCTCAGCCTCCCAAGTAGCTGGGACTACAGGTGCCTGCCATAACGCCTGGCTATTTTTAGAGAGGAAGTCTTACTGTGGCTCAGACTGGTCTTGAACTTGTGAACTCAGGCAATCCACCTGCCTCAGCCTCCCAGAGTGCTAGGAATACAGGCGTGAGCCATCACGCCCGGCCCTCAATTTTCCTTAAATCCTAACTTTTCACCAAGAAACCAGACATGTATAGTGATATCATTGTGCAGTTTCATTATTTTCTACATCTCCCAGACACCCACCTGCAGAAGTAGAGAAAGTGAATTATATGACTGAGGACAGTGGGTACAGGGGCTTGAAGTATTGGCAAGAGAAGACCAACCACACTCTTGGGTCAGGGAGGGAAGGCCAGCGAGGAGAAGATAACTGTCCTAGAAGAAACAAGCAGCTTGAAGGAAGGGAGGCCACCATGAGCTCAAGGAGGAGACATGGTGGGGTATAGCAGGAGTGAGGCCCTCAGAGGGCTGGAAGGTTAGGAGGGTAGAGTCAGAAGATAAATGAGGGCAAGATGCTTAAAAGTTCCGGTATGGTACAGTCCATGACAAGGAGTGTGCCTAGGCCCTGGAATTCAGAGCATGGCTGTGCATGTGAGTGGCTGAGAAGAGGCTCAGAATAGAGCAGAGAAGGGTCCCTGAGTAGAAGAGGTCAAGAAACCCTGAAGCCACCCTCAACCCAACATGTTCGATGGGATATCCACAGGAATAGAAAAGTCACCAGTGATGTGACAGGCACCAGACAAAGAAGAAGCCCCTGGTTGGCAGCACCTGTAGCTAAGTGGGTAGGGCTCCAGCCACATACACCCAGGCTGGTGGGTTCAAACCCAGCTGGGGCCAGCTATACAACAACTGCAACCAAAAAATAGCCAGGCGTCATGGTGGGTGCCCGTAGTCCCAGCTACTTGGGAGGCTGAGGCAGGAGAATCGTTTAGGCATAAGATTTTAAGGTTGCTGTGAGCTGTAATGCTACAGCACTCTACTCAGGGCAACAGTGTGAGACTATGTTTCAAAAAATAAAAATAAAAAAGAAAGAAAAAGCTCCCTGCACAGAAGTCAAAGTCTTCGAGGAGTTACTTGGGAACTGCTTCACCACCAGCTTGGATATCTTAAAGTTCTTATGGTGTTAACATCCTTCAGCTCAGGGGACTTCACCTTACTTGGCCTTAAGAAGGCTTAAGACAGGCCACACAGGGTCATTCAGGATACTCCTATCAGTACACACATTTCTGTCAAAACAAATTAAGATGCTCTAGCTGGAATCTCATGACGACAGCATACAGTGCAAAGAACACTGGATTTACAATAAAAATACCTTAATTTTAATTCTACTGGGTTTTTTAGTTTTGTTTTTGTTTTTTGAGACAGAGTCTCACTCTGTTGCCCCAGGCCAGAATGCAGTGGCATCAGCCTAGTTCACAGCAGTCTCACACTTCTGGGTTCAAGTGATCCTCCTGCTTCAGCCTCCAGAGTAGCTGAAGCTATAGTCACCCGCCACGATGTCCAGCTAATTTTTCCTATTTTTAGTACAGATGGGGTCTCACTCTTGCTCAGGCTGGTCTTGAATTCCTGAGCTCAAGGGATCCTCCTACCTCAGCCTCACAGAGTGCTAGGATTACAGGTGTGAGGCACTGTGCTCCACCTTAATTCTAGTTTTGTTGACATGACCTTGTACAAGTCATTCCACCAGAGCCTTGGTTTACTTATCTATAAAACAGAGATAATATCAACTTCACTGAGTCTATGTAGTGATTAGAAGAGATTCTAGGCTCGGCGCCTATAGCTCAACCGGCTAAGGCGCCAGCCACGTACACCTAAGGTGGCGGGTTCGAATCCCCAGCCCGGACCTGCC